>NW_016107431.1:3399738-3463450 GCF_001604975.1 Cebus imitator
TATATATATATGTATATATATATATATGTATATATATATATATGTACACACACATATAAATTCCACATTTATACATATATACATACATATGTACATATAATTTCAATAGCTTTGGGAGCACAAGTGTTTTTTTGGTTACATAAATGAATTGTATAGTGTTGAAGTCTGAGATTTCAGTACACCTTAGGAAAGGTGTTCTCTTTCCGGGATCACAAGGTTGGGGGTAGTTTTAAGGGCAAGAACTTCCCAGTGCCAGGCCCCCCTCCCATCTCTCTACATCTGGAAGATTTAACGGTCTCTGTTTTAATTTTCACAGGCACGGGAAGAATCAAAAGTCAATCACTCCAGCGGAAGTTCTAAGGAACTCCTTTCATTAGTCAGAGGTCTTGGAGAAGGTGGGGGTTCCTCCCAGATTAAAAGTCCTCTTCTTCCTCACCCCTTTGGACTCCCTGTTTGGATCCCCTTCCACCCTTGTGGAAGCTGTCATCCTCTCTCCTGGATTTTCCCTCTGGAGTCCCCTTCCACACTATCTCACGGAAGCCTGTCTTCCCATCCTAAACTCCATCTCTCTCTCTCTATTCCCTTCCACTCTGTGTGGAAGCTGCTTTCCTCTCCTAGATTCCATCTGTCTGGATTCTCTCACTCATTGTGAGAGTTAGCTGTTTCTTTCTCTCTCCTTCTCTGGTTTCTCTTTCTCTACTTAATTAAATCACTTTCTACAAACCACCCAAGTAGTGTACGTTGTACCCACTATGTAGTTTTTTATTCCTCACCTCCCTCTCAGCCTCCCCACTTCTGAGTCTCCAGTGTCCATTATACTACTCTGTATGCCTTTGCTTACTCATAGCTTAGCTCCCACTTATAAGTGAGAATATATGGTTTTTGGTTTTCCATTCCTGAGGTACTTAACTTAGAATGGCCCCCATTCTAAGTGACATCATTTTGTTTGTACAAGACACCATTTGGTTCTTTTTTATGGTTGAGAAATATTCCATGGTTTATATATAAATCACATTTTCTTCATTCACACATCCTTTGATGGGCATTTAGGTTGGTTCCATATCTTTGCAATTGTGAATTATGCTAAGATAAATGTCTGCATGCAGATATCTTTTTGAATATAATAACTTATTTTCCTTTAGGTAGATACCCAGTAGGGGGATTGTGGATTGAATGGTAGATCTATTTTTGGTTATTCGAGAAATCTCCATACTATTTTCCATAGACGCAATGCTAATTTACATTGCACCAACAATGTGTGTTTCATTTCACCACACTCATGACAACACTTATTGTTTCTTGGCTTTTTAGTTCTAGCTATTCTGCCTGGGATAAAACTGGTATCCCATTGTGGTTTTAATTTGCTTTTCCTTGATGATTAGTGCTGAGCATTTTTTCATATATTTGTCTGTCTTCTTTTGAGAAATGTTTATTCATGTAATTTACCTAGTTTTTGATGGGGTTAATTGGTTTTGTCTAATTTGTCTGAGTTTAATAGATTCTGGATATTAGTCACAGGAAAAGATTTTAATATCTATAAAGCATGTATAGGCCATACTTTCCTATGTATTTGTGTATCTTACCATATTTTGTCAAATACTGGGCATTTAAAATTATATAATGTTGTAACTCTGGGATTCAGATCCTTACCCTTTTCCATGGTTTATTGTTGTTGTTATTGTTCTTGCTGCTGATTATTCAGTGATTTCCCAAACTAATTCTGTAAATTCTGTATTTTTTGTCTTATGTAGCCACTGAAGTCTCTGCTCTGTCCAGTGAATGATTAAATAGAGACTTTTAAAAATGCTTAGAATAAATAACTCTTCTATTTTTTGCTGAGCAACTCTCTCTGTTGAAGTAATTTTGCAATGCTCTGGAAATTTACAATTCAAACTTGGTCTTCACTTCCTGACTTTGCAGAGTCTTAAGGTCAGCCAAACATGAGCAATTAAGATGTACTCAGGCCTTTCTTGGTCTTGAGCGTGGTCCTACACATGTGTATAGCCTTCTAGATTCCTTTAGATTTTTCAGATTTTTTCAAAGCCCTTTATGGACTTCTCCTTTCCCAGATACATTTTTTTAATTCATTGGACAGACTCTTGTTGTCTCCAGCTGATATTGCCAACTCAGGTAACTAAGTGTTAAATAATTGCCACTTAGTTTTTAGAGAAACACCAGGGGATAGAGCTTTCCCACTGAGTGAGCTCTGAATCAGGTCAGATAAAGACAACCCTTTGAATGGGGTTTTTCCAGGGAGCTTCCAGGCAGGTCAAATTATGATAGTTCTCTGAAGATGGAGCTTTGTGGGGATTTTCAAACCCATTCTTCCCTCTCCATTGGCTGCTATCCTCCTAGTTTACACTGTGACCATGGATGTGAAGCTGCTTATTTTCTATACTCCTAGTGAGCTATGATGACAGGATGAAAATAGACTAAATTAATGTGCCACAATGCTCACTGTTTTTACTGAGATTCAGCAATTTTTCTTGAATAACCACTTATTGAATTGTTAGAAGTCTTTAGCTAACTTCCACAGTTCTGAAAAAGTTGTGACAATGTCTCCTGTGTTCTCATGGTTTTTACAGAGAAACAGATTTTCAGAGATCTTAACTCCACCCTTTGTGGTGGTGTTCATTGTAATCACTTGATTAACAGAGTGTTTCTTAGGCTTCTATATATTTATGTTAGTTTCTTTTGTAATTAATAAATTTGTGAATGACTTTTTTGGTTCTATAAAAATATCCTGAAGATTTCCTATCATTTCTTGTGTAATTATAAGTTGATATTCTACTGTAAAAAAGATATTTCCCTTTCCTCTATTCATTCATTAATCAATTTATTCATGAATTTATATATTTCTATTTTATTCAGTGGCTTATAATTTGTTACTCATTATTTATTTTAGTGCTCAGATTATACTAGAGATGTTAAATGGAAGCCTTTTCACTTGTAACTACACTTATTGTCAATATATTTACTTACTTAAATAAATCTTTCTTTATATAACCAATCTTCTATTGCCATTGTCTTTACTTTTGTATGCCAACAACTCCCTTAACTTTGCTTGAACTTACGCACCCCTGCCAGACCACATCACCCACATATACCACATGGATATTTTCCTTATCCACTCAGAATCCAGCTAAACTACTCTTCCTACAAACATTCTTTATACCGGCACTAATTCTAAAACCCCATACCTGATACCTCTCACTTAGGAGTTCTCTTCTCCTCTCTTGTGTCCTCATACTCCACACTACACTACATCTCATCAGCTCTGGGAATGCCCTTTTACCCTACTTGGGTGCTTACCTTTATAGCTGGCCAAGCCTCACATAAATCCCTTTCGTACACTGAGCTCCAACACATTATCTGCTGCCACAGCAGACAAACTGTCCTTCTACCACATGGGCTTTAATATTCTGAGTCAGGTCACCCTTGGCAGAGGCCCTGGTAAACATGATTCCTTGTGTTGAATACCTTGCACTTGGCCACCAAGGCGGTTGAACATTTCCTGTGCTGAGCCTTAATTTGTGCAATCCTGCATAATGTCTTTTATTGCAAGGAAAAGAAGGAAAGGGAAAATGCAAGAAACCATTAGAAAATTTTACATTTTTATGAAATATATAATATCCCAAAGCTGTGCATATGTAATTTTTTGAATAAAAGGAATAATTTATACATTTGCTACTTTGCCTTTTAAAATAGTATGCTTCTGTTGGTTTTTATTTATAAAATCTTTGGCCAATTGCTATATTTCATCCATAGCACACATTTCTTAGCTTGAAGTAATTATTAAAGAATGAAAGCTAACAGGGACAATGAGTTCAGATTTTTAACAGAATTTATAGAAATACATTCTTGTGTAACTCAAATGACTCTAATTCAGGAATATCTAATAAGAGAACAGAAAAACTACTCCCACATACTTGCCAAATACCTTTGGAATTTTGCTGGATTAAAATGTAAAATGTATTTCTAAATAGATTTCACATCTTTGAAAATTATTCACAATAAAACAACTCAGTACAATGTAATCATTTTCATTAGTATGTAAATATACTACTGTATAGAGATATGCATATTTTATTACATGTGTGTTATATAATGTATGTGTGTGTATACACACACATATATATAAGCATGCTGTATGTCATATGTAGTTGGCCATGTGTAAATGTGTTTTAAGTATTTTTTTGTTCTGGGAATATATATATGAATATATTTCATATCATATGTGCATTTTTCAGAAGCGTTCATCTTTATTAGAGTAAGAATTGAGGCTTGAGATCTTGTTTCTTTTACTTGGGAGACAAAAGAAGTAAATGTTTATTTTTGTTCTCAGAGCTATCGTGCAAAAATAAAACAGAAGAAAGAAAAAAGTTTTCATGACCAACATCTCCTAACTTCAATATTCAGAGAGAAATTAAGAAAATAACAGGAAAGATGAAAGCCTAACAAGATTAAAGAAGAAAATGTTTCATTATTCATTTAATTCACTTTTAGGTGACCAAGGTAAGGAATGTTGAAGTTAAATAATGAATGTGTCATGGTGTCAGCATTCTTTAAAAAAAAAAAAAGACTAGGGGTAGGGAAATGGAGGAGGGAGGGATGTGTTTATAATTATCATGTTGACCTAAGAATGTCTTATTTTGAGTGAAGCTAGTTTAAAACTATGTTCTCTAGGTTTTGTGAGGGAGATATTAGGATAATAGATTACAAATTCCCTATATATGTATCCAGATAAATCTTTAAAAATTCTAAAAGTTAAAAGAGAAAAAAACAAGGAATTGCTTTTCAAAAATCATAATTGCAGCAAAATCAATTAAACAATTTTTCTTGATCGTATTTGAAGCTTTGACATCACACATCCCGTTTATTTGCTTCTGGCCTAATAATCCTCTGCATGCTGGGAAAAATCTTTGTTCTCTGATAGAAGTAATAAAACTGTCTGCACGATTCTCTCTTGTGAGACAGTGTTCCTATTTTATTTAATCTATTGGTGTGCAGCCTTTTCAAAGTAAATACTTCACACACACTGAACAGAGAAAGACATGCAAGGGGGCTGGCCCGAGAAGTGTAAAAATTAAAAAGTGCCCTGTGAAGAAATAATGATGGCTCTCTAAAAAATTAAATAAATAAGAATCTCAGGTCAAGCGGGCCTTGACTCTCATTGCTGTGAGAGTGTGGAGAGCTTCATATTCTCCCAACCCCCCTGTTCCATTCAGTTGTTCCTGTTGAATAGAAAGCATCGAGAAAATGAAGAGATCTAAATGCCAGCAGGAGACGAGCTGCATTCTTCTAGGCATGTCCTGAGCCTAGTCACCCAGAACAACTTGTGATCCCTGGACAAAGCCGTTCACAGCAGGTGGCCATATCAAGAAATTTTCCTCCTGGAATTAGATATTATCCCAGGAATCACTACTGAGTCAAACATAATGCCCCATCCTGCTGGGTCAAGTAGGATTCCATTTCAATTTCTTTACACAACGATGCGTTTCATCTTGTCTGCCTACAATGACAGTGCTCAGGCATGAAATAAATTGAAGTGCCTGAAAGGCAGAATTATCCCTTGAACCTGCAGCATTCCCAACCCCAAAAACACACATTGTCAAGTGAGTTCCAGATAAGCAGGATCTTCAGCAAGTGTTTGTGCTGCTTGGCTTCCTTTAATCATACTCCCTTTTGTAAAACGGATTTTCGAGGGGAAAGATAAATCATTGCTGAGGAAAAAGGTCATTTTCAAAAGGCTTAAGAGGTTCATTTTGTGTGGCTTTCCAAGGTGAAACAGGTAATTCAGAGTAGTGAAAGTCTTTTGTGATCAACTTAATTCATCCTTCATATTACCAAGAATAAAAACTATTGAAATAAGACTGAATAAAGTTCCTTATAACAATCTTGCTCCGGATAGAAAGTGATTATTTGTTGTTTGCTGAGATACTGTCCAAACTCGAGCAAATGAAAGTTTAGATTGAGAGCAAGCTTTCCTTCCACCTTCTCTTCAGAAAACATAGCAGTTTTCTGGGCTCTTTGGCAGACATATTTCAATAACTTATCAATAATATACCTCTGTTTACAGAACATCAGGTTAGCTTCAGCATAGCTGTAAAGCTAAACAAGGAACATTTTTTTCTTCATTATCACATTATTTTGGAGCTCTTTAGAGATACAGACTTGAGAAAATTCAAGGAACATTTCATTTCTATTTTACTGAGAACAGCCTTTCCTTAGCAGTCAAATATTTTGTAATCTTATATTCCACCTTTGAGAATTGTTCTCTTGAATTTATATATGGAAGAAATTGATACAGAAGAAATAAGATATATCTTAATTTTTATAAGTTAAAATATCTTGCAAATTGTTATCAAAAATGACTATTAGGACAAAAGGAAAGAAAGTAAAATATATACAATGGTTTGATATTTGATGCATACATCTTGTAACATTTTTCTTTTCTGGTTTGATTTATTTGATTTAAATGTACATCTTTAGGCAGTCTGAAAGGTCTTATAGAATATAAAATAATAACTAACTACAAGTTATTATACACATTTAGAATTATATTACTGTTCTTTTTATCTATATATTTGAACATTCAATAGTGATCCCAACATTCAAGTGAATTTGTCTACCAGCTGATAATCGGTTTTAGACTTGCTTTCTTCCATCTTGTATAAATTATTTAATTGTGTATATTATGGCATTAAGTGCTCTAATTCTGCAAAGTTACTGTAGCTAAAAAAGTCAGGCAGCTATGAGCTTACAACTTTAGCCACTAACCCCACAGAATTTACTCAGAGTAGTCTAAGAAACCTATAAAAAGAGAAACAGTTGTTATAAGACACTTACCCAGAAGAGTCAATGAAAAAGAACTCCGCTTATTGAAAAGGAATACGCCTATGCATTTAGAAATTATATCCAAAGAAATATGAATACCTGAATGTTTGTGTTTTTCTTGTTTACTAACTTTAATGTTCTTTATTATTTCATTATTCTATTAAATTTAAAAGGATTTACTAAAATATGTTAGATCTGGGCTATAAAATGATCTATATTTTTCCTAAGTATGTCCAGATACCTACTGCTTTGAGGAATGACAATGTGTGCTAGCGAAATTTTTAAATATTTCCCCCGAATTCCCATACCCCTTCACCATTGTTTATACCAATGCCTTAATTCCGTTTATATACTTATTTTTTTCATAGTAAACATCTTAAAGCTGTAGCTTATGTTATATTGTTTTATATAGTTTATTATACTAACATTCTATATCTAAAGTTGGTCAATACCTGCTTACTAAGTACCTTAGAAGTTGAATGTTCTATTAAAAAAAAAAAAAAAACATTTGAAGTAAATTTACAAAAAGTAAATCAGAGGTGACTATTTGCCCTGCGAGATGATTTTTATTTTGAGATAGATTTTTTTTTTTAATTTCCTAAAAGTAAAGACTAATATCTTAATATCTACAAGGAATGTAATGTCTAAATTTTTGTTGCATACTATTTTCCAGAATTCAGTTTCATAATGCTAACTAGATATTTAGGTAAAATTTTTAATATAGAAGACATTTTTTCACTTGGGTCCCCCTTTAATATATATTTTATAGTTGCTGATGTAACTCTTTCATGGGTAATTTTTTTCAAATATTGAGAACTCTTTATTTTTTCAGTTTTCTTATTTTTGTGAAAAACCATTGAGCTCCCTTGAATATTCTGATTGAGCCACATATGAATCTTCAAAGGAAAATGAAAGTTTCTATAAAGAAATTTTCAGCAGCAAATGTAGATTGCTTATAATGTTGTCCACAAGTAGATGTGGTTATAATAGAGATTTTAATTTATACTTTTTTAGGCTTTCAACATGTAAAAATATCAAGTTTGAGGAAAGGTTTTTGTTGTTGTTATCTTAACAATTTATATAAATAGTGGAATATTTTTGCATTCAATGTCTTGTGCAAAGACTGAGTTACAATATGGTACAATGACAAATAATCACCAAATCCCAGCCACTTAAAGTGGTATCTCACTTACCCTGGGTGCCTTTCTGTGGCATCAGAGCTCAGTGCTTAATGAAGTCCCTAGAGGCCCGGAATGAGGGAGCAGTGATCTCTCAAATGTTTCTCATCACCATAGAAGAAGGAAAAGAAGAATATGGGAAATTTCACATGAGCAATGAAGATGTTATCGGGAAGTGACACAGTCACTTGAATTTCACTGGCCAAAGCAAGCCATCTGTTCGCAACTAACCTCAGAAGTGTAAGAAAGTGTAATCCTATCATGTTCCTGCAAGGGGGAAGAAGCAGAATTTTAAGTGAGCAGAACTAATGATCATGCTATCAGTCTTCTGTTTCTTACCTTCACAAAGATATTAAACCTCTCCAGTATCTCTGACCTTACAGTCATTCAAGATATATACATTTAGAGCCTCCTATTTAAAAAATGCCAGCTTCTTCCTGTGGAGGAATGAGAGTTTCCCCACTCCCAGCTGGACTCATCTCAAAAGATTTTTGTTTGATGACACAGTGGTAAGCTTCTGTGTCTTTTAAATTGAATATTCCTTTGATTGGTGGCCACTGTTGCATTCAATATTTTTGCTTTATTATTAACATCAATATATTGGTTATTAACAAAGAATATCTGTAGTAACTAATAAAAGCACCTGTGAACACTTGAAGACAGTAAAGCATTGTACTGAACATAAAGGCTCATAGTTCCCTTAAACACAGACATTGCCCAACTGTCATTCAGGTCAGGGATAAAAGGAGCAGAGGAACAGTCAGGTCCAGAGATGCATTCTAGTAATAAATTCTGTGCCCCCCACAGCTTTGTGTCTTGAAGATTGTTTCCCTTATAGTATCTGTTCTCAAAACATTTCAGACCCACCATGTGAGAGACAGTATCTGCCCCTAGGGGAAAGAGAAAACATGTTTTTAAAAGAAGAAGAAGAAGAAGAAAGAAGTGTTTGTTTTGGATGGTGTCTTAGAAATGTGAAGGAAGAAACAGGGTTAAGAATACATGGAATGTGGTATGAGAAGTGGCATGGCTGTGAACCACATGTTTAAGACACAAAAATATGATACTGATCTAATAATGGTAAGAAAAGCAAGACTGATAAAACACAAAGGAATTATTATTTCAGATCTTCAGGTAGCATAATGATTTATCAGCGGAAAAGATTTCTTGACAACTGCTTGAAATATGAGATGTAGAATATTTAATCTTATAGAAATAATTGAATCTCAATGTGTTAATTATGAAAGTAAAAAAAAAAAGGTTTATCAAAACAAAAAGTAAACCTTGGGAGTCAGAATAAAAACTGAGGATAGGTAATGTCAACAAATCAAGAAGATAATAGTACTAGCTTTCTGATTCTGTAGTGAAGGCAATTGAAAAGTAGCTTAAAGCTAAGATCAAGGCAAAAGATATTTAAACTAATTGAAAATATATTTGCAAATGAATGGTTTATGGAAAGGGGAGGAGTACAAGCTAAATTTACAAACTTGAAATTAATAAAGAAAACTGAATAATTTTCTCATACCTAATAATTTTGAAAGTAGAGATGAAAAACTCTACTATGTCTGTGGAAAAAGTCCAAATTAACACTAAGAAAGAAAATGAAGAATAAAATTGAAGAATTCTCTTAGAATGCAGAAATATGAATTTATATGCCATATTACTGAGAAATATAAGATAGCTTATACTGCTTCTATTCCTGTCTTCTAATGGAAAAAATTTCTAGGCTAATTTTGTAACAAACACATTTTACTTTATTTACTAAAGAAAATATAATTGAATATAGGGAAGCTATGGAGAAAAAATATCCTGCTGTGTACAATCATACTTCTTGAGTGGATCTCAGCAGCAAAGATGGACAGAAAGGTTAATATTGGGCTGGTTACAGCTGCATCATGTTGAATAACCAGGATAGAATTGCTGAAGGGATGTAGTGAAGTAGAAGGAGGAGAAATCTATTGGCAAACCAATAAGGTGGTGTGAAGCTAAGATAGTGTGTTGGGAAGTGATCACTAAAATATACCTGGTAGTTGATCCAGGCTTTTGGAGACTATAAGTAAAGTCAAATATTAGATTTAAGGTAATTTGTGTCTGCAAAATTAGGACCCCAACTTAGTCTCACATGCATTTAATGCAGCCCACTACACACATACGTGCACATTTGATGATGGTTAGACTTGTTAATGAAACCCAACTGAAGTTCAGTTATATATCTGGGTCCCAAGCAATTCAGAACATGAGCAACATGTGGGGGTTAGTGACATGAGCTAACAACTGAATTAAATCAATAAAGAAAATAGTGTATTTCCAGAGGAGAACATAGGTCATCCTGAGCTTCAGTCAAACAGAGAATACCTGGAGCATGCTCTGAAATTCCAGTTGGAATGATATTAAGATGGAGCATCCTTGAAGCAAATAGCTGTGTCTCAATGGGTAGGAAAACCCCTGATGACTTCTGGCTTTCATGTGAGGATAAGGAATATATTTGTAGGTTGTTTGATTTAACTAATTATTAAATTAATTTCCAATGTCCTTGCCAATTGGGCCACATATTTTAACTCTTCAATTCAATCCACTGGAAAATTATTGAGGTCCTCTCATAGGTATTCGTATAATGGTCAGACATACAAATGTGAATGAGAGACAGCCTCTATTATTGAAGTCCTCACGATCTATCTGTCTGCTGGGCAAGAGTGGAGAAAGGGACTGAAAAAACAACTAATACCAACATAAGGAGATAGTGCTGGAGCAGTGAATCAAGTGCTATAGACATGGGGATGGAAGGAGCAGGAAGGAATAACCTCAAAGATGAGAACACGTTTATCAGGGCTCAAAGGATTAGCAGGGTTTTACTACGCAGAAAAATATAGATATATGGAAGCCCATAAATAAGGACATAGAGAATGTATCTACCTCATGTGATTGGAGTCTACTGGAAGTAACTTGATATAAGAAAAGAGGACAGGAGATTGTCACCACTGACCAGTGAGTAGGCAGGCATTTGTGCTAAGAAAAAACAAAATGATGAAAACAACATGATCTGAATGAAATAAACGTTCTTATTACATTACATCAATATTATATCATTATATTATACCAATGTAATATTACATCAATATTACATTATTGAGTGAAATAACTGATCATGTTTTCAAAATAACTTTGTTTTCTCTCATATAACTCTTTATTCTCTGTACCTATGTCCTGTGTCTGTTATGATCACCTTCTTCCCAGACCTCCAAGCCTGAAAGCTTAAAGTCATCACTCACGGTATAATTTGTATTTTCCCTTTCTAAAACCCTTGGATATGGGAAAAACAAAACAAACAATCAAACAAAATAACAATTCCCCTAACTGCAACCAATGTCTAACTTGTCCCTAAATTTATTTATCACATCCTACAGAATGTTCCCAATTTTGTTGATTCCTCTCCATTTTTATTGCAGAATTCCTGAGGTCTTCATAATTGTAGATGTTAATTTTTGCTTTTATTTTCTTGCTAGCTTCCCTACATTCTCCTTATCAATCTCTCCAAACCACTATACAAACTCCCTCCAGATATGTCTCTTTAAAGTTCAGAAACAATCATGTCACATCTCTCATCATGAAGTTCAGTGGAAAAATGCTTGAATATGACATTTAAGACCATTATTTTTCTCCTACCTGCAAACTAACTGCAATCCTCTGTCAATAGTAGTTAACAATATTAGAGCATTCATGGTTCCCCTCTGATTGCCTTTCATATCTATCAGTCTCTTATCGATCTAGCTATCTCTTGTCTAGCTAACATCTATCTCATCTATCTAGCCATCTATCTGTGTATCTAACAAATATTTATTTATTTATTTATTTATTTATTTATTGACAGAGTCTTGCTCTGTCACCAGGCGCCATGCTGGAGTGCAGTGGCCCAATCTCAGCTCACTGCAACCTCTGCCTCCCAGGTTCAAGCAATTCTCCTGCCTCAGCCTCCCAAGTAGCTGGGACTACAGGTGCACGCCACCACGCCCAGATAATTTTTGTGTTTTTACCAGAGACAAGGTTTCACCAGTTGGCCAGGATGGTCTCAATCTCTTGATCTCCTGATCCACCCACCTCAGCCTCCCAAAGTGCTAGCATTACAGGCATGAGCCACCACGCCCGGCCGTATCTAACAAATATTACATCAATGCCATTGTGTATCCTCTATCTACCATGATTTTTTTCAACCTATGCCTCACTCCTTTGGAAAATCAGTACTTCGTATTAAGAACATTGTAGTCTGGGCACAGTGGCTCATGCCTGTAATCCCAGCACTTTGGGAGGCCCAGGCGGGCAGATCACCTGATGTGGGAGTTCAAGACCAGCATAACCAACATGAAGAAACCCATCTCTACGAAAAAATAAAAAAATTAGCCAGACTAGTGGCACGTGCCTGTAATCCCAGCTACTCAGGAGGCTGATGTAGGAGAATCACTTGAACCCAGGAGGTGAAGTTTTCGGTGAGCTGAGATTGCACCACTGCACACTCCAGCCTGGACAAGAAGAGCAAAACTCAGTCTCAATAATAATAATAATAAAGTGATTAAAAAAGAACATGTGGCTTTTAAACTGCTGCACATTTGCAGAAAACTTATTTGAGGAGATCCAATTGTTGCTAACCTAATTTACAAATTTTAGTTCACTTGTAATGCTCATATTAACAAATCTCTAAGGGCCCTTTTCCCATGAGTTAGGTTGAAGTGAGAGGTGAGGGATGTGGTACAGAATGCAGAACTCATGACTTTTTGATACAGTGCATACTGTTTGCAACTCAGAATGTGTAATCCCCTAAAAAGTGGAGATGGAGAAGGAAGAAAGCCCCAAAGGTCCTGATTTATGAAGGTGTTCTGCCCTCACAGCTGCACAACCCCTGGGTGAACTGTGATTCACACTGTTTGCTGTGTCAAGCCTTTCTCCCGTTAGTGAATAGCATCCCCTTTTGGTGTGAAAAAAGAGTGGGCAGTCTTACAATGGGAACTGGAGCTTTTTAAACATATGATTTAAAGCTTCCTTTTTAGGGATTTACCCATCGACAAAGTTTTAAACATTATCATGGTATCACATGAAAGAAAAATGCAATCTCTGACAAATTATGTCTAGGAAGGCAGGTACTGCTTCTAGTGATCAAGTTATGAAAACAATTTATCCTCATTTTGTAAGAAGTATCTCATTTTCTTACTATAGGTTTCTTATTTCTGGATGCATTACCTAAATTTGTAATTTGAAAGTTGTAATTAGAAACTCTGAGATCATAGATTTTGCGAACAAAGGAATTGTTAGGTTAAAATGCATTATATGAGTTTGTATTAAGACAGACCAAAAGATGGTTAGTGAATATTACATATTTTAGGAGGCTTAAATAGTTGTTTGTATTACTTTACTGAATAATATATCTGTACATAATGACAAAAAAAATGTAATCATTCTTTTACCTTATTATGGCAAGTGACCTAACTGATTTTAAAGAATATAAGTATTACATTTGGAGATTACATCAAAATATCTTTCTACACCAGATGCAAAGAAATCACAACTAGAGATGCAGTAGTAAGAAAAACACCCACCCTACTGAAATCCATTATATCAAAAAGGTTACATCGAAAGGACTTTATCACATTACTAAAGGATTGAAAATTAACCCAAGCTTATCCCTTCATACAAAATAAACACTGAACATTCAATGCAGCAATTTCTTTACTGCCTTCGTGACGTCTTACAATACAAAACATACTGGTTTTTGGATGTTTTACTTTGGAAGTTGTTTTAAAATAATCTTTGAAAGGACTTTGTTGAGGAGTTCTTTATTATTATTAAAAGACAGAGCAGCAGCAGGGAGCCACTTAAATAGCGGTTCAGATACCTTGTTCTTAACACGACAAGCTTTAAGTATTTTTTATACACAAAGTAGACTGACTCAATTTCCTGTGGGGTTTCTTCAACGTATATAATGCTCATTAGGATACAATAAAGTAGTATTGACATGAAACTAATAAAGTGGGATTTTTATCTTTATGCATTTAAAAATTCTTATTGGAGATATGACATAATTCAAAGAAAACCTGAATTCAACTGGAGAATGCCTGCAGAGGAAACAGTATGGGCCACTTATGTGAATTCTCAATATTTTCTTGAAATTGTGAAATTTTTGACATGACATTCAGCTGCAGAGGGGTAGAACACAGCAAAGAATGAAAAAAACAACTTGGGGGGGGCAGCTCCTTTTACTGATATTAAAATTGTTCTGATCAGAAATATGCCATGCATCATTTGTAAAAACAAATTATTCCATACCAGGTAAGCCAAAAATGAAGAATAAAGAAATGAATCTTGAGGTTTTTACTTTTTAAAACATTGAATAACAAAAACCACATTGGCTTGACATAAAATTAATGATTGGTAAAATATTTTCACTTTAGTTCACAAGATTAACTGAATTATCTTTTTATCTGTTACAAGAAGGAAGAATTACGAGATATCCTTTAGGACTGAACTCTTAATGCAAAATATTTCTTCAGAGAGGGAAGCAGATGCAAAGTTTAAGAGCTCTTTGCCTTTGGGAAGTTGCAGCTTGAAGATACATTGACATTCTTCCGCTGTTTAATGCCTTTTTAATGCTGCTCATGCATGCACGCACGCGTAAGCAGGCATGCACACGCACACACGCGTGCACACACACGCGCACACACACATACACACACACTGCTCATTTAATGGCAAATAGTTGCTGTTTCTATTTGAACTGATTAAGATATATTTTTAAAAATAGGCTTTTGGCTTTTGAAATGGCACCCGTAATACCAAAGTGACATAATACTGCACTTCTGTAATGCAAATGGGCGGCCATTGAGGCAAGAGAAGCAAGTGCCTCTGTGCAATTTTCCTCCTTTTTTTGTGAGTTAAGCAGATTTACTCTTTAACGGTGGAGCTTCAGCGGATGATTATGACATCAAAGTGTGACAGACACTGATTATGTACTGCAGGGAGAAAATGCAGTTAAAAAGAGACAATTCATTCCCATAGCTTAAAGGGACAATTTCCTTGGCCAAAAGTAAAATAAACTATCATGCCAGGCTTCTTTCTGAAAGAAAGGAGAGTGGAGGTTTAGTCTGTTTCATTTGATTTTTCATTTCCTTTCATGCTTTAGAATCACACTGTCTCCCACATACTCCAATACCTTTCCCATCTGAGTCCATCAACGGTCACATAGCCTATACAATCTGTTTTCTGATTATTTGGTATATTTCAGTATTTTTATCTGCAGATTTAAAAATATCAGACACTTACACCTTACAGAAAATGACGTCTGTTGTTATAGCCTGATTTTGCTTTTTTTCAACTCAACTATCTTTCTCAATTTTTGACCTCCCTTTAGTTTTTACAAAACTGTTAGAAACTGTACCTGCAATATGGTTTAGTCAGATATTTGCAAATTTATTGTCAAAATTAAAAATTTATGATTATTTGCTATTTCATATTTTATATTTTTAGGGAAATATGATGTCTTTTTAATTATAACAGTTATATAAAAAACAAAAATACTTTAAATATAGAAACTTCTCAAAGATATTAGTTTCACTTATCTAGATAAGTAAATTATTGGGATGAATCAATAATGAAATTAAGAAGAAACAATAGGATGACCACAGTATTTATTCAAAACATTAATTTGTCTTGTTTTTTGAATTATCGTCCAAATAGAATTTGTAACATTTTGATGTGTCCATAAATTTTTTACTTAGAAAAGGAAATAAATTATGTAAAGTATCTTTAAGTTGGGGAATATTCCCATTAAAATATTTTGCAATAAATTAAAACTCAGTAACACTCAAATGAATAGTACTAAAATATTTTCTATCTAGAGAATTTTTAGAACATACGTTTTATATGTATCCAACCCCATATATTCCAATTTGAATTTCTGTAGACAAGATAGAATGTGGCAAAATTTATTATAATTTTGAGATCAAGTATGAAACAGGAAGATTCATAATCATCTCTTTTACTACCCAAAAACACTCAATTAATAGTTTGCTATATATTTTGCAATTTATTATTCTTATTTAAGTTCTATATAATACTAATGTTCTTGTTGCTATTGTTGTGTTACTTTTATATTTTAAACAGTGCACTCAGCTTGGAGTGAATAATACTCTCTTACACATTTGGCATTATTTAAAAGTCTCTATGCCAATAATTTCAATATTGTGTGACAATGTTTTACCTGCCAAAACAAAACCCTGAAGGGCTTCATTTGTTTGTTATCTGGTCTTCTTTATCTGTCTGTCTGTATATCTACCTGTCTATTTGGTCTTCCCTATAATCTTCAATGCAGAAATGATTTAATGTAGTTAAACATACATGCATTTGAGAAACATGGAATTGATAATTGAAGGAGTCTTACGAAACTTATTCCCACACCTTTAGTTTGTTTTCCAACACTCTTGATCATACTACTGATTACATGACCTCATGATGATAGCAGATAACATGTATCTTGTATTGTGGAGCTTTACAATCAAACAAAATCATAGAGAAAAGGACATCTTAAAGTTTTTCCCCACCAAAAAGTGAGACAGAATTTGCTTTGATAGATTGTAGTTGCTGGGCCAGCTCATTTTTATTTCTGTATCGAGTAAACATCAAAACTGCTAACCTTCAGAAGATTCTTCAATTTTTAAAATTTGATTTATAAATAACTGGAAGTTTTAGAGATTATTCTTCTATACTTTATCAATAACAGTATTGCCACAAAACAAAAGGTAAATCTTGTTATGAAAAACACAAAATGCCTGTCTTGTATCAATGGGGTAGAGTGAATATGAGAACATGAATATTACCAAAGACATCAAAATCCAAGCACTTGTATTTATGACCATAAATCATGCAAAGCTGCTCCAAGTGAGAAAATTGTATATATTTTATGTTAAATACTTATTGAAATGTAATTATTTCCTAAAGATGTCAAATATTGTTACCATTACCATCTATGCAATAAAATTCCATACAGAAAATAATACTATATATTTTTTAAACTCTATTAGAAAAAGACTTTTTCATATTGTAGCATTCTGAATCAGGATGTGAACAGCAGCAATTTTGACATGGTTATTTTGCCATTATAGGTGCCTTAAACTTGCGGAATAAGTGTCAAGGACTGGAAGAAACTCCTTCAGACCACAGTGGAACATTCTTTTAGAAAATAATGAAAAAAGGAGACACTATAGAGTAGAAACATTGATACTGATGACTACGAATCAAATCTGTTCTAAAGAATGTTTCTGGATAGAGGAACTCTGAACATAAAAATGATTTTAGAATACCTTAACCAATTTATTTTACTTATGACTTTTTATGCATGTATCAAATTTGTACATGATAAAAATCAGCCTATTCAGAACAATTTCCTCAGGCCAACCACAGTGGCTCACATCTGTAATCCCAGTACTTTGGGAGGCTGAGGCAAGCAGATCTCTTGTGGCCAGGAGATTGAGATCAGCCTTGATAACATGGCAAAATTCTACCTATACAAAAAATACAAAAATTAGCCAGGCATGGTGGAGCACACCCACAGTGCTAGCTACTTGTGAGGCTCAGGTAATAGGAACACCTGAGTCCTGGAAGTCCAGGCTACAGTGAGCTGAGATTGCAGCACTGTGCCACAGCCTGACAGAGACACTATCTCAAATATCAAACAAACAAAAAGAGAGTTATTTCAATCAGTAAAATTATCTATCTAGATATATCTGTCTATCTACCTACCTACCTATATGTAGAAAGAGTAGATTCATTGGCCTACATGCCAAATAATAAGCAACATTGTGTTACGGTTTAATTGACAGTTTTTTGTTTTCTCAGTAGTAGGTAATGGTGCATCTTACAAACAATAGCTTTGATGGTATAATAGGGTTATTCTCCAAGTTAACTGTTCACTGAGACAACTCCACCCATACTACCTGTCTATTTGCATCATATACCTTTCCAGATACTTCTCATGCCCTTTTGTCTTTCCATGCCTATGAAAAGGATACCGCCACTCAATAAAATGTCCCTTTCTAACTTCTCCACTTAATATATTCATTTAATTTTTAAGATCAATTTAAAAGATAATTCCTTGATGAAATCTTCCTCTGCTATCACAGAATTATAGAATTCTGCCTATACTATTGTATAGCCCATAATCTATACACTATGAATTTTGTGCATATATTTTTACATGATTCTGTTTTCTACTTCATTGCAATCTTCCTAAGGGCAAAAGTGGGGTTCTAGTTAAAGCTGTCAATCCAGAAAGCAGCATCATGTGTAAAATTTGTTTGTACTTTCAGTAAATGATACTTGCTATGCATTTGGTAAGGCTCAGTAAGAATTCTTCAAAATAATAAGAAAATAAAAGTGTGAACAGTGAATACATGTAATATATTTATATAAAGTATTTATATTTTATAACAGTAGTTTAACAAATCAAAGTGTGACAATGCTGGAGCCAAGGCCGATACTAGAGAAGATTAGGAATAAATTAGTACAACTTATCTTCCCTATGTGAAAAGTCAATACTTATTGATGTTAAGTTAAATATTGTCCATTTCTAAAATAATCTCAGCATCCTTATATTAATACATTGATTCTATTTTCAAACAATTCAAAAATACAACCTTATGCATAATACATAGATTTTAAAATCCTGCCTTATTATTTTTGGAAGTATATGAAAGATTAATATATTTAGGTTACAAAGTCATTTTTAGCCTTTTGATTTTACTATCTATTCAAACGTTTATGAGAATAGGCAAACATGAAGGAAATGCACATGGACTTACCATTTGCTTGAGTGTCATAATTTGGCGCCCAAACTTTATAGTTAAGAATGATATTTAAAAATCAACTATGCTTGACCTGAACATTAGCCTGATCAGAATTAGACTCTCAGTTGTTTGCTGCATCTTTGTTTTCATACATTTTTAATAGGTGCCTTCTCAATAGCAATTAATAGAGGCATTTTCAAAACTACACAAAACATTTTACTTAAATTCTTTATTCTCTTTTCAGCCTTTTTCTTTGATAAAAATAATGCTTCCATTTTTCACCATAATGGCTTATTATTTAACTTGTGCCTGCTATACTTGCTAGTATCTGTAAATAACAAAACAATTATGAAAGAATGATCAACTGTTAGTATCTTTGACCTTTCATATTTAGGCTGTTTGGTCTATTTTAAAATATATTTTTAATTTTAAACAATTTAGTAAATCTCAATTCTCTACTTTGTACCTTGGGCAGGTTTTCTTTAACTACTCTGGGCCTTATTTTACTCATTTGTAAAAACAGGAGATAATAATGCCTAACTCACAGGGTATTTTTTGAAAATTAAATGGATTAATATATGTAATATAATTAGAACAACATGTATAATTATTTGAGAGTTAATTTTGAGATTGCCATTATTCCATTTGTTTAAAAAATTCCTGACAATTTCTGAACAGTGTCTTATTTTTATCAGGCTAATATTCAGCTTTAAGTATGGTTAATTTTTAAACATCATTCTTACAGTTTATTCTCCTAACACTGGGCAAATGGAAGTCCAAGTACATTTCCGTTATGTTTGCTTAGTCTCAGAAAACCATGCTTTGTTATTCGTTCTTTAAATAAATGAATAAATTTGTTCTACTAGGGAAAAGAGGAATAAGCTTATCCTATGACTCCAACATGGCAGTACAGAAAAATGGAAAACAAGATAAATAAATTTCGGTCTAGTATAGAAATGAAAGCTCTGATTCGAGCCCTCAATTAGTAAAACCACTTGCTTTATGAATCAATGAGTTTGTGGCGGGACAACTTCCAGATGGTCACTGAAGGGATTCCTTACTCTGGTGAGAGGCTAGCTTAGAGGGCTCCTATCATTCTTACAAAGGAATCTGCGTTATGTCAAGACAGAATGGTATTTCTCTGCATGGGGCAATCTGAGGGGTGGCTACCTCACTCACTCTCTGACATGTTTGGAATACACATCTCTTTGAGTCTTGAGTCCATGGCTGCATTACATCTAGAAAGTTTCTTCTTTAGTGTGATTTATTTAACAATTATCTGAGACAGAAAAAAAAAGGCATATTAAATGCTAGGAAATGTGAATTACCAGAAAAAAGGAGAGTGGTAGAGCACTAATGACAAATTTTGTCTACTTCTTAAATTGAAGTTGAACCTGGTCAAATTAAGAAGTAACCAATTCTTACAGTTCTGTGGCAGAAACACACCTGGGTCTCCAGGAGCCTTCCTGTGAGAGGAAGTCACTCTTGGAAAGTGTCATTACCATTGAATTAGAAGATTAAGTCACAGAACAGTGAAAAAACTCAAAGATTTCATCCTGGAAGTATGTATATAACATGGCCACTATGTAGACTCCCATCCTTCTGAAAACCTTAGGTTTGTCATTAGAGCATTGGAATAAAATTATTTGCAATCACAGAATTTTACTGTATCATAATTTATGAAACTTGGTCAAGAAAATGGTAGGTAATGTTTCCCGATTAATTTTATTAACTAAATTTCAAGGCTACTTTCAATCTGGCTCACACCTTGCAAACATATTGTTCACCTTGTGAATTCTTTCAGTCTTGATTATTAATTCAGTCATTGTCACCCTTTGTACTCACCTCCCCCCATTTTGGAAATCTCATACGTGCAAACATTGGCATTATACGGCATGCAGCCCAGGTCTTGCCGTGCTCTGGACTGGAACTCTGTCAGTAATGAGTTTTTATTGCTGCTCCTACCAGCCCTTCAGCAGACACTGTGGATATCAATCTAGATCAGCCCAGCATAAACTATCATGTGTCCAAATCTTCACATGCTCAGAATTTTCATTGACCTCACCTAGACTTTCATGAGAATGGAGGTACCAAGTAACTATGGGAAAATGATTTTAATATACAACTCTCTAAATAGAAAACCTTTGTTTTTTGCTGTCCCTATTTGCATAACTAACGTTATAAAAGGCATAGCAGAAAACACTAAGATTAAAGTCCAGGGCTATGACTCAAATTCAAAAAGTGGTAAGAATAACCAAGTATTTTTACGTGATCAGTTAAACTTTCAAAGGTACAATGAAAAGAAGAAGAGCAGAAAAAAGATCTAGATTAATGAGCTGTAAATTTTATAGATACTTATATATGCTTCCCTGTTTGTAGAAATACATAACGGTGCATCCTAGCCAAGGTACCTCTAGAGAATTAAAGAAGAGAATAAGAATGAAGGCAAAAATATCGTATTCAGATTTCCTAAACAGCTTATGTTGATGCTAAACAAACTTTTAAAAATGGACATAGTGGTTTAATTTTGTAATATTTAAGTGTTGTAATTTTATTCTGTTGTTTATGATTGTAAAAGCATCTAAGTTGAAAATCTGTGAAATTGGAGGAAAATACAGTTTCACCTTTGTTCAGAAATTTCTAATACTACATAGTAAATAAACTCAAATATAAGTAGAAACATCAGACCTTTATTTTATTCCTTGCCATAGATGTTGGACTTTATAGAATGATTAGTTTTATGGTAAAGTGACTATTTTCATATATGAGTGGTATCTACAAAGTATGAAGTCTTGTTTTAATCAAAATGAACCACATTATTATTCAACCATTTCCTTGAAATTAGTTGATTCAAAAACAAATTCAACAATGAAGTCAAAATAAAATTTTAGTTTTATATATATATATATATATATATATATATATATATATTTTACTTCAAAGGGAGATTTTTAGCATAGTTATATTCTTATTTATAAGGCTTTCCTCTAGTTAAATTTTCCCTACTTTTTAAACACAATTACTATTATAAAAATTATTTACCCTTTCTTGAAGATATATATTATTTAAATATAGTAACTTAGATGGAAGTAACATTTATTTAAATATAAAATTTTAATATCTTTAGTTTTTAAAAACTCAAATCATTTTCTAATATTCCCATGTCTTCATTCTTTCTCTCCTGCACACTGTGCAATATCCTTAGAAAATGAGAAAAAGTTAACTATTTTATTTTAGAAACAATTACAAAATATGTAAAATATTTTACTTTTTATTATAAAAATATATTAATCAGTAATATAAAAATTATACAGAATATGTTATCTCAAATTATTTGATGAGTACAAATAAATTTGAGTATCATAGTGTCACCATTACGTAGTCTTGCGGACTAAATTGTGCCACCCCGTAATTCATGTGTCGAAGCCCATGAACACCAATGTGACTATATTTGGAGATATGGCATTTAGAGAGGCAGCTAAGATTAAATAAGGTCATAAGGATGCAGCTCTAATTCAGTAAATTTCGTGTCCGTATAAAAAGAGGAAGGGACACCAGAGAGCTCTCTTTCTCCATGAGCACACAAAGAGGATACATGAAGACAGCAAGAAAGCAATAATCTATAAGCTGAAAGAAAAAGCTCACCAAAAACTGAAATTACCAGCACCTTGATTATTGAGTTCCAGCCTTCCAAAATGTCACAAAATAAATGTCTCTTGTTTAAGCTACCCAGTTTGTGGTATTTTTTTTTAAAACAAACTGAGCTGACTAATATATGCAGCCATTGCTATTTCTTCTTACTAAGGATCTAACGGCCACAATTGCTTGATCATAATTATTGCTTCATACTCACTCTTACCAATTGTCATTGCAAGGTCACCTTCTATTTTATGTGTTTATTTAACTGGAGCACTAGACTATTACCCATAGCTTACCTCTCCTCATATGTTCCCTACTTAACATTGTCTCCTAAAGTTCTGATATTTTTAAAATTCCCTTGCATTTTTTCCCTTTTGTTTTCTTTTTAAGTTTTGTACTAAATAACATATTGTTTCATTTTTTTCTACTGCATGTTAACTCCTTAATGTTACTTTTTTTTCAGTCAATATTTTCCTAAGTTTGATTCATGTTATTGCTTTCATTGTGGCTCATTTTCATTGTTGTATAATATTCTCTTTGCTCAAAACATCAACATGTAAATTAATTCTCCTGCTAGTAAAAATTTTGTTCTCAGTGCTTTGCTGTAATGAATAATGGGCTATGGACATTTTTGTAGTATATACTGTTACATATTTGCCAAAGTTTCTCTTAGATATATTCTTCTGGGCTATATTACTATGTTGTCAGCTTTGCACATATTTAATTTTACAACATAATTTTAAAATATTTTCCAAAGTTTACCAGTTAGGATTAGCACAAATAAATGAGAGCTTGTGAATATATACCCTCCACGCCACATGCAATTATCAAACTTATTTTTTCCGACCAAGTGACCATAAAATGGAATATAATGGTAGTCTTGATTAAAGCTGCTCTGCTTATTAGTGAGATTAAATTTCTCTTCATATGTATTTATTTATGTTATATATTTTTATCTTTGATGATATACTCTTTTATGTCTTTTGACCATTTTATTGCCTTTAAATTTTTTCATACAGATGTTACAAATGCTTTATGCATTCATTATACTAATCCTTTGTCACTCCATATTTGAAAATACCTTCCCCATGTTTACATGTTTTTACTTTTTCGATAGTCAGTTGAAAATAAACTGAAGGCAGAACAAAGTCTAGGACCATATCCTTTAACCTCTACTTCCTCTCTCACTCAGCAGGTGAAACTTTTGATTTTGAAGCTTCAGCTTCTTTAATTGTACTTCACAGCTATTCTAATGTACCCTGAATTTTGTTTTTTTGCTTTCTTGTAATTAACTTTTATATAATAAAAAATGTGTTTTGTATTATAATTATGTCTTAAGGAAATGCTAAAGTCAAACCATAAATTTCATATTGTTAGCCTAACAACATATTGTTGAGAATATGAAAACTGCTGTACAAAATACTTTGTAAACTTTGTACTATGCTTCTCTGAATGCTTCTAGTTTTAAGATTGTTCTATCATTGTATATATGAAATGGTATAGTAGAGTGGTTACATAGTGAATATAACCAGAACACTTTAAATATCTCTTTAAAAACTGTTCCTGGCACTCTTATTAACAGAAGTTAGACGTATCCTGAACCTCTTACAAATATACATTTTAAAATAATTATAGCACACAATTATTGAAGAACAAGGAAAGAAAAAAGGTATGCTACAAGAGGAAACTGTCATTCCAGGTCTGAAACATTGATATTTGAAATCACTTAGATGCTTTGCTGAAGTCATCTCAGCTTTTTGACCACTATTTCAGGAAAAAAAAAGTTTTTGTTTTCTGTTTCTTTTTCTTTCATAGGTCCATTTAGGTGAGATTGGGCATGTTAAGTGTGGTATGGCCATAGACTTATTGAACTACACTCCT
Organism: Cebus imitator; assembly: GCF_001604975.1. Taxonomy (NCBI): domain Eukaryota; kingdom Metazoa; phylum Chordata; class Mammalia; order Primates; family Cebidae; genus Cebus; species Cebus imitator. The sequence goes on from NW_016107431.1 coordinate 3,424,094, forward strand.
CATTTACCAGCCAGCTTTATAGAATATAGAACAACAACAATTTTTATTCACCACTGAATTAACAATTCATTTACTCTCTGACCCCCTATAAAAAACTTGTTAGCATATATTTTGCCCCTAGAAGATTCTGATTTCTTTTGTAGTTAGCCAGACATGACTCTTTATTACTCTGTGATTATAATAGTTTAGAAGTTATATTTTCTAAAATATTTTAATGCTAACTTAGAACTGAGTTATTTTAAATTAGTTAATAAAATTCAACAGATATGATATTTGAAGAAAATAAAATACCTCACTTCCTTATTCTATGTTTAAATAACACTAGAAACTGATAGAATTTATCTAATAACATAAAAATAAAATTCTACTTCTGGGTTTTCTGTAGTTGCTTCTCAAAGTTTTAGTTGGAAGTGATTATGCAGAGTGATGGGCAGAATACTTTCAGATTAATAACTGAAATCATGAATGAGAAATGGGATGTATACTATAATTTCTCTGTACTGCACAGTCTTCCTAGACATGCTGGCACAAAATTGCTGCTTAAACATATCATTATTAAGAAAGGCTCCCTTAATTTTTCAAGATATCTAGAAATTAATTGAAATTAATAAAGACAACAAGACATAGTAGGACTTTGAAGTGAAATTACCGAAATTAACAAGTTGCATTTATGCTGAGATGGTCAGAATGGATGTACAATTTTTACACAAAACATAAATCAGCAACTAAAGCTGTTTCTGTTTCATCCCTAATTGTTTAATTTTCTGTTCTCAGTGATGTGTATTTATCCCTTGCCCAACACCTAAAAAATGGTCAGAATCTGAGAGGCTTTATGTGGGCCTTGTTTTCTGAACACAAAACAGGAAACTATCTCAAATGCCCTTAGTCGATCCATCTTTGTGTTCCAAGCACAATACCTCGAAAATCCACCTGCTGGAAGTCGGGTGGTGTATGCAAAGGGATGTCATGGTAATTTGAAAACTTTTGAATACAGAATAGAGGCTTTTCCTGCCTTCAAGCTCACCACACTGGTTTGTTCGGCTCATTACATGCCAAAACTTTTGATTGATGTGCTCATTTCAGTCACGGGTAATTTTAACTCATATATTAAGTAGCTGCTGCTTCCACTCCATTATAGTTCCTTGTATGGGGCAAATCAGAGCTTGGGTCTTGTCTGTATTGGGCTGACCTAGAGCCATAGTGTGCTTTTGTTTGGATTTAAGTAGGAGGCAAGCTAATATTTCAAAACTAGCAAACGTGTACAATCTCTGCTTTTCTTAATTGTAGGGATCCCTGTGGTAAAGAGCTTTTTATTGCTACCACATAGTTCTTTGGGAGCCCCAGTGAGGCCAGAAATGTAAAAGGCTTCCTAAAGACATAGAAATTCTTTTAAAATGTAGGAGATTTAGGAGGATTAATACAATATAACCAATTCTGGTAACAGATACCCCCTCACTTATCCATTTGTATTTGTGAAGTCATTGTGTCTTAATAGTAATTTTTGGTTGTGTATCCCAATATCTGCAGTAGATTTGGGGACTGAGCACACTTCAATGAATTCCCATTTTACCCATGTACAGAATAAGACTGTAATAGGAACCACCACATAATGGTAGCTAATGATTTGTATTTCTGTTAAATATTAGGTTCATTATTAATTTACATCAGTCTGCATAGAAAAATACAAAAATCATTCATTCATATCAGTAACCCTGTCTTTCTTTGAAACTCCTACCTATTCATTATAAATACCAGAATTAAAATCAGATTAGACCAAACTAGTCAAACAAATAAACTTTAATTACAATTGACTTGTTTGATTTAAATTCAAATAACATTATTATCATTATGTTAATATAACAGCACAAAAATATGATTTATATTGAAAGAAAGCTCTTTCCCCTAAAATGGCTTGCAGAATCTTTCTGGGAAGAAATAAGATTTAATAAAATGTTCATGAAAAATTCTGGTAAAACTTAGAGTATGTTTGATTTGTTAAATATACTAATGATAACAGCAAAACTCTGTAAACTATATAATCCAGGTTACAATTGACAATATCTAAAATGTTTACAAGAAAAACTAGTCTGAAAAGGGCAAAAATTCTTTATAAATTGCTCAGAGGAAAGAAACAAATTAGTCTAGAAGCAGTAATTCAGAGGTATATAAGAAGCCTCTTTAAATATTTTAGGAGGCAATAATTGGTACAAGTGTAAATCCCAAGCCAAGCAGCCCTCAAATCCCCTTCTCACTGAATCAAATGATATGAAATAGCCCCTGGAATTAAGGGTTGTAAACATTGTATTATTGTGCTATTGTATTATTATTTTTTAATATATATTTTTTTATTGCACTTCAGGTTCTGGGGTACATGTGCAAATCATGCAGGATTATTGCATAGGTACATACATGGCAATGTGGTTTGCTACCTCCATTCTCCCTGTCACCTATATCTGGCATTTCTCCCCATGTTATCCCTCCCTAACCTCAGCAACCCCCACTATCCTTCCCCTAACTCATAGGATACTTAAGTCTGAGTTGCACAATACAAGTTATAGGAGACTTCGGAATGACCTAATTTTAGATGCCAGTCTGGACAAACCAGACTAAATGAGCATTTTTTTTTTCCTGAAAGTTGGATAAATATATATTTATGAGTATTTAACCTTACGTTACTCAGGAAGGAACTTAGGTTTTAAAATAATTTATTTTAAAACATTTATCTGTAAATACAAATTAGTTTGAAAAGGGGCTGACAAACTAAGGGCCATGAGCCAAATCCAATAAGCTTCCTGTTTTTGCAAATAAAGTTTTATTTGAACATAGCCATGTTCATTCATGTTCATATTATCTGTGGCTTATTTTGTGCTATAAAGGCAGTGTGGAATAATTGAGTTTGAGCTGTAAAGGCAGTGTTTGGCTGCCAAACCCTACATATTTACCATTAGGTCCTTACAAATAATGTGTATCAGCAGCTGATTTAGAATAAAAATTTATGTTAAAATACAAAGACCATTAATCATAAAGTTTGAATGTTTTAAAAATATTTCAATATTTTTAAATGGAGCTAAAGTAAAAATGTAAAAAAAATTCAAAATGTGTTCCTAAACTTATATCAACGTAAATGTTATAATCATGTTCTATTCAATGCACTCAATATTACATATTATATGCCAGAGTGAGTTATTCCTATCTCTCAAGATAAAAAGATAACATATAAAATATAAACCCCAAGAGCTATATGTATTTATTCATATATTTCTTCATATGGTAAAGAAAAAAAATATTTTTAAATTTTCCATTTTCCATCATTAGGTTTCTTTTACAAAAGTAAAATAACTCAAACTTGTTTTGTTTTGATTTGCTTTTAGGTTTTTATAATAAATTTTAACTTTCTCATGAGGGACACAGTCATGAAAAAAATCACAATTTTCTCCCTAATGAAGCACAACAATCAAGAAACTGGAAAGACTCAAATGATGTACTCACCAACTTTCTTGCCATGGGTGGCCAGGAAAGAGGCTGGCATTACTGGAAGAAGGTGGCTCCATTTAGCTCTCTTTAAAGAAGCTATCAACCAAGCAGCCATTGCCATTTTTGTGTCTCTAAGTCAAATGAATGGTATTTCTCTTCCTTAAACATCCTTCAGTGTTTGATGACTTCTTACTGGGAATTTGGTATTTACACATTGGAACAGTGGTTGCTGATTCTAGAGATAGATGATAAAAAAAAAAAGAACAAGGATAAAAGAGTTTTATTGGATTAATAGAATTGTGCATAAACAGAGCCAGATAACCCAAGGGAGGGAAAAAAAAAAAACAAAACACTTATACATGTTAGCAATATTTTGCTAGATTCCTTAATTCTATCCTGGCCTTTCCTGGTTACTGCTTTCAAATTTTACTTCAATTTTTTGTTACCCTATTACTGCTCCTAAAAAATGGTATCATAGGGATAACCTAGGAATTTGTTAAAATATAAATTCTGATTAAGTGGATCTGCAGTAAGTCCTAGCATTTTGTATTTCTAGCAAGATTCCAGGTGATTCTGATGCTGCTGGGGCCAGAAAATACTCTAAATAGCTAGACCTTAGATGACATCAATGAGGACTAAAAATTAGGGTATTTATAAAACATAAATGTATTATCCCTGAGAAGGCTTTGGTTGTAATTTTATTACTCTTATATAAAAAAACTAGTAAAATACATAAAAGCTGTCAAAATTTAGTTCAAATAGACTTTTCTACAAGTATTCTTAGTAAGGAAGACTGTTTTTTCTATATTAAAAATATCCTTCTATGTCCACAAATAACCATTCTATTTCAGTCTTAAAATGTTTCTGGATTGCAAAAACATCTATGTATATTTTTAGGAGTGCTCTTAATAAATATGGAAGAGAAAAATGTTGTCAGTTATCTCTTTGAATAAGCTTTAGAGTTTTTGTTCCTTCATAAAAAAAATGTTGATTTTAAATATTTTCCTTACTCGGGATGCAAAATATTAAATCAAACTGATTCATGTATCTCCAGTTATCAATATATGCATTCATATATATGTATATGTTATTAACACTTGACAAATCAATTTTTCATTAATTTAATGTATGATTGCCAAAAGAAAATCCAGTCCTTGAAATGTAACAGATTTAAATAAACAGATATAATAAATGACAAATCAAAATAAACATCCCTAAGTAAACAAATACAAATAAACATGTAAATATCCTTTACAGTTAAAATTTTTTTTAATATATAAACATCTTACAGAACATGTTCTCTAGATTTGTAAAAATGTAAACCTTAATATAGGGGAAGAAAGATTACATTTAAAATCTGGAGTCTCAAACATATATTTCAAAGGGATGATATATTGTTTACTGCAAAATAAAACTGTACCTAGGATAATATACATGCGCTTTCTAATGTAGAAACTCCTTGGTCGTCTTTTGTTGTAAAAGTGTCTGGCATTATTAAAAATTCACTGCATAATGTGCAAACCAGAAATTGTGATTGTAACTTTTTAATATTAACAATTTCAATTAGGTATCACAAAATCCATACGGCAGCATAAACAGTATTTTCCTAACCAAATTTAAGAAATTTTAAGAAAAAGTACATGTTAAATAATTTTCTATGAATTACCAATGCATATGGGAGAGAAATGACAATAGAATTTTATTCCATTATAAATTTTGTTGAATTTCTTTAAAGCCATAAATAGGAGATAAAGAACATGATTAAATTTCACAGGAGGAAGTAAGAAATCCACTTAGCCTGTTGCTAATCTCTTAAAATTCTTTCAGTGAACACTGATAAAGATATAAAATCTGGGATTATCTGATTTTCTTTCTTCTACTCTTCTTAATTCTTCCCACTGATTTAAGCCCTACAAGCATTGGAATCCCTAGAAATAGAGCTAGCGAATAATTACATTATAGTTCCTGTAACCCTGAACACCTTTAACATTAAAAAACAATACCTCTTGCAGTCATAACATACTCTCAAGTTAACCACATGAAAGCAAACAATATTCCTAATACACTAATACAGAATTAAAAAGACAAAGTAATCCGCTTGGAGCAGCAATGATTCTGCAAATGCAGGATTAAATTAAATACTTTTTAAAATAAGATTGAGCGCTTACATATATATTTTAGTGCTTAATTAAAGAAATTAGTGAAAATTGACCTCAATCTTTAATTTATTCAATATGTCTTTTATCTAGCAAAAAATCCCAACTTTCATATACATATAAAAATATATATAGTATATATATGTGTAATATATATATAATATATATTATATATAAAATATATCTGTAATATATAATATATAGTTTTTGAACAACACTGCCAGATTTTTGCCCTTATACATATGAAAATATATGTGTGTGTCATATATATATATATATATATATATACACACACACACACACATATATATATACACATACACACACATATATAGTAGCAAAGTGGTTACTAAATGTGCATTATTTGGCTAGTTATACTCTTTGTATTATTCTATCATTATAAATGTTACAGGCTTTAAAAGAGAGCGGCAATCCAATAAGTTATCAATTGAAATATACTAAAAGTCAAAGCATGCCCCCTTGCAAACAGATGAATTACTCATACTAAACTCTTCTTTTCCTATAACATGATTGTTTCCCAAAAATAAATGTTTAAAAAAATATTTTTCTATAACATGCCCCTTTTCAATATATGTGATTTCTTCAAAACTACTTTTTCCTTTTCATATGACCTTCATATCTAAGCATATATTTTCTAGAGAATTAAGTCATATACACAAAAGAAGCGTATGTTTTTTTCCTGAATCAGTCAATTTGGCCTCCTTTTTATGAAATCTATGCATTTGTTATGAGCCTTAGCCCCAAATATCAGTAGAAAAGGTAAGAAGGGGAAATATTAATTATATATTTCTAATAGGAAGGAAAACATTTAATTGGTCCTATAATAAATTCATAATTTTCAAATCTATATATAACTCTTTAGCTGATCCTGTATAATTTGGAAATAAACTACAGAAAGCTTCCAGGTAGCTCTATTAGAAGCAATCAAGTTAATTTTTTTTATAATCAGTCAATTTGAAAAAGATGCAAGCAAAAGGGAGGGATTTCTAACAATAGGTTCCATTGTCTCTTGAAAGCTGTTGCTTTGATTTCTCCAGATGACAAAAGATCTTCTTTAGAATGTAACATGGATGACAGAGATAATTGATAGAGCTGATAGGGGGACAGTTTACAGAGGTAAGACATTAGAAACACCAAATGAATATGTATGTTATGTTTTATTTTTATTGTTACCATAGTTGTTTTTAATTTTCCTGCTTGCCTTCCTGTTCTCTACAATTAATAAGAAATTCTTTACATTAAAATTTTTGGTTCTAGCTGGCTGCCCTTTTTTTCATAGACAACATGAATTTTTTTCTTTCAATTGCAATGCAAAAAATTATTGTAAATGTTCTCCCCACACCCCTTTTGCTTCCAGATAAAATGCTTTTTCCTACATATGTTGTTTGCTGGATGGTTTGTTTCCTAACTACCAAACAAGTTGGAGACAATAACCTTCATCTCCAAGTTACTATTGAAAAACAACTATTTTTCTGGAAACATCCTCTTTTTAACAACTTTTAAAATTGTTCTTTCAGGCAGTGTCCTAGTGAAAAATACAAATTTAAGAAAGATTAATACTTCTGACATGATTCTTTTGTCAAACTTCTTAGATATTTTCATATGCAAAGGAAACAAAACAAAACAAAGAAAAACACCAAGATAATCTGACTAGTCCAGAAAGAACTCTGCTGGCAGCACAGTGCCCCCTAAAGTTATTATTGAGAGAAAATGTCACAATTTCTCAAAATCAATTACTTGATACAATATCACTACATGACTTCTTTTTATCAAATAAGTAAATATAGCTCTCACAAAATAGCACAATTCCTTAAAAAACTATAGAAAACTTTTGTTTTATTTCAATAATGAATTTAATGACAAAAAATATTTTGTTATGAGTTTCTATTCTATGCTATTTTAAATAACAGTAACAAAGTGAAATATGTTAACAAGACTCAGTTAAATGTTCTGGTTGCAAAATATACTGTGACAATAACATTTTTGATAATTTTATTTTCTGAATGGAATATATTTGCTGAAAGAAGACAGATAATTTCCAAAATGTAATATTGGATCTAGTAAAATATAAAACAATGTCTGTGTATCAGATAAGTAATTGAACGATCAACAAATATGGAGAAAGTATTCAAAGAGAATGGAGACCAAATTTATTGGTAAGGTATGGCTTTATTACCAGATTTGATATATTTATAAATTTCACTTTAAAGTGCTCAATAGAAGTAAAATGTTACATTGATGTTATGAAAGTGAAAATAAGCACAGCTTGATAAATCAAAACAAGCCAGCCATGGCATTTGTGTCTTTCTTATAAACCTTCTTTCTTTATGAAACAAAATTGCTCTCCAATCTCCCATCTTTTAGAGAAAACAATTAATTTTATATCAATTCCCAAATATATTACAAAGTAACAGGCTATTTGAAAGGTGTTATGATACACAATTTATATATATATTTATCTTTCATAAAATGTAAGTTTTAAAGTCCAATTTTTCTTACTGATTTTTGTAGAGCCTTAGTCACAATTGTGGTAGTGAATACTCAGATGAAAGTAGAAATTACACCCGTTATTATTTCACCCATTCCATCGAGTATACGTCTTTTGTTCAGAATTTAAAGTTATCAGGAATGGAGGGATGAAATTGCAGAATGGTCCCCTCCAGTTAAAGTTTTAATGTTTCCTGAGGATTAAAAATTTCTTCAGTGACAATCATAGTAGACTAAGTGTACTAAATAAAATCTCAAACATTGATTGATTGATTGAATTTTTTTTACCATGGCTGCAACATTTGCTTGTGGTCATTGTTCAAAAACAAAGTATCATAAAAACAATAACTAATTATATACAGGATGAAATAAGAATATCCCCAAGTCATAAGTCATTTTGCCACACTATCATTAGTCATTGATCTTATCAGTGAGTGTGAGTAGTATTAATTCCTACACTGTGCAGTGCTTGGGTCAATTTACAACCTGTGAAAATAGACAAAGTTATTATTTGAAGCCTAACTTTTGCACATGTATCATGCATCCTGTTCTAGGCCAAAATCCAGATAACTTAGCATTTCAACTAAATGGTTCCCAGATTACTTCCTCCCTATACATTAGTACTCAAAATTCTTTCTTAATCTTGGAAATAAAAAGAAGAAAACATTACTTGGTTGAACATGCATTATCACTGTGACTTAATGTACTGCTTTGTTTAATACTCACACAGTAACTTTGTGAATATATATTCTTATCCTTCTTTTCTTGGCTATATGAGCAATCTGGGGCTCAGATTGTTTCTCTAATTTTCCCAATGTCAGGCTGCTAATAAATTGAAAAGTTAGAATTGAAATCCTTTTTTTTTTCCACTTCAAAAATAATGTTATTTTCATTTCATCATAGAGGCTAGTGGATAGCTGGAAATGGTTCAGAACTATATAAGGCTGTTGCCACTAAACTACAGTTGGGCATTTACCCATAATATCAAACCATTTGTATGGTGATGCTTTATGAATACACCTGGTTTGCTTTGGAAGTTATGTATAAACATATATTTATCTCTCTATATATCTACGTATCTATTAATCATCTAAATATAAAATTTCTAAGACTAATTCTTGATTCCTTTAATCTATTTAATTTTACTATCAAACAATATTTTTAATTTATAGACTCTTAATATTTCAATTCGCAATAAAACAGATAAAAAATAGTTGAACTTTTTCAAAATAATTTATTCCTATTGATATCGTGAAACACACATCCTGTTCGTCATAGACTGTGTTCAACATTGTTAACTTACAACAGACGGAAATAAACTAGCTTTTTGTTATTTCTAATCTCTATTGTCTTGAAATGTGTTAATCACTTTATTTTTGTAAGTGCATATTTCTAAGCTCCTAAAAAGTTAGTGATACAAAAATTTATTATAATATTGCCAACCTCAAATATTTTAATTTATTTCTATAAAATAAATACATCAAATGAAAGTGGGAGTTGAGAGAAAATTATTTCTTAAAATAGAAAAATATTTTAAAAATTACATCTGTCCTTTTTGACAAAACTCTGCTACAGAAATATATATATTTCTCTCTCTCTCTCATATATATATATATATATATACACACACACACACACACACACACATATATATCTCCAAAAGATTACCATATAGAAAAACATAAGTGTATAATGCTCAATTTTATAAAATATGATTTTTTTAAATGCATGTAGTTAATTAACAGTAGAGATAGCTGCTAAATGTAAATCCTAAAATGACACAATTGATCCTAATGATCTCTTTGACAATCCCAAACCTGCATAATTTGCCTGACCAGAAATGCACGCAAGTAGGATCTTCATTATTTAATCAGAGTGAAGGAGTTTTAATGAAGAAAAGTAAATTTCCAAAACCATGTATCTTTTTTTTTCATTAAAAGTCACCCAGAATTACAGAAAAGCTTATCATTAATATGGTCTTTGAAGGGAAAACATAGCTAACCAAAAATCATGATTTTTCCCACTCCTTCCAGTGGTTAAGGCCACTTTTCTTCTGTGCTTCCAGCCTTCTCCTAGAGGAAGCCTCTTGGCTGGCACAACCTTGCTGATTTCATTTTCCTTTCTCAGGCTGTGTTTCTGATAGCCCTGCATCCAGCCCACACAGGGATGCAGTGTCTTCCTTCTAGCCCACATTTTTTTATCCCCTCAGATCTTTGATCTCTGGATTATTTACAGTTGATGATTTCTTTCATGTTCAAAATAATTCTTCTGATTAGAGTGATTATAAACTAGCAATATTTTTCAGTATCTTCCTTTTAATGAATATGTATATATTTTTCATTAAGTGTTGCTAGTTTCAAAGAGAATATTTCCCAGGAGGTATATTAGAAATAATCTTACTAACAGAATATAAGGAGACAGAATGATTTTTAGAGATTGCAAAGAGCTGTGAAGAAAGCCATCAGTAAAAGAAACTTCTATCTTGAGAGCTAATTTGGAAAGCACTCTTAAATGTAAATTAAATAAGTATAATATATTCATAACAAGTTAAACAACCTGTGGTAGTAAACTGTGGTAGCAAGTAGTCTTGGAAGATCCTACAAATGAATCTTCTTTTGACTATCCTAGTTTACTACTTTCTTTCAGCAGAAAATGAAATGCATACATATATACATGCTAAAAATAAGATGCTTCCAAGTATTATAATTGAGATTTTTTTATTCTTTGTTAGAAAATATGCACGTGCACATGAATACACACACACGGAGAAATCTCTGGCAAATAAAAATCCATCAGTCTTCTCCTGCAAATATCAGAGATTTTAGATATTATTCTTTCTTCAAAGAAGAATCATTTTTTTTCTCAAAAATTTTGGCCATACAAGGGGAAAAATATTTTGGCTTAAAAAATAAAGCATATGTATCATTTATCATTATGTGAGAAGGCTTGTCAACTTACAATTTCGAAAGAGAAAACATTACTATTGTCTTGTGATATATGGTGAATATTCCCTGAAGAAATCCCATTCGTGATACACTAACTTATTATGTATTACTGAAACATGCAATTTTAGCTTTAATTCTGTTTTTATATACAATACTTTTAGACTATTTTGGGTCCTTTTAAAAAACTTGTAATGTTTTTATTGAAGAAGTTGAAATATTAATATGGAAGATTAGATTTCCTTAGTTCAAAAGTGAAGGATAATGTTTTTGAAATAAGTCTCTTGATTTTTCAAGCCCCAATTTAAGTCACTAGTATATTTTGTCAAAGCATTACCAAATGAATGCATGAAAACTTCATCCAAATTTTGAAGATAGGAGGACAATTCAATTTTCCCATGAAGTATTTGGATAAATGCAAGCAAGTTTAATGTGATAAAGACCTCTGTATTTTCCACAGATTAGAAAATATTTGAAAAGAACACATTGTATTTTTTAGCTCAAGGAAATAAAGCCAATAAAATATTAATTACCCAGTCTTTTATATTTCCTTTCAAATTATGAAATTACAAAAACAGCATTAACTAATTAAGGCCTATCTGTCAATTAATCACTTAGAGTAATTACTTGTCAAATGCTGAATTATGAATATCTCAGTGAAAGGATATTCTTTGAAATTGAGGATTTTCAGATACATCTTTTAATGATTTCACATTGTTCAGGCACACATCTAAGAGTCCTGTGCTGAATCTATCTGTGGTTGGTGGGTAGATGAACTGCACGGGCACTCTACCTGAGGTACACATGATAAAGTAGTCATATACTATCAGGTGATCGGCCAATGGCAATATGATTCATTGTTAATTTTTCACCTTGGTCAGACACCTTTAAAATTAGTGAAATCCTCTTTTATAATTAGTTTCTATGAATAGTAACTCTCTATTAGAGAACAGTTTTCCCTTGAAATATTACTTCACATTCATTAAAAAGCATTCTCCTATCCTTTCAAAGTCTAATACCTAGAACTGCATTTGTTAAAAAGGAGTTTCTTTCAGAATAGATATTTTCTGAATCTTTTTCCACTGTAGAGCAAGTTTGGCCTTCATTGATTTATTTTCTATTTCAGTGCATGTGTATGAATTATACATGCATAATATTTTTGTATATATAATAATGTCTTCTGCTAATTATTTCCATTTTGTTTGACATTTATTGTATTTAGTCAATAATATATCCATAGTCAATGTCTTTTATGACATTATTTTATTGTATAAAGAAATTACCTTATAAAGTCATACAGACAAGAAATAAAGTTAACATCTGTTATCTTTCTCTGTAAGTTTTATTAGAATATATGCTTTCTATTTAGGGTAAGCAAATTTAATTAGGTTGTATACCTACTTTCTTGAGAGGGTTTATTATTTTTGCTTATTTTTTGAAATTAGCAATTTTTCCCTTTCATTATAAAAATGTAATAAGGAGTACATTTTTGAGAAACAGATAAGAATTTAAGCCCACTAACATAAAAGGTAATTTGTGCATATACAAGTAGTTAAATGAGACATAGACTTTTAAACTCATATTGTCCAATTTTGTCTTCTGCCTTTTTATATTAAATATAATTTTCATGTTTTATTATTTATATTATTATTTTAATTTTACTATTTGCTGACTATTCCAGAAGATTAAAGCATTATAATCTAGTTATTCATTTGTTTTTGGATAGCTAGGTTGTCTACATTTATTTAGTTATAACATCAGTTTTTTCTTAATACCTTTATATCCATGAAGTAAATTCATGCGAGTATCTTTTGCCTCTCGAAGAAACATTTATCTATCTGGAATAAATTCCATAGAGAGTTATGCTTAATGAATATGATCACTGTAAAGGCCTTTGGTATATTGATTCAAACAATAAATAATCTATTTTCTCAAATTGAGTAGTTTGCTGGCCTTCAATATTTTGTTAGTTGTTTTGTAATTTAGTAGGTTTGAGATAGTATCTCACAATTGTTTAATATTTACATCCTAATTACTGACAATAGTAATCTTATTGCTAGTTGACATTTACCATTTACAATTCTATCACTATTGTGTATGCTTTTGTTCATTTACATTGTGAGATAAATATTTTATATGTATTAAAATAATCATTCTTAGTAACTGTGAAAATAAATTCTCATACTTTCTTTTTAATAAACTATTTTTCATTTAAAATTTGAAATATAATCATGTCAGTGCTTTTCTGTGATTTTTTTCAGTATCTGTGAAGTTTCAAATTTTATTTCTTATGAAGTCTTAAATATTCTATTTTCCTTAGACTAGATTTTTTAATATTTCTATGTGGAATTTAGTAATTCATCTTGATTCTATATTAATAATTATCAATGTATTTTAACTGTTTTTAGGCAGATAACATATTATATATTCACAAAAGAATATTTCTTTGAACTGAATATCTGATTTTGATTTTACTCTTCCTAAGCTATTAAAAAGAAGTATTCCTTGTTCTCGCCAGAAATTTTTTTTCCTTTTCACCAGCCCAGAGACTAATTTATTCAACACTGAAAAGATTTTAAATTAGAATAAAATATTACTTAAAAAGATGACTCGTATTCATATGCTACTGCTATTGACTCTAGCATTGCTAGAACAATGTAAATATATGTAATTATGTATCAAATTTGATTCAGTTAATATCAGTTAATAATTGAGATGTCTTAAGTTTGTCATCTTCTAAAGCTGATTTACCAACTTTTATCCAGGAAAACTTTTGCCTAGGATTTTAAATTTTTTCAACATACAAAGTCACTTATTAAGAATAATTATTTTCCCAAATATAGATATCTTATATATTTGTCAACCATGTTAGAATACTCTAAATAGTTAAAAATATATATATATATATATGTAGTTTTATATAACCATATATTTAGTTGCATACTATGTCTACTAATGATATATAATATATTCCAAATTGTCAATACATGCATTGTTTTACATTTTTACTTTTAACAGCATAAGTTGTTTTTTAGGTCAAAATAATTCAGTGTTTGTAAAGTATAAAATGTCATGGAAATTAAAGCTAGTGTAGGGCAAAAAAAGTCCTCAAATTTTATATGATAATGATATTTTTATTTCTATTCCCATAAACAACCCATTAATTATTTCAGTAATTTTTTCTTTATAATTAATATACAGTTTCAGCTTGAGATTTGGAGAGTTCATTTACATACATTCTACTTTGTAATTTTAAGTTGGATTTTAGAATCCTTGATTGTAGAAACATAATATTGTCTGCACCAGTGCAATAGAGGGGAATTGAGTAAATCAGGCAACTTAGAAGGCAAGCATAAAATGTTAGGTAAGCTACAAGTTTTTTGAGGGGTGATATGGAGTGCTCTTCTTAGGATTAGTGGTTATACTATGGATAAGCTAAAAACTATTGAGAAAATGTCCATATTACTCTAATAACATTATGTTTCACTCAGTTATTTTGCCGCCTTCCTGTCTACACTACACCTAGAAATGAGTATGCTGGGCATCCCCTCTGGTTTTCTGTATCTCTAAAGAGTGGTCTGGTATAAAACTAGATGGCTAAAAGCTTTACTGCCAAAGCCAGACTCTAATCAAACACACCTTGGAAACAAAAATTGCCCAGAACCACTCCACATTTATTAAATCAGGAACTATAATCCAGATACGGGCATTTATTGTTTTGAAAATGTCCTTGGTGATATTTATGATAAGCCTAACTAAAGATCACGACTGGGAAAAAGAGTATTAATGATTTTAATTTTCAGTGCTTAAGCACATAGAGCCATGAAGGAAAATAATCTATCCTTTACATTATCAATCAATTAATATTTTTACATGCATCCTATTTGTAAGTAATGTGCTTGAATGGAAAATTCGTTAAGCAATAAGAAAAAAAAAAAAAAAGGACAGTGTAACTCTTGACCCCAGATTCCACACACACACACACACGAAGTCAAACTGCAGAAACTTGAAATGGTCAGTAGATTTTATCAATATCAGTTCCTTGTATAAACTCCATGTATTATTTATTACAACTGCATGTGATGTTTAAATTATAAAAGTTTTAATTAAAGTTTGTTAATAATTGGTTTGGATATATATCATTGAAGTTTGAAGGAGAATATGATTACCTCTAAATAATGTGTTCACAGAAACCATCCATGAGGACATGATATTTTAGCTAGACTTTTCCAAATGAGCACTATTGGAGGGGAAGAAGTAAAACATGCAAGTCAGAAAACAGGAAAAGGAGTCAGTGAGAAATGATGTCAGTTTCAAGCAAAGAGCGAAGTCAAATTAGGTCGGAGCCTGGGTTCGGATATAACAACAGTGTTTTTAGGGTATAAAAGAATGTCAAAGTCAGAAGTCACAAGTCAGAGTCAGAAGGTGTCCAAGTGAGTTTAGATTTCATTGCCTCTGTGATAGGGAGCCTGTCATACTCAGCTAAAAGTCTTAGATTTTAAATTTTTTAATAATAGGGAGCTAATCAGCTATGATTGAATTTTGTTGATTAATCTTGTAGTCCCTTGTTTCCTAATCACATATAAATTCTTTCCTAATGTTCCTCATCCCATTCCCAAATTTCTTACCCTGTTTTACTAATCTAGATTGTGTTTGCAATCACTTGAATTACTGAACAAAATAACGATGACAAAATCCCAGGCTTCAACCTGATTTGACTTCTCCATTTGCAAGCATCGCAGAAT
Organism: Cebus imitator; assembly: GCF_001604975.1. Lineage (NCBI taxonomy): Eukaryota > Metazoa > Chordata > Mammalia > Primates > Cebidae > Cebus > Cebus imitator. The sequence continues at coordinate 3,439,919 of NW_016107431.1, forward strand.
ATCAAAATATATGAGATTTAGTTTTAAAACTATGATCAGGGAAAAAAATATAGGTATTAATATTTTATTATCAATACAAATTAAAATAATTGAATATTCAATTTAGTTATACAAGTGAAAATATATAAAGATTCAAAGGACTTAAGGAGATAGAAATTTATCATGCCACTACCATTTTGTGCTCAATTTTGACCCCTAGCTAATAGATAGGCTTATCTACTATTCATATTTTTATTGTGACTTTAGTGAGAGAAAGATTGTTATAAAAATAAATAGATAAAAAGTCACACTGCTAAGGCAGTCTGGGACAATCACATTGATTAAGACAATAGATTAATTTGCTACATAAGAGATTGAATTAATAACCCCATTTTGCTCTACTTTCTTATTTTCTTAGTTATCTTTTCCTTCTTTTTTCCCCTTTGATACATATGTCCTTACGAAAACATAGCACTACTCTATGAATTTTTTACACAGTATGAAACAGTCCCTCCAAATCTCTAAAATAATTTTACAAGATTTACTCATGAGGTATGCCACTACCATTGCTAAATCCTAGCTCTGGTAATTTCATGCATGAAATTTGCTATTCTTTAAGTCTCTTCTTCATAGTCTGAACCTTCCTAAATTGCTTTGCGATACTGTGCTTGGCTTTTCTAACATTTTCTTTTGAAAGTCTCAGATTCATACCACTTTAAAAAAATATATTCACTCACAAACAGTAACAGACAACGTGGAAAGTAATTCCAGAAATAAAGAAAGTTCATGTCCCTGACCACATGAAGTCAAAAATCTAGTTCAAGTGTTGGCTAAACTTACCTTTTTGTAAAAATTATGAAACATTTGTTAAAAATACAGATTTTATGAGTATTCTTTACAATCTAAATTGCAAGGTCTAGTAATTTCTTACTAAGCTCATAAATCTTTTTTTTAATAAATGTACTAGATGATATTTATGATAAGGCAAGTTTGAAAAATACTTGCCTATTGACCTTATTTAGTCATTGAATACTTAGCCTGAAATATATAGATCTCTTGATATTCTATAAAACATACCTTTGACTTGCCTGGTCATGGGGTAGTATCCTAGGTAGAAAATCCTCTATTTTTTCATAATCTATGGTATGCTGACTACATTGACAATGACTGAGTTCTAGCCTCCAAACATTTTACTAGGATGCTTCTCAGATTTCATCAGGAAATAGGTAAGTTTTCATGTAACCTGGTGGTTTTGGGAAGAAATAAATATTTCCTGAATGAATTCCAGTTTAAAGGACTAGAGTTTGGGAGAAGAAAAATCCCCTTATTTATTTTCTTACTGATATGATTATTTCCGAGAAATTTATTATTTTCTATTTTATAAGGCCTTTTGCTATATAAGAATGACCAGGTGAAATAAAAATTATGGTAATAAATCTAATCTCAGGGCTTCATAATCCAAAATTCTGACTTACAGGGCCTGGTTTGGAAAATAGTGAAATATAGTAGCTGGACACTCTCCAGTTGATTCTAATAAACAGTCATGTACTGGAAACACTTCTAAGTGACCATCAATTTTTCTATGGTTATTCTTCCTCTCCAGTTGATAAGAGGGTCCAGTCACATTATGACTACACCTGTATAGGTACAGGCATTTTAAATCTACATCTTTCTGGTTAATACTTTTCATATTACACACAAACACAAACACATACACACACACACACACACAGAGAGAGAGAGAGAGAAAGAGGGAGAGAGAAAATGAGCTGGTAAGCAAGAGAAAGAAATAATAGCTACAGTAAAAATTTAGTGGTTAGACCCACAATCTTTCTCTCAAACACCTTCTCTGCTCTGGTTACAGAGCACTAACAACTTTATAGCACTAGATTACTAGTCGTTTAAATGGAGTACTTGCCTGGGCACAGTGGCTCTAGCCTGTAATCCCAGCACTTCGGAGGGCTGAGCGGCAGGAGGGTCATTTGAGGCCAGGAGTTCCAGATAAGCCTGGGCAACATAGCAAGAAACCTTCTCTGCTATATATATATATATGCACACACACACCAAATTTGTGTGTGCATGTGTGTGTGTATATATATCTATATCTAGATATATAGATATATATACCAAATTCAAAAAATGAAAATAATTTACAGAAAATGAAACAATGGAGAAAGAAGAACTTACATACATGCATATATTTAACAGAAAGATAGGATACTGCATTTATGAATCAAAACATGTTATTGTAGAAAAGTAGTAAAATAGTGATCAGCAGAAAGGTCATCTGGGAGTTAAAACATACAGTAGCAGAAACTGAAAACTCAATAGATTTAAAAATATCAAGAATTTTTTTCTTTTGTCCTTTGAAAATAGAACAAAAGAAGAATGTAATGGGAAAAAGAGACTAGTCAATGAATTTAGAGCATCAAATTTGAAGTTTCAATACTCAACTAATGTGAGTTCCTGAAACAAATACATGAGAATAATAAAAGAAAACATCTGATGGAAAGACATGAGTTTTTCGGATATGGCCTAAGACAAAAAAACTTAAAAAGTGTGATGGTGGTAGGAAGAGTGAAAAATGACCCATGCTAACATAAATCATAGAGATATTTCATAACTAAGGTAAAATAGAGAAGAAAACGTGTGTGTGTGTGTGTGTGTGTGTGTGTGTGTGTGTGTGAGAGAGAGAGAGAGAGAGAGAGAGAGAGAATGAATGCCAAAACACACACACACAGAACAAAATTAGAAATCATTCAAATGATTAAAGAGAGAGAAGAAAAATGAAGAGAAAGAAACCTTCAATGATATAATTTCAGAACATTTTCCAGAACAGAGGAACATGATTTTGCAGTTTAAAGATGCTAAGAATATACCCAGAAAAACAGATACTTTAAAAATCTACCCCAAGGTGTATTTTCATGATGTTTCAAAACATAGGGAGAAACAGGAGATGACAAAGACTTCACAAGAAGTGACAGGGGTCTGCAAAGAAAAGAACACAAGACATATGAAGGATAAATTCTCACACTATTTGCTTCTGATTAGCTCATCACATTGTACCTTTTAATTGAATTCTAATTATAATATATATTATATTACATCCAGAGTAAAAGAAAGAAGCAAGGTCAAGGTCAATGAGGGATGGATATGTGAATGAGGCATTATAGATTTTTTTGCTTCACCTTTACTGTTCTCTAACACATTCTGAATAATGCTTCTTCTTCCATCCTAAAATGAACTGATCATTTTAGGATTCAGTTCTCATTTTGGCTTTGAAGTTTCCTTTCCGACTTTAATTACCTTTGATGGTAGGGTAAGACTCTTTTGCACAGAAGAATTTGTACACTTAGGTTTATATAGCATAAATTAAAAAAGAAAAAGTAAAAAAAAAAATCTTTTGCTTGAAGTGGCATTTTAAATTGTAAGGACACATCACATTGACACACACTCAATAATAACCTTTAGCAGCTTTTAACTAAGCTGGTGAGTGAGTGTTCTTCTTTCCCACCCCCTCTTGGAGACAGCTGCCCCTTCCAGCTCATGTACTGTTTTTGCTGATAGACTGATGTCTTTATTTAGGGAGTTATAAAGAATCGCTTCTAGTCATCAGCAGTTTCAAAAACTAGCCATTGAAGGGGGGATAAAGCCTATTCAGAAGATAGATGACAGCTTTTCATTTGAGGATCATACAGAAAGATATTTCCTTCTATAAAAATAGATTCTGCAGTGTAGCTTGAGACTTACATTTTGCAAGGGATCGCCACTGCAAAAAACCACACTGAAAACTGAAAACTAAAAGAGACATTCTTTTCATGTGAGAAGGGCCACACGACAAAATTGTTTCAAATCATGTTATACTATTTAACACACAAAATAATTTTTTAAAACACATGCTTACCATAGTCATATTTTTCTAAAGCATTAAGCTTGAGGGAAAAATGGCTAGGTTATGTTATTTAAATACACATTTTGTTTTCTAGTATATAATCCTGTTTAATGCTCCTGAATAAAAGAAAAATCAGGTAAAAAGAAAGAAATGTATGCCATAATTATGAATGCACAGAGCATTGCTTTATGTTACCTTCTATTTAAAAAGATGACAACGATTCTCAATCAGTAAAGCAGGAAGTACATAAATGTCATCAAAATGATTAAAATATATTAAAACATAAATGTTTTCTTTTCTCACTTTTTTCCAGCAATTGGTACCTCAAAATGTTGTTTCATTTTCTTTTAACATGAATGTGTGAAAGGAAGAGGAAGTTAAAAATTACTTCAGCAAGTAAATCAAATGCTTCAATCAGGTTCAGCATTTGATTTGGATACTGAATGCTACTTTCTCTTTCTCCAAATTTGTGGAAAGACACTGTCTTGGGATTCCCACTCCCATTGTTTACAGTCCAAAAACTGAAGATGTTAATCTTTTTACTTTTCTCTTTGCCTATTACATTTACCACTAATAAATGTTTTATTTTATGCTAAAGATCCTGTTATAAGTCTCAACTTTTAATGTAAAGAGAGAGGGAGTGATTTCTACCTCTTAAATATCTTAGAATAACTCGATTCTATATAGCGCCTTTTTCTTTTTCTACTTAGTGGCTACAAACTTTGCCTGTGAAAAAACTTGGCAAGAAATGTAATGTTATTTTTCGAAAACGCATGTGCTATTTCATGCCTTTATTTCATCAGGTGTCTGGAAATTGTTAATTCAGGATAATTCCAGGTCCAGCATTCTTACCTGCTTTTAGAGAGTTGTGTCTATAACCAGATAGCTTTTGTCAACCAAAGACTTGGGGTATAATAAATTTTCCGTGAACTTTATCACCTTTTTATGCCGGCATTCATTAAACAACTTTGCCTCTATTAGTCCTCAGGGTTGCTGAAGTGCTGTTTCTTGTTTCTGAGGGCAAGAACTTTCTGGGACCAGCTCTCTTTCAACCCCTTTTGAATGACACAGAGGGTTACTTGGAGTCCTTCAGACTGCTTGAAGTTTCTGTACCATTTTTGTAATACAATGCTCTAGCACACATAAGCAGAGTAGTTAAAACTCTGAGGCTCTTCTGCCCACTGCTATTCCATGACCTGAGAAGCTTTTTCTTGTCTTTCCAGGTTTTAACTAAAAATGGGGCACTGGTCTCCTCTGCTATTAAGAACTCTAAAATGTTATGCAATTACCAAGCCAGGGCCCCTGCTACAGAAAGAGCATGCTTTTATTCCTTTTGTGACTGTCCTCTTTTTCCCTTTGGTCTAGGAAAAATATTTATACTAATGGGGGCAAATTTGAGGAAAACATTAAAACTATTTTGACACTAACTACATCCAGACTTCTGATTTTGAAAGTCAAGTATCAAAAGCTCAATTTATTTAATTATTCGTTGAGTGGTAACATCTTCTTGAGAAATAAATGACATCGTTTAGTTGTGGAAAGGGAGAGTGACATAGGGTTAAAGAATTATGGATGGAGGACTAGTCACATCAATAAGTATATCAAAATATAACTCCACCAAAGAACTCACTTTTTTAAATGTATTAGTTTAATTGACCCCTTCTGTTTTAGTTGGGTTAACACATTAACTAGATATAGAACGTAATAGTGTACAGAAATTAAATGATTTTGAATGGTAATTTGGCACTTACTCTCTTTTTATCATAGATACCTACTAAATGTTAAACAAAAAGAAAGAAGTGCTTCACTTTCCACATTTGTAAGCAAAGGTAATAACACAGGGTATGTTATGCTAACCAGGGTAATATTGAATGTCAGAAGGAATAAATGTTAGAATGCATATAAAGAATTTTGGCAATATTGATTACTGGCAGTTATGGTGCCTAGCACAGCACACACATATTTATAAGAGACTTTTTCATAGTGGTGTTAACAGATTGAAACCGCATCTTATATAGGATATTTTAGAATAGGTTACTATGAAGATAACTTTTAGTGTGAAATTGTGCTATTTCTAATTACTGAGTGCCCTTAATCCTATTATACTGCCTTATTATTCTATATATTAATAGCACCTAACTCTCTGTATGTTTTTATTCTTTATTTGATAATTGTCTCTCTCACCCACCAGAATGGAGTCCATACGAACATAGGGACTTCGTTATATTCCTTCATGTCCCTAGTTGCTAGTATAGAATATATGATTAATATGTATTTACTGAAAAAATAAATAAGCAAATTAACTATATTTGATAAAACTTAAACACCCAAAATACACAGAATATAAGAAATACATCTATATGTGGTTGTTAATGAAATTCATATAATGGTGAACACGTAACATTTAAACTTTAAGATAAAAGAAGCTAAGCTTGTTCAACTAACCGCTTACCAGTTGTCGGTAAGTAGAGGTTTGATAGAGGCAAACAGGAGGCAGGTATAAACAAAATGACTTAGTGCTAAGGGGCAGAAGCCTCTTTCTGGTAGCTCTGAAACTTTATTTACCTGAGTAGATCCCTCCCACCACACCAACACAGTGAATTTTACACAATGAATTCAGAAGGGTAGTAGTTTCACAAGCAGAAAACACCTGCACTCACTGCATTACAATCTCTACATTTTGCTTTAATCTTTCACGCATTAGCAAATAAGAACAGAAGAGTAGTGGGAGTACAGTTGATAAATCTGAATACTTAATATTGCTGAATTTTGAGCAACTGTAGAAGATGAGTAACACTATGTGACCTAAATGCTAGAATCCACATGTTAGGAAAGAGAGATGACTTAGAGGGAAAATGGGCTGCATAAGCCACAGTTACAGATCTGCACACAGGAAGGAAACAGAGTATCCAGAGAAGAAACTATGAGCCAGAAATAGAATGCTGAAGTGGAATCTTAAGAAAGATGAATACTATAGATGGGATTCAACACGCAAAAACAGAATGGAGGCATCCAGACACAAACAAGAATGCCATGAAGTACAGAGTCAGGATCATTCTGGGAGTGTTTGAAGAACTGAACAATGGCATGCTATTAAATGGCTCATTGAAGAAAACAAAAGCACCATTTGTGGCACACCAACTCCCATGATATTAATATACCAACTATAGCCCATGTTAAGGTAAGAATGTTTATTAGCTAGATCATGAAGTTCCTGAAGATTTGTCATCTGGCTCTTGAAAACTGTGACTAGCAGTATAACACACACAATGGAAAGTAATCACACTTAGGTGAACGTGTGGTATGAGGGTCCTGCTAGAAAAAAGTAGAGAACTACTGAACTTTAGCCTAATGAATTCAGACTAATGAATTGCTCTTTATTCTGTAGGAAATAATGACCTGTAGTAGGCTTTGAGTGGTGTGATGTGTTCAGACCAGACTATTCAGACTTTATAATGTTAGCGTGAGGTTAATGAATTATAAACTAAAAGCTAAAATAGAGCCATATATTTCAGATTGCCAGAGGAAGTATACACTGAATGTATAAATGTATTTAATGGGAAATAAATTCCTTTCATCATTTTCCTTTTCCCTCTAGTGATATCTCTTTGAAATATAATCTTGTATTAAAATAGATATTTTACTCCATTCCCTTACTTTCCTTTAACTGTACATTAAACTTGCTTCTCTAAAGAGACTGTATTTGGCTTGGAATAATGTAATTTTCCTACTTAAGAAAAAAAAAACATTAAAATGTTATTTTGTTTGACTTTATATCTATCAAAAATATCATTTGTAGATAACAGTTCTGGTTAGTTTTGTAATGTTTTTTAGAACATAACTATCCCTGAACTTGTATAGAATCTCTGTGTGGTATGAGTGGGAACGGAAAATACACACACACACACGCCCCAGAGGCAACTATAGAAAAGAAAAGATAAGCAACAGAGACATCCTTCTTCAGAGAGGAGTTTATGCTTTCCTTAAGCCCATTTCTTAACCTCCAAGATGTGAAAATCCCCATAGACAAATGCTGGCTGTTTAATATTTATAATTATTTATATTCTGCTTATTTGTCCCAGATTAATGTGAACTCTTTAGGCTTTGAGAACTAAAGTAAATTTTGGTACCTTTCAGGATTTTTTTTGGAATCTATATGCTCTGACATATGACAGATCTGAAATCTATCTTATTAATAACTTTAATAGTCTTACCCAGAGTTTAAGCAACTCTTTCATTAAAATGTTCAGCTCATCAAGTCATGATAAGTAATTTAAAAACTCCTTCACTTCTTCCCTCCATGAAAGGCATGCAGAGCATAATTGGGTGCTATTGTGGTAGACAGCATTTGGTGTGATTATTCTTGACACTTTGCTTATCACAGTGCGATCTTCAGATAAATAAAATAACAACTCACTTCCCTTCACAACAAAGAATACACTCAGAGATAACAATGATTGGGGAATTTTGAAAACTCTACTAGATTCATATGTTAATGAACAGCTGTGATGTTTCCCAGACACATTGCTAAAAGGGAAGACAATTCCCAGGTTTCCGTATAATCTAAAACTTTTATGAAAACTCAAACTAAGAGTTGAAAGCAGAAATGTCAGTAGTTTCCACAGAAAGTCCATACACCTCTGTGGTTCCAAGTTGTCACTCTGCTTGGTTAAGAAGGCCCAAATGTTGCAACGATCTTTGTATTGATCTATATTGCATTCTTTTACTTTAGAAAAGAAGTCTCCATATACCCAGCGCTGTTTCATTTGCTGTAATGGTTTGTTGTACTGAAACATCAAAAGCAAAAATGAGGGTACATCAGGAAAGAAATAATAGTGTTTAAAATAACAAGAATGGTGTCCATGTACTTTTCAATTCAGTAAGCCATGTATTCATTCACTCCCTCCATGCGGCAAGAAATTCTTATTATGTAAGGCCACCGTAATTAGTAAACAAAGATGACTGAGGGCCCTCAAAGAGCTCTCAGACACCCACTTTCAAAAATACATTCCCTGTCATCACAGATCTTATATGTTGGTTGGGTAGACAAGACATATGCAGGTGAAATGTAAAATAACCACAAAAATTTTGAAATTAGATACATTCCTGTATTTTCTTCTGTGACTAAGTCCTCTTGGGAATAAGGCTGGGGATTTGTGATTCTAATCTCCCCTCTGTTTAGTATGAATCAGCATAAATAACTGATTCAGAAACAAATATTACTGTTTTTATACCAAGCTAGGATATGTGCCCTTGATTCACTTTACTTCGACTTTATCTAACTGTTAATATGGTTTGTACAGATTTATTCACCTGACATTCACACTGATAAGAGTTTAACTGAGTGGAGGGACTGGATGGGGCTCAGCTCCTCCCTGATTTGATGTGTTGAAGCTCTGGGCCTCTCTTTGCCCTAACAATGGGGGAAGGAGCCCTGGCAGTGTGGTGAGGTTACCTTTCAAGTAAATATTGGACCCAAAGAGTTTAGCAGAAAGTGATTTATTAGGTAGAGAAAGAGAGAAAGAGAAAGAGGTCCCACGCTACCAAGGGAGGGGAATCCAAAAGGGATATTCACACAGGTAAGGTGCAGTGGAGTTTTAACCCTGAAGTTATTCCCGCCTCATTCATGTTCCTGTCCAATGAGAGGAGTTCTTTCAAACTTCCTCTGGAGTGATTGATCTTCAACTCTGATCCCAGATTGGTTGCTTGGGCCCACAACAGAGGCCCTCCTCCCAGGACTTTTGGTGGTCTTTCTGAACAAAGAAGTTCACCTGAAATTTCTACCTAGCCCGCACGTGAAAAATTAGACAAAGAACTTTACATTTAGAACCTCTCTGGTCTCTGGATGTGGGCATGGATGAAGGTATGGTGCTGGGAAATTCCTGCCTTTGAAACACAGAGAATTTTCCTTAACACAGTCCCTCAGGTGGAGTGCAAGGAAAGGCAGTTCAAATGCTTCTCGTTGACTGTTCAGTCTGCTTGTGCCATGAATATATGAATGCATCCAAATGATGTTAAGCCTACCAAATAGCTGGTGCCATGAGTAAATAGAACTCTTTTTCAAGAATGATATACATCCACTAGCATTTGATTTGAAGAAAAAAAATGAAGATATTTCAAAAAAGGGTACAAATCTCTAAGTTCATAGTATTTGCAGCTTGTTCCAGGTCTAGAGACCTGAAATGTTTCTCAACAAACCGCATTTACAGGTTAATATGGTATAAATTTGCCACTTAACTTAGGCATCATTTTAGATGTATCTTTTATTATGTTTTCCAGAATAAGTGTTAGCTACTCTACACTATCTTTGCATTGAAGGCAGGGATGGTTTTGGGATATACTACCTTCTGCAGTCAAATACAAATTGTGTGAACTGCATGTGCCCACTTACATGTAGATCTTTTTTAAGGTATACATTAAATTTTTTGGAAGATTTGAAACATTTTTTTAAAAAAACTTGCAGATAAATTGTAAGCCTAGAAATACATATACATACTAAGAAATATATTTCATAAATGCATGACATTGATGTAGATACTAGTCTATTTTAGTATTTACTACTACAAAATATGCACAAATGTATTAGGAACAGTTAAAATATATCAAAACTTACACAAACACTTAGAGACCAAACATAGCACAATTCACAATTGGGAAAGGTGTAAACAAATGTAAAGATTTAAATTATAACTGTATAAAATTCACTGTAGCACATACTGTACTATGGTAATAATTTCATGGCCACCTGCTGCTATTGTGATGAGCTCAAGTGTTGCAAGTGACTGTTTAAAAGGCCTTGCAATGCTAATCACATCTCCATGACCATCTCCTCTCCTCAGTAAATGTGTATTGCTGTAAAATGAGATCTCTTGTTATTGTTGTGAATTTTTAAAATCATTTTTAGAGCAACACTATAGACCTTGAATAACATCATAGGACCCCCATAAAGTGCCACTAGTGATGCTGGAAGTGCTCCCAAGAAATAGAGAAAATTCATGACATTACAAGAAAAGGTTGAATTGCCTGACATGTATCATAGATTAAGATCTGCACCTGTGGTTGCCTGCAATTTCAAGATAAATAAATCCAGTGTAAGGACCATCGTAAAAAAAAAGAAAAGGAAATTCGTGAAGCCATCACTGCAGCTATGCCATCAGGCATGAAAACCTTGCACTTTTTGTAAAACTCCTTTTTATCTCATACTGAAAATGCAGCTTTTATGTGGGTGAAGGATTGCTATAAGAAAGGCACACCTATAGACACTAATATAATTTGAGCAAAAGTGAAGTTATTTTATGACAACTTAAAGCAAAAGGAAGGTGAAGGGTCTAAAGCTGGAGAATTTAACGCCAGCAAAGGAATGCTTGATAATTTTAGAAAGAGATTTAACTTAAAAAAAATAACAAGATAATAGAATGGAGCTTCTGCTGACCAAGAGGCAGCAGGCAAATTTTCAGTCACCATTAAGAAAATCACTGAAGAGAAAAAATATCCACATGAACAGGTTTTTAATGCAGATGAGAGTGCCCTATTCTGGAGCAAAAAATGTCTTAAATGACATTTATTAGAAAGGACGAGAAACGGCTTTAAAACAGGAAAGAATAAGCTAATTCTACTGTTTTGTACAAATGCAATTGGGTTTATGACCAGGGCTGCTCTTACCTCTGAAGCCGCTACCCCCAAAGCCTTGAAGAAAAAAATAAACACCATCTCCCAGTCTTTTGGTTGTACAAGAAAGCCAAGACAATGAGAACGCTTTCTCTAGATTTGTTCCATCAAATGATTTGCCCCTGTGATAAGGAAGTACCTTGTCAGTAAGAAACTACTTTTTAATATATAGTTTTTAATACTGAACTATACTCCAGGCCCAGAATCTTAGAAGTTAAACAATAAATATATCAAAGTAATCTACTTGCTCTCAAACACAATTCCTCTAACACTAATTCAGCTTTTACATCAAGGGTTATGAGTAACATTAAGACTCGCTACACACCATACTGCATGGAAAAGATAATCAGTGCTATGGAAAAGATCCCAGATAGAAAGAACATGTTATGAAGATGCCAATATTGTTATGGAAAAGGTCATGAAAGCCAGCAAGCCCCAAACAATAAATTACTGCTGGAGAAAGCTCTGTCCAGCTGTTGTGAAGATTTCACAGGATTTATGACAGAGCCAATTGAGGAAATCATGGAAAAGATTGTGGATATAGTGAACAAACAAAATGTAGGGATAAAGAATTTCAGATATGAATCTTAGAGAAATTTAAAAGCTAATAGACACCAGAGAAATGAGTAGAGGACAACCCGATGGAGATTAATGATTTTGAACCAATTCCAGACAATGAGGAAGAAGATGTAGATGCAGTGCCAGAAAACAAATGACATCAGACTATCTGGCAGAAGGGTTCTTATTATTCATAACTATTTTTGACTTCTTTTACAACATGAACCCTTCTATGATATGGGCACTGAAACTAAAGCAAACGGTGGAGACTGATACTATAAACATTTTTAGATAAAGGAAAAAGGAAAACTGTCCTATAATATGAGCACTGAAATTAAAGCAAATGATGGAGCTTAGAACAGCAAACATTTTTAGATAAATGAAAAAAAAAAGTCAACAGGAATTACAATGTATTTCATAAAGTTACACCTAGTGTGTCAACCTCTCCTGCCTCTCTTTCCACATCCTCTATCTCCTATCTCCTCTCTGCCTCTTCTGCCTCGACCACCTGTGAGAGAGCAAGACCTACTCTTCTTCCTCCTCAGCTTACTCAAAGTGAAGACTATGAGAATGAAGACCTTTATGATCATTTACTTCCAATTAATAGTTTTTTCTCATAATGTTCTTTATATAACATATCTTTTCTCTAGATTGGTTTATTGTAAGAATACAGCATATAGTACACATAACATAAAATATCTGTTAGTTGAATATGTGTTGATAAGACTTTAATCCACAGTAGGCTATTAGTAATTAAGTTTTGTAGTCAAATTTGTGTGTGTGTGTGTGTGTGTGTGTGTGTCTGCATGGGAGTGGAATTTGTGCCCCTAACCCTTAACCATTATTCAAAGGTCAACTGTAGTATTTATTTGCACAGGCTTAATTCCATGTTAGAAGTGTTTTTAACAATTTATTCTATTGAATATTACTTAACCAGTTGCTTCCCCCCTTTTTCCGTCACTTTCACTTTCAACTATTCCATCTCCACTGATGGCTTTTCTAAAACCATAAACAATGCTAAAGATTCTTTCATATTAAATAATTTTCTTTCTGGGGAGACTTTGATTTTTGTCTCTCCAGCTGTCATGCACATGCATGCACACACATGTACATACATGCTCCTTTTATGTTGCCCTTCCTGCCCAAAATAAGAATCTTTAAGAAATAAGTCACTTGTTCTCAGAATGAATACTTCATTGAATGAAATCTGGCAAAATCTCTAATGGTATTTTAATTACCCAATTCAATATACTCCTTTTAATTATTTAATTTAACTGTGTCATCTGAATATGTTGGTCATTTCTGGAATCAAAGTATGTGAACAATTTAATCTATTCCTAATTATTTTCTTTCCTCTTATTCTTTCTACATTATTATCTTTACAAATCCGATTATTTGCCAATATCTTAATCTGATATATCCTAGATGTAATCCTCGATTTTCCCCTTGGTAGTACCCTCCACTCAACCAGCACCAGGAGATCTAAATCTAAAATGCATATCAAAACACAGGGAAATTTTTTCCAAATGCAACCTTGTATTGCTCTTTCAGGTCAATAGTTTTGACAAGGGTATTGTCTCTGTAACTGGGAAAAAAACATCAAAGTGATTCTGATTTTTTTTTTTTTTTTTGGCTGGAGAAGCCCTGATATATATGATATTAGTTCTCCAAGCTCTAAACCGACAGATTTCACTGCCTGCTGGGTATATTCACTCTAAGGACCCATAGATAGTTTCAAGTTATATTTATCTAAAGCAGAAATCACCATCACCTCAAACACAAAGCTTTTGAATTTTCTATATTTCCTAACTCTTTCATTATCCATATAATAACTCAAATCAGAAACTTGGACATGTATTTGGCTACTTCCTACCTCTCATCAGATCTTATGAATTCTATCATCTTAACAAATTTTATACATATTGTGTTGCATTCCTAGTGCTACCTTTTTAAAAATTAATTTTCATTTTTCATAAATGTCATTTATTCTCACTTTACTTTTACAGACACAACATTTTCAGTATTCAGGTCAAACTCATTCTCCTTAGACATCCCTCTTGACTGTCCAATATACATCATACACTGCCCTCTTTTTCCTAAAATCATATTACTATTTGTGATTCTCAGTATATTCTTCATTTTTCTATCATTTATCTGAAATTCTTTAAGTATGTATGAATATCACTTTGTAACAGACTCAGTGTGTCTTGATGCAAGAGTCATTATTAACCTTTTGGATTTCCATTAATTAACAGAATTTCTGATGCTTATAGAACCATAAACAAGTTTTTGTTATGTCTACTTGTGTATACATATGTATGATTCACATGGACGTGACTAAAGATCTAATGTCTTTATGATGCATCATTTTATACATTGTTTATAGTTTTATACATATCTTTAAAAGAGGTTTGGTATTGAATTAGAATTTTTTATATGTATTTACTCTCTGTGATTAATGTGTTATTTTTAGTTAATATATAAACATCAAAGTGTAAAGCAAATTTACAACTTATTCAATTTCACATAGTACATCATTATTAAAGCTAGAAAGATGTCTATAAGACATTTTATCTAGTGCTATTTCAAATTAAATAATAAGACCACAAATATTATAAATCCTAAAACATTTGCCACTGATCTAACTGTGAGATTCAGGATAATTTTCAAAGGCTCCAGTAAGGTTGTGAGTATCTCCATTTAAATTCTGCCTGAGTATTTAAAACCACCTGTTTGTGCATTCAATTTCTCATGTTGCACACATAAATGTGAGTTTTTGCAAGCAAAAACAGATGCATTCCTAAAATGTGTCAGCACATTTTCAAAAGCCTACTGAAAATGTGTCCTCATATGTCTCCAGACTTTGTTATAACTTACACCAGTGAGCTGTATAAATTGGTTTCTTGAATATCCATTAATGCAAATTACCAGGCCAGGAAAACATCACACAAAGATCTGTAAAATCTCACAAAATATAACATCTTTCCTATGAAGGAGATAAAAAGAACAAAGTTATGTTAGCATTTTTTAACCTAAGGTGATCTGGTAGTAAATATGGCTTAATTTTAAAAGTGCATCTTTCTCAATGCACAGATAGTAATTTTTCTCTTACCCACGAATTTACTAGCTGACTTTGGATAATATATATGCTTTTATTGTTAAAAAAAAGTATGGAAAATATCTTTCCATTAGTCCTATTAAAAATAAGCTCAGGAAAAAAGAGTAGAATATTGGGGTATGGAAGGATGATTAGTTCCTTGGGGCAAATCATCTACTAGAATGTATTGCAAAAATTTCCATTATGGTAGAGAAAATGAAAAGCAAAGATAGTCAAGCTGTAAAACACCATTTGTCTTTCCTTAGTAAGTAGTTCTCATACAAGGTTTGTTGTATGAGAAGGCTACCCAAGTTGCTACTAGTACTAGCAGGGAAAAAAGTTATCAATTCCTACAAAATTCACTAATAGATAACCAAGATGGGTTTGACTCTGCCTTTCAACCTCCAGTGGCAAGTAAGAGCATACCATTTGCTTCACTCTTGTATCTGAATCCCTGCTCCACCAAATTCCTGACGAAAATCATCTCTCTTTTTGGTTCCGTATTTTTGTGTTCTTTTCTACTGCACGTTTACATTATATCTTTAAGCAGATG
The DNA here is from genome assembly GCF_001604975.1 of Cebus imitator. NCBI lineage: Eukaryota > Metazoa > Chordata > Mammalia > Primates > Cebidae > Cebus > Cebus imitator. The sequence goes on from NW_016107431.1 coordinate 3,455,666, forward strand.
TAGCATTATGTGAGTTCATTTTATTTGTTTTTTTAATTGTAGTATCTGAGATGGTTAATTTTTTTTTCAAATGTAGTATCTGAGATGGTTAATTTTATGTGTAAACTCAATTGGGCCACAGGATGCGCACATATTTGGTTAAGCATTATTTCTGGGTGTATCTATGAGAGTGATTCTAGATGGCATTAATACTGGACTAGGTGGATAAAATAAATCAGATTGTCTTCCCCAGTGTGGGTGGGCCTGTTTCAATCCATTGAAGGGCTGAATAGAATCAAAAGGCTGAGTAAGAACTCTCTCTCTGACTATTTTTGTGCTGGGACATTGGTCTTACCTTCAACTAAGACTTGAGCCAAAACTAAACCATTGGCCCTTCTGGGTCACTAGCTTGTGAACTGAAATATGGGGACTTATCAGTGTACCTAACTGAAAATCAATTTTTAATAATAATTTCTGTTAAATTATTAACAGAGAGACTAGATAGATTCTATTGCTTCTATTTCTATTTTTCTAAATATTTTTGTACTAAAAGTAGTTCTAGAGAAACAGAATGTTAAGTCCGAGTTTGTTCAGTTTTTTTTCTAGGGTTTCTGAATTGGCTATTTAACTAGATTTAAAAATAGTGATTACTCATTTTCCAGGAGTAGAGTATTGATAGTCTATAGTATAATATGGCAATCAACCACTTAGAAGAAGAAAGAAGCCAGGTCACTGCATATATATGATACTTTCAAACATTTTTAGGAAATTAACAAACAATGAGCTTGGTTGCTTCTCTTAACGTTCCTGGACAAAGATGAGCTCAGAAATCTGAATTCTCAGCTCAAGGGCTGCATGAATAATCTAAAACTTTCTATGTGTGCTCTGAAGGAGACCCCACTCTCCTGTAGGCACACAATCTCATTTTGTAACTGGCTAATTACAATACAAGTCTAAGTTCCAGCACTGCAGAGTGTCTATGACTGAAGTGAGGGTATTCAATGGGAAAGAACAGCATCTTGTAAGTGGAAATGGGGATGCGTGGGCAGATCTTGATAAAGCAGTGAACACGGAGCCTCTAAATTCTAATGACTCTTTTTCCCTCCCAGTGGAAGAGGTCTCTCTACCTTTCCACTCTCAGTGATAGAAGCATCCTCTCAACCACAACCTGAAAGAAATAACCACTGCATTGCCTGAGGAAAGTATAATAGCCTACCCTGAGGAAGCTGCCATCTAAGACAATGCTGATTTTCTTCAGAATCCACCCACACCAACTTTTATTGCTTCGAGACTTACAGGTAGGCTCAAGACCCTTCAGGGTCTTGAAACTGAGGGAAAATGTGTGAACCATGAAAAGATGCACTACACTCCAAATAAACTACTTGAATTTTCTTGTTTATACAAGCAGAAATCTGGGGAACATGTGTGAGAATAAATGTTATGGGCTTGGAATACTGGTAGAAGGAAAATCAAATTTGAATGGATTGAATTTATTGATAGGGGCCCACTAAGTAGATATTCTGCGTTTAATGTGGAAGCTCTGGGAGTTAAAAAGGTTTCTAACAATTTGTTTGGTTGACTGGCTGAAGCACAGGCCAAAAGATGGTCCACAGCAAATGAAATGGCAATGCTGGACCTGCATTGGTTTAGTGCAGAGAAAAGAATTCAAGAAGATTAGAATGTTAGAGCAAGCGTTTCATTTAAGACTTGCTCACCCACAGTAGGGTGGATCCATACCTAGGGTCCATACTGTTCATCATGACTGAGAGAAATACACTTGTGAGGGAAGACTCGACATCCTTGAAGAGCTCTATTATTGTTCTTCTCTCTAGATCAGGCCTTACTGTGACTGCAGTCACTGAACTGGACAATGTAAATGCAATGGGAATAACTGAATCCTGGGGTGTTGGGAGCAAGTGGCGGAACTTACAAAGCAAAGGCAAGGTGGACGTGGTTAGTGTAATGGACAGCAGAGTCAAAGTACAACCAGAATAGCCTGATTCATGCAAGCATACGGCATTGGCTAGCTGATTATGAAACAATAGAAAAGAAAAGGATAAGAACCCTAGTCAATTCTCACTTGATCTGTATAAGAAAAGTTTTATGTCTAGTGAACAAAGTCTACATCAATAATAAAAACAGAGAATCTCAGCCCCACATTCAATTCCCAGACTTGCACCAGTTTCAGAGCCTGGGTTCCCTTAAAAAAGGACTCTAGTGTGCTCTCAAAAATTTATATTGTTAATTTTTCCTCCAGATTCCCCTTAAGGAATCTATGGCCTTTAACCAGAATAACTGTGCAATGGGAAAAGGAACTATTCAGACCTTTTTCAGCCTACCTAATACTCTGAACTGATACTAATTCTAAGAGATCCAAAATGTCACTGTGATCTACCAATCAGAATGGATGCTGATAGAGGTCAAGTGATCAATGGAATTTTAGCTCAATTTTAGCTTATACTTGGCTCAGTGTGTTCCCTGTGTTTTTTCCTTGGTTCCATAATGCATAATTGAAATAGATATCCTCAGTAACTGGCACAATCGCTTGACCTACAAAGTGAGGGCTTTATGATGGGAAAGATCAAGGGCCTTACTTAAACAAAACAAAAACAAAACAGTAAGCAAAAAGAAATACTGCATTCCTTGAGAAATTGTAGAGATTAGTGCCACCATCAAAAACTTGAAAATGCAGAGGTTATGATTCCCACCATATCCCATTCAACTCATTTATTTGGCCTATAGAGAAGATGAATCCATCTTAGAGAATGACAGTAGAATATCATAAGCTTAACCAGGCAGTGACTTCAATTGCTGCCACTGTACCAGATATGATTTTATTGTTTAAGTAAATTAACACACCCCTAAGTACATGGTATGGTGCTATTGTTCAGGCAGAGATTTTGTTTTATATACCTGTTAGTAAATACCACGAGGAGACATTTACTTTCAGCTGCAATGTCAACAATACACCTGCACAGTCCTACTTCAAGGATATAGCAACTTTCTAGTCTTATGTCATAATTTAGTTCACAGGGATCTTGATCATTTTTCCCTTCCACAAGATATCACACCGATTCCTTATATTGATACTATGCTGGTTTGGACTTAGTGGGCAAGTAATAACATCTCTAGACTTATTGATGAGACATTTGCATGTCAGAGAGTGATAAAATATTTCACCTGATAAATTCAACAAAAATCTAGGGGATTTCTATGTCAATAAAATTTCTAGGGATCCAGTGGCAACATATCGGAATCAACATGTATTTTCTTGTAGACTTATTTAAAATGCCTTCTTTTTTGCATCTTATTTTCATCAGATTGTCTTTAGATTTTTCATCCTTGTTCCAAAACATTTTTGGGTCTTTCTTTTGAGGTATAACTTGGTATGTCAAGACACAACCAAAAAAGGGGCATAGCATCGAATTGTCCCTTTTTGATTTTGGCAGCAATACACTCCTCATTTTGGTGTGTTACTCAGGCCCATTTACCAACTGAATTGAAAAGCTGGTTGTTTTAGTGGGACCCAGATCAAGAGAAGGCTCTGCAACAGATCCAGGCTTCCATGGGTCATATTATCTAATGGACTCAATGATGCTCAAAATGTCAGTGGAAAATAGGGATGCTGTTTGTAGCCTTTAGGAAGCCCATAAAATTATGTCACAGGACCTTTGAATTTTGGAGCAAAGCCCTGCCATCATCTATGAATAACTATTCTCCTTTTGACAAACATCTTGTGTCTACTAATGGGCCTTAGTAGAGGGTGAACACTTCACCAGGGCCACTAAGTTACTATGTGACCTGAGCTGCCCACCACCAAGTTTTGACTAACTAAGCCGTAAAGTTAGGCATGCATCATAGCACCACTCTATCATCAAGGGAAAGTGGTATATACATAATCTGTCCTGAGAAAGTCCTAAAGGCACAAGTAGGTTAGATGAAGAAGGCCCAAATACCCATTATTCCCACTTCTGACACACGGCCTTTTCTCTCCTAGTGTGCATCTATAGCCTCATGAGGAGTTCTCTAAGATCAGTTGACAGAGGAAAAGAAGTCAAGCCAGATGGTTCTGTAAGACATGCAGACATCACTCAAAAACAGACAGCTGCAACACTACAGCCCTTCTCTGTGACACCCCTAAAGGAGAGTAGAAAAGGGAAATTCTCCCAGTGGGCAGAACTTCAAGCTGTGCATCCGGTTGTCTACTTCGCTTCAAAGGAGAAATGGCCAGATACACGATTATATACCCTCTTGAGGTAGAGGTGGGGGTGGAGAGTCTCTCTCCCCAAACTTCTGTATGATTGAGCTATAACTAAAATGGACAATAAGTTCATAAAATATTTATTGAGTATAATCATTTAATTAATTTAGCTTAATTAAATGAATTAATTAAGCTAATTAATTTAAGAAATAAAATTTCTTTTATTTCTGACTTCCATGAGTACTTTTAACACTTTGGTCTATAACATTATTCTATGCACTTTAAATGTTAAATTATATTAACTATTCAGTTTATTCTGGAAATCACAGAGGCCCACAGTTTATAAATGTTTACTTACTGTCTTAGTTTGATTATCATAGAATAATAATTTTCGAAATGGTACCTGCAGCAGACCTGGGAACTTGTTAGAAATACAGATTCTTAGGGTCCACTGCAGACCTATTGAATCAGCAATATGTGTTTTAAGAAGCCCTCCTGGCCATGCGTGATGGCTCATGCCTATAATCCCAGCATTTTAGGAGGCCAAGGTGAGGTGGGCAGATCACCTGAGGTCAGGAGTTTGATACCAGCTTGGCCAACATAGCGGAACCCCGTCTCTACTAAAAATACAAAAAAATTAGCTGGGCGTGGTGGTATTTGCCTGTAATCCCTGCTACCCAGGAGGCCGAGGCAGGGGAATCACTTGAACCTGGGAGGCAGAGGCTGCAAGAGCTGAGATAGGGCCACTGCCCTCCAGCCTGAGACTCTTGTCTCAAGAAAAAAGAACTCTCCTGGTGATTCATTCTAGCACAGACTAAACTTTGAGAACATTCCCTAGACACACTGATTGATACGGGAATTGTTATGTTGATGCATTATTGACAGAATGTTCTGAATGGGAACCTGTGGAGAAGTGAGGAAGAGCAGCATGGAAAACCTGTGAATCCAGCTCAATTCACACTGTAGCCACAATCTGCTTTTTTGCTGCATCAGTGAATCAAAATTTGAGGCAAATAAATAAAACTCTTGTTATTCCTAAATTACTATACTGCTCCCAGAGTAAGTGTGTACCCTTCTGGTATTTCTGCATAAGATCTCTCTAGTATGCCCCAGACAATTCCCGGAATGGTGCTGTCGTGAGCTGTTAGCTTCCAGCCCTCATAGCAGTTTGGCTTAGATTAATTGTTCAGAGATAGTATAAGAAAGACATGAGTGGGGCACAAAATTGTCCTTTACACATTTTATCTGAATTTTTTTCTCAGAGGGAAAGAATTTAGGTTTTTACGCATATTTTCTTTTGGAAAACAATAAAAGAACATTTCATCCACAGACAGTAAAATTCAGAGATAAAAACTTCCAGTGCCTTCGAGATAAGTTTAGTCTTTCAATCAGGTGAGTAATTTGCAGCCTTTCTCAATATTTTCTTTAATTCTTGCCAATCCATTTTATCCTGAGTCTTAAAACCAAAAGGTTTTTAATTTTTTAATTTAAAATATTTTTATGAAATGACCTCTTGACCACATAATGAATCTATCCTCTTATCTATTAATTCCTTCAAGTCCTGGGTATTTTAAATTGCTCAATCCCTATTTGGTCTTGAAGATTATGCTGTTACTCATGATTTTACTCCTAAAAGTTGATAGTATGTTCATTGTAGAATCATGAATTAAGCCATAATCCTAAATAAATTGCTCAATAATAATTTAAGCTTCTGAAGGTTTGATTAGGAATGCTAAAGGATTATAGAAAGAATGCTGATGACCAAGTGTCTGGGGACAAAAAGCAATGTCTTCAAACTCTTTTCTGAAGCATTCATGTTTGGAAATTAATATTAAATGTTTTTCAGCACATTCCCTATAGAAAGAAAATGAAAATACTAACATTATTTTCCAGTAACTATTTAGGCACTATTTAAATAATTTTACAAATAAGCATAGGCATGTTGCAATGCCTTGTATTGATTTTTTAAATGTCTCTCAAAGAGTTAAGGGACATTTGTTAATTTGCAGTTAGTTTCTATTAATGTAGAGAACTAGAAATTATATAATTCTTCTACTATATTTATAGGTCCATGCCTCTCCCTTACCCCCTTTTAAAATAGCTATGTTGAGTCTGTTTTAAAAATGTGTATATAAAGACTTGTTTTTTCCATAGTCGGAACCAAGACATATTTTCTTGTAGGCATATTTCAAATGCCTCCTTATTTTGCATCTTCTTCTTTTCATCATGTTTTCTTTAGGTTTTTCATCCTTGTTCTAAAACTTTTTTTGTCTCTTTCTTTTGAGGTATAACTTGAAGATTGAAGTAAAATTATTTTAGGCATGGTTGTGTCTCTTTACTTCCTTGATTTCTTTCAGTATCATTTGTCTTTTTAGCATAAAGTGTAGTCATAGACTTTTTCTGGGTTGGTACTCATTTTTGCCACTCTTTCTTTTTCTCCTCAATCCATGTTAGACTTTTTGTTCCCCTGTGTGAGGTGGTATACAGGCTTGCTTTGACCATCTACACTGGAAAGAGAAAACTGACTGCAAACATGAACTCAAGGAATGAGGTATGTAGCAGGTACCTGAGGCTTTCCAATCCCTATATCCAAGCTTTCTCATTTGAATACTGAGGATAGAAAATGCTGTTTGTGTTCTGCTCAGATTCCTCTTTCATGGCCAGTGCAGACGCAGTTCCCCCTTTTTCCCTAGAGAACATCTCTGTTGATGGCAGCCCCCTTTTCCAGGAGGCTAACCACTCCAGATCCTTACTCTCTTTCTGGGTGCACCCAACAAGCCAATGACAGGTGACTACAGAAGGCTGATCACTTACCTACAGAAAGAGCAACTCTGGTAGAGACTTGTGCTCACCCTGTGGATTAGGCCAAGAATAGATTTGCCTGACGCTGCATCTTTCCTCAGTTCATTCTCCTTTTCTAAACTGCCTCCCAGACTACCTGTCTCACACTCTGCTTCTAGGGAATCTTACCTAAAAATGTTGCTAGTAGGAGTTGCTCTAGGAAGCAGACATTAAGCATGGGATTCTGGAGTTGGGTCACTTATGGGTCAGCAGCAACAAAAAGGCTATCATTGGTGGTATTTGAAGTATTGAAGTATTTTTAAACTACAGTCATTCTTTTATCAAACACCAACAGGAAGTAGGGACAAAGAAAGCTTTTGAGGTCCCACTAATAATAATAAACAACTGGCACCCTGAAGTTACTAGGAAATTTCTTAGAAACACTCTTTCTCTCCTGTATATAACTTCTTCAATGAGGCTTACTCTCTAGAATTTTGCTGTCTGTCTCAAAACACAATGAAATATCTTAATGATGTCAAGGTTGTAGGTCTATGGTTTACCTGAAGTTTCCCCATGTCCTAACACCACTGGCATGCACTGAGGTATTAACATGGATGATACCATGTTGCATCAGCACTCTCAAATAATGGATGTGACATTTATTTGCCTCAAACTTCAGCAGAAGGAATAAAGAAATCTATGCCATAGGAAATTTGACTTCACATTCTAGTTTACCTGAGAGAGTCTTGATTTGTTTGTTGTTTCAATGTAATTATTAAGATCACTTATCTAATTCTCAAAAGTGATCTAGTTTTGATGATAAA
>NW_016107431.1:3463539-3466908 GCF_001604975.1 Cebus imitator
ATAGCTAAAACTGCCTTTCTGACAGCTTTGCTTCAGGGTATCAGAAAAAAAAATTATAATAAATAAACAAATAAAAAAAAAACCTTGTGCAAAGGTAGGCTTTTGCTGGATCAGGTGGAGTATCTGATCCATATGCAAGATACAGGTCAGTTACCCTAAAAAAAATGCTCTGCTCATTAGGCATCTAACCAATGAACTGTGTCAATCAGTTTGGACAAGGTATTATGAAAGGAACTAGGGAGAAAATAATGAGCCAAAAAAAGAGCATATAAAGACACTGTACAGGATTTTTGAGACTGTAGTATAAGCTTAGAACTGTATGATTCTGAATGACTTTCTGTTTCCAGTCTATGTGAATCCCTTCAGTAAAATTTCCCTTTTCTTTGTATTATTAGAGCAAATTTGCATATGCTGGACCCAAAAGTCCTTACAACACAGCAATGCACAGTTCAATATTCTCCCTTGTACAGCCCTGTCTTCACATTGTCCTTAAACATTTCATGTTCCTCAATTTATTTTTCCTTAGGCGATTTATTTTCCAGGCAATCCCTCACTTTAAATGCAAATGAACACTTGCATGGGCCCAAGAGGACACCTCTACCTCCAAGTCTAGACACATCTTAGGTTTACACCAAGACCATTGTCATATTTAGCATGAAGGACTGAATTGTTTATATCTGATTTTATGAGATTAATTTTTCAGGCTATTTAAGATAGTCTTTCCTATACTACACTGTATGTTCTAAACTATGCAGACCACACATTTTTTCCAGGCCAACAGAAAAGCAATAAGACCTATAATCTTGAAAAATTCCTCAGCCATTCAAAAAAAGAGAGACTCCTATGTATAGCTAATATCAATATAGGAAATAAACATAGCATTTATTGACATCAAGGCTAAATTTTGAGTTCTAGCTCTCTACTGCTGTTGCCCACGACCTTTAGAAACTTTGTGCATACCTCTCTTTGTCTTATATCATTCTTCTGTAAAATTTTCATTACAGTAGTACCTGGCTTTGTAGGCTACTTGAGAAAATTAAATTATATTACATATAATGCTTAGTTATAAAAAATGTGCACCATTACTTTACTTTCTGCAAAATAAAGGCAACATTGTCATTTAAAACTCAGAACACAACATGCATTCACATTTGACAAATAGCTTCTCAACTTTTTTCAGGAGGAACATTTAAGATTTTGGATTGCAATCGATCTGGACTGTATTTTGCACTTACCTGAGCCCTTAAATACAGAATAAATAGCATAATTTAAACTATTTTTGGTGACTTATTTACCAATATAAGTAGTTATTTTAAAAAAATAGATCTAGAACCAGAAATACCATTTGACTCAGCAATCCCATTAGTGGGTATATGAATTATTTTCCTTTGAATATATATCCACTAATGGGATTGCTGAGTCAAATGGTATTTCTGGCTCTAGATCCTTGAGGAATCACCACACTGTCTTCCACAATGGTTGGACTAATTTACACTCCCACCAATGTTGTAAAAACATTCCTAAATATATATATTTTTAAATGTAAAGAGGGATTCATCCCCAAGATGGCTGTTTAGGAACAGCTCAGGATTGCAGCTCCCAGTGAAAGCGCAGAAGGTGAGCGGACGCTGCATTTTTACTGCCCACAGACCAGGAGATTCCCAGGCGGAGGTGCCCCACGGGTGGCCAGCATAGCTGTTTTGGCTGGTGCGCAGCTGTTTTGGTCGGCACGGCTGCTTTGCCCATGCCCCAGCGCGGTGGTTCTCCATACAAAATACACTGGTCCGGGTGCCCTTTTAGCTGGTGATTGGAGCCCTGGGAAGGTGCCCATTCATCTGATTAAAAAAGAGGACTGAACAGGGAGCCAGGCCAGGAGATTCCTGGGCAAAAAAAGTGCCACGAATCTCTGCGCCACTGTTTAAGCCAGCACAGTGAGTCACCACACGGAAAATCACACAGATTCCAGTGCTTTTTCAACAGGCCACTGGAACACGTGGGAGAGAGTCGACCACTCAACTAAAAAAAAAAAAAAAAGACTGAGTCAGGGAGCCAGGTGATCAGGCTTGGCTGGTCCCACCCCCACAGAAGAACAGCAATCAGAAACTCTCTGGATTGAGAGTTTCACAGCAAGCACAGCTGAACCCAAGAGGGTCCACCTTTGTGGGGGTGGGGCGTCCACCATTACCGAAACACTCCACCACTATGGAGGCAGTCCACCATTGCTGAGGCAGCCCACCATTGCCAAGGCAACCCGCCACTGCTGAGGCTGCCTTCCATTGCCAAGGCAACCTGCCACTGCTGAGGCTGCCCGCCATTGCCAAGGCAACCTGCCATTACAGAGAGAGTCCGCCAATACAGAGGTGGGCCACCATTGCCGAGGCAGTTCTAACTACATCCATATAAACAGGACTGTAGGGAAGTTCACACAGCAGCTGGGCGGGGCCCACAGCAGCTCAACAAAGCCTCTGCAGGCAGACAGTGACTAGGCTGCCTCATTGCTGGGTAGGGCAGCCCCGAAAAAAATAAAAGCAGCAGCACAATGGAAATTCATAAATAAAGCCCTAACTCCCTGGGCCAGAGCACCTGGGAACAAAAAGCGGTTTATGAGTTCTGCTGCAGCAGACCTAAACGTACCTGCCCAGTAGCTCTGAATGAACAATGGAGCTCACAGCTCAGCACTTGAGTTCCTATAAAGGACAAGCTGTCTCCTCAAGCAGCTCCCTGACCACTGTATATCCAAAGAGTCACCTCTTAAAGGAGAGATCAGACTGATATTTGGCGGGTATCCTTAGAAGACAAAGATAGCAGAAGAAGAAACTGGTAGCAACACTTACCGTTCTGCAGCTGATGCAAGTGATCCCCAGGCAAGCAGGGCCTGAGTGGACCTTAGCAGTCCTACAGCAGAGGGACCAGACCGTTAGAAGGAAAACTAAGAAACAGAAATAACTTCATCATCAACAAATAGAACATCCATTCAGAGAATCAATCTGAAAGTCAGCAACTACAAAGACGACAGGTGGATAAATCCACAAAGATGGGAAGAAACCAGTGCAAAAAGGATGAAAACACCCAAAACCGAACACCTCTCCTCCTACAAGGGATCACAACTCCTCACCAGCAAGGGAACAAGGCTGGATGGAGAATGAATGTGATGAAATGACAGAATCAGGCTTCAGAAGGTGGGTAGTAATAAACTTCTGTGAGCTAAAAGAACATGTTCTAACCCAATGCAAAGAAACTAAGAACATTTTTAAAAGATTTGCCGAAATGCTAACGAGAATGGACAACTTAGAAAGGAATATAAGTGAATTGATGGAGGTGAAAAACACAACATGAGAACTTCGCAAAGCATGCGCAAGTTTCAACAGC
>NW_016107431.1:3468591-3470282 GCF_001604975.1 Cebus imitator
TCTAAAATTGACACCCTATCATCAAAATTGAAAGAGCTGGAGGAGCAAGATCAAAAAAACTCAAAACCTAGCAGAAGACAAGAAATAACTAAGATCAGAGCAGAACTGAAGGAGATAGAGACACACAAAACACTTCAAAAAAAATCAATAAATCCAGGAGCTTGTTTTTTGAAAAGATCAACAAAATAGACAGAACACTAGCCAGATTAATAAAAAAGAAAAGAGAGAATAACCAAATTGATGCAATAAAAAAAGATAAAGGGGATATCACCACAGATTCCACAGAAATTCAAACCATCATCAGAGATTATTACAAACAAATCTATGCACATAAATTATTAAACCTGGAAGAAACGGATAAATTCCTGGATACCTGCCACCTCCCAAGCCTAAACCAGGAAGAAGTTGAAACCCTGAATAGACCAATAACAAGGTTTGAAGTTGAAGCAACATTTAATAGCTTACCAACCAAAAAAAGCCCAGGTCCAGATGGGTTCACAGCCGAATTCTACCAGATATACAAAGGGGAGCTGGTACCATTCCTTCTGAAACTATTCCAAATAATCCAAAAAGAAGGAATCCTGCCCACATCATTTTATGAGACCACAATCATCCTGATACCAAAACCCGGCAGAGACTCAACAAGAAAAGAAAACTTCAGGCCAATATCCATGAAGAACATAGATGCAAAAATCTTCAATAAAAATACTGGCAAGCCGATTGCAACAGCACCTCAAAAAGCTTATCCACCATGATTAAGCAGGCTTCAAACCAGGGATGCAAGGCTGGTTCAACATATGCAAGTCTATAAACGTAATTCACCACATAAACAGAACCAAAGACAAAAACCACATGATTATATCAAATGATGCAGAGAAGGCCTTTGACAAAATTCAACATCCCTTTATGCTAAAAACCCTCAATATACTAGGTATTGACGGAACGTATCTCAAAATAATAGAAGCTATTTACGACAAACCAACAGCCAATATCATACTGAATGGGCAAAAACTGGAAGCATTCCCCTTGAAATCTGGCACTAGACAAGGATGTCCTCTCTCACCACTCCAATTCAATATAGTACTGGAAGTTCTAGCCAGAGCAATCAGGCAAGAAAAAGAAATAAAGGGTATTCAAATAGGAAAGGAGGAAGTCAAAGTGTCTCTATTTGCAGATGACATGATTGTATATCTAGAAGACCCCATCGTCTCAGCCCAAAATCTCTTTAAACTGATAAGCAACTTCAGCAAAGTCTCAGGATACAAAATCAATGTGCAAAAACCACAAGCATTCCTATACACCAATAACAGACTTAAAGAGAGCCAAATCAAGAACGAATTGCCATTCACAATTGCTACAAATAGAATAAAATACCTAGGAATACAACTAACAAAGAATGTAAAGGACCTCTTCAAGGAGAACTACAAGCCACTGCTCAGCGAAATAAGAGAGGACACAAACAGATGGAGAAACATTCCATGTTCATGGGTAGGAAGAATCAATATCGTGAAAATGGCCATACGCCCAAAGTAATTTACAGATTCAACGCTATCACCATCAAGTTACCAATGACCTTCTTCACAGAACTGGAAAAAACCACCTTAAACGTCATATGGAACCAAAAGAGAGCCCGCATGGCCAAGTCAATTGTAAACAAAAAGAACAAAGTGGGAGGCATCACACTACCAGAC
>NW_016107431.1:3471347-3481473 GCF_001604975.1 Cebus imitator
GGGGGGAGCACTACACATTGGGGTCTGTTGGGGGGAAATAGGGGATGGAGAGTGGGGGGTGGGGAGTTGGGGAGAGATTGCCTGGGGAGTAATGCCAGATATAAGTGATGGGGAGGAAAGCAGCAAATCACACTGCCACGTGTGTACCTATGCAACAATCTTGCATGTTCTTCACATGTACCCCAAAACCTAAAATGCAATAAAAAAGATGTAAAGAGGCTGTAAAATATCATTATGGATATCTGTTTTAGTTCTGTGTCCCTGGCCTAATCTTATGTCAAATTTTAATGCTCAATGTTGGAGGTGAGGCTTGGTGGGAGGTGATTGGACCTGGGGGATGGATTTCCTCTTTGGTGCTCTTGTCATAGTGACTGAGTTGTCATTACGTCTGGCTGTTTAAAAGTGTGTAGCCCTCCCTCCATCTCTTCTTCCTGCTCCAAGCACGTACGACCTGCCTGCTTTCTCTTTGCCTTTTGCCATAATTGAAAGTTTTCTGAGGCCTCCCCAGAATCCATCACACTTTCTGTACAGCCTGTAGAACCATGAACCGATTAAAACTCATTTCTTTATATTACACAATTTCAGGTATTTACTTATGGCAGTGCCTGAATGAACTAATACAGTACCCTTGTACCATTTGCATTTTAGAAATTTGTGTGTCATGATAAATCAGCAACTTACCAAGGAAGTAAGGCAAGTTCTTATTCCAATTATAGGTGGTTTAAACAGGCCACAGATGTAGTCTTCTGCCTGTTAAATCATGTGTATGTGTATACACAAATGTATGTTTCTTCCAGTTAAACCATGTGATCAGAATGCAAACTTGTCTTCTATCGCGTGTGTGTGTGTGTGTGTGTGTGTGTGTGTGTGTTTGGGTGTATAAATCTTAATATTGTGTACATCTACGCATATGTTGATGTATATCCATCTATATATAATATAGAAATACTTATATATGTGGATACTTATGCATATGTATACTCTAACACAGACTATACATATACTCATGCATACACACACACAAGAATGAGATGACTATAGCAGTCATCATTAAATAGATATTTAGTAATTATAGTGTTTCACTCTTTCTTATTATTTATGTTATAATGTTTATTTATCCCAAATGAAGTGCTATGTCATATTTTCCTTGAGATCCGTTATTTTCCATTGTTCTGGGCCTTCACCTTACCCAAGTTGTAATGTGGAGAACAGAGATTCTGTATGTCCTTTCATAAACAATCTGGACAAATGAAAGAACCAAATAGTTTGCAAAGAGTAAGCAAAATGGATATCCCATTGTAAAGGAAGAACTTGAAAATAAGTGGCAATCTTGTAAAGTTAATTATGTAATGTTTGGCTATATTTCTGTAGTGGTATTTGTGAAAAGTACAAGGTTGCATGTGTTTGGTATGAATATATGAATGTGTATAATTTCTACATGAATATCAGTCTTACATTTTATCAAAAATATTTTCTTGGAAAACAGGAGTGTACATTTATTAGAGTTAGAAATTTAAAAAAATTATTTAAGAAAGCTGGTGTCCTGTAGTTTAGTTTCTTTCTTTGTTTCTAAAGATAAAAGTCACCCTGAGAAAGATAACTGTGCCTAAGAACATGAGGACTAGCTAGAATTCCATGGCAGAGCTGCAATAGGACCTTAATTGAAGAAACATTGTTCCCCTTGCTTTTCGGATAACTTATTTAAAAAATTAAATCAACAATGTAGTATGTCTGGTTCAGAATTAAATAGTTAAAGTAATGAAAACAGAAATATACAGAACTACAAGATAGAATACAACAAAAATATAACATTATTTTCAATAATATTAGTCATGTGTGCTACTTTTCCATGTGGTATTTGTGAAAAGTACAAGGTTGTACTGTACATGGCCATAACAAGATTTACAATTCAGAGAAATGTAATTTTCTGCTTCCTCCCCTTAAAATCTTCTAGAGTAGCCCACAATTACTATTACCAGCCCTTACTTGGCTGAAAATCATTTTTCCCAGTTTTATCCACTGGAGTTACAAACAATTTGAAATATGGGCTCTGTCTTAGTTATCACTATATCCTCATTTCCCAGGCTATTCCTGTCATACCTTAAATATTTTTCTGAGTGAAATAATAATGCAGCATATTTTAAAATAGTGTTTTGATCCCATATCCTCTACATACCTCTGTGACCTACGTATTGCATGGTGTTATCTTATTTTATGTTTAAATGCAGTGGTTCTAAATCTTCATCGGGATCACATTCATAAACCAGTATTTCTCACTTCTTGGGGTTGAGGGAAGGAACAGGGAGAGGTGTTGTAAATGTCAAGTATTTTTCCTAGCAATATGTGGATTCATGTTTTGGTTACGCCTAGTAACTTTATTTTCTGAATCATCTATACCAGTGATTTCATATATATATATATATATATATACACACACATACATATGCAATTGTTACAAACACATGCACAGAGAAATCAAAATTGAAGGGTAGATAACCAGTCAATTTTCTTCTTAGAGGTCATCCACCTAACATGTTAAAGTCCCTCTCTTTAACATTCTGTACCACTCTCATTATTTCCCATTACCTTTAAATTTTTGTACAAAGCAGTGTAGCCATACTTGATATTTTACTTCCAGAATCTTAGGGAGTCATCATTTACACATGAGGATATTTTTCTAAACAATCACATTTTGTACCGAAGTGGAGGTCTTGTGAAAGCTGACCAAATTTCACCTTCAATGTATAGAATTCTATACATCATAGCATCTTCTAATTCAATTCCAATGTTCACGGTATTGAGTTCTCACAATGATTTGAGATCCACTAGGTATTTATTCAAAGAAATGAAGAGCATTCTTTGAATTAAATGACAGATTACATCCAGAATGTTGATAAAAATCCCCATATGCTTTACCCTAAATAAGGAATATGCTTTGCCCAGTGTTTTGCTTTCGAGTACATGAATGGAGGTAAAATATGTAACATGTTATTAAATATATATATCATGAAATATAGATATATAACTTATATCAAATGAAAGTTTTATATACACATATAATGCCCCAATCATTTTATTTAAATTGAGAAATAATTGCCTAGCATCACAACATGCCCAAATACTATTTCATAATTATATACCCATAAACTGATATATTGGAACTAGATATTCCATATTAAGTGATATTAACAAAAGTAATTATTAACAATATAAGAAAAGACAAAGATGTTAATAAATCTTGGAATAAAACAATGGGGGCTGCCCTTACACCCTATCATGAACTCAGTTGGCCTTTTTTGTTTTACAAAATAAGAGGTGGTACATGCTGTATAACTAGAAGAGTTCAACTTCTCTCCCATTACTCAATCATCAAAACTCTTGGCAGCTGTATTACAGATGCTACATGTGAGTAACAGCTTGATTAAGGTATTACTGACATGAAATTTACTCTATATATTAAAAGTGTATAATTTGATGTATATGACCCGTGAAACAATCACTACAATTAACCTGTCCATCAACCACAAACCTTTCCTTAGGCTTACTTGTAATACTTCCCACCTGTACTTTCTAATTGCCTCCTACCATTCCCAGGAAACTATCAATATGTTTTCTGTCAGTATAAGTTAGTGTTTTCTAGACATTTATACAAATAAAATCATGTAAAGTGTTCATTTTTATGTTGCTTCTTTCACTTAGCATAATTATATAGGGATTTAGCTATGATGTTGAAAAACATATACATATATTTGTGCATTCTGCTTTAAGAATGGACAGTTAGGATTTTTCAGATTTTTGTTTTGTTTTGAGCATTTTGGCTATTGTTTCTTAAGCTATTATAAACATTTATGTTCAGGTCTTTGTTACCTATATATACTTACATTTCACTTCAGCAAATATACCTGGGTCATGTGGTGGTTATGTGTTTAAGAAAGTACCAAAATTTTTCCAAAGTGGTTTAACAATTTGAATTCCCACTGGCATTATATTAGCCCCAGTTCCACTACATGTTTGCCAACAATTGGTATGACAATCTGTTTGAATTTAGCCTAATAGGTGTGTAGTGGCATATTATTATGGTTTTAATTAACACTTTTCCTAATGGAAAGTGGCGTTCTGCTTATCTGTCATCCATAGCTCTTCTATAGTAATGTACCTTCAAATATTTTACACATTTTTTCACTGGGTTTTTTTTCTTATTGAGTTTTGAGATTTTTTTCGTATATTCTAGATAAAACATTGTATTGGATATATCCTGTTTTAATTATTTTCTACTTGTCTGTGTATTGTCTTTTTATAATCTTAACATTGTCTCAAAATGCATAATTTTTATAAAGGTCAATGTCTAATTTTTTAAATTATAGATTGTACTTTGGTGTTGTGTATAAGAATTTTTTGCCTAACTTACAACCCCAAAGAGACTCTTTTAAATTTCTTCTAGAAGTTTTATAGTTTTAGGTGTTACATTTAAACTTATGAGTCATTGTTAAGCTATTTTTGGTATAAATGTGAAGTATCATTGAAGGTTTCTTCATTTCCTTTTTTGTTTGTTGACTATCCGTATCACCCCAAAAATATGATTAAAAGATGATTCTTTCTCCACTGAATTGCTTTAGCATCTTGATCAGGATTCACCTGTCTACATATGTGTGGGTCTATTTTGGGACTCTATTCTGAACCTTTGACCTATTTGTCAATCTCTATACCAAAATCGTCTTGTCTTGATTACTGATGCTCTACAGTAATTTTTAAAATCAGGAAGCATAAGTACTCTAAATTTGTTTTTTTTTAAACACACTTTAGCCATTTTATGTGCTTTCCACTGCCATATGAATTTTAGAATCAGTATGTCTCATTATATAAAACAAATGACTAAAATTTTGTTTAGGATTGCATTGAATTTATAAATCAATTTTGGGAGAAATGATATGTTAACAACATTGAGATTTCACTACATGAGCACAGTACATTGTTCCAGTAATTTTGGTTTTCTTTGTAATATATTTAAGGAATATTTTATAGTTTAAATTTTTTAGTGGACAGGTCTCACATATTTTTTATCGTATCTATTCTTAATATTTTACATGTGTGATGCTATTATTAGTCGTGTTTTAAAAATTTCAGTTTCTAAGTGTTCATTGATAGTATTTATGATTATAATTGATTTTTACATATTGATCTTACAGATTTAATAGAATTTTCTCTGTAGGTTATCATATTATCTCTAATGAAATACAATTACACTTCTTTTTCCAATTTGTATGTGTTCTATATCTTATACTTACCTTATGGCACTAATTAGAGCTTTCAGTAAAATGTTACAAAGAATGGTGAAAGCAGAACGCCTACTCTCCTAACATAACATATCCTTATGGTAGTGGGGACAGCAGTCTTTCGCCACTAAGTGTAATGGTAGTAATTGGCTTTTAATAGATGGCTCTCTTCAGGTTGAGGGAGGTCCCTATGTTCCTAGGTTCCTGGGAGGCTTTATCAAAAAATGAATGTTGGATTTTTTTTTTTTTTTTTTTCTTTAATTTCTGGGGTATATTTGCAGAACAGGCAGGTTTGTTACACAGGTATACATGTGCCATGGTGTTTGGCTGCATCCATCACCCCATCATCTACGTTAGATATTTCTCCTAGTGTTATCCCTCCACAAACCCCCCACCTTCCAATAGGCCCCAGTGCCTAATGTTCCCCTCCCTGTGTCCATGTGTTCTCATTGTTCAACTTCCACTTACGAGGGAAAACATACAGTGTTTGGTTTTCTGTTCCTGTGTTAGTTTGCTGAAAATGATGGTTTCCAGCTTCATCCATGTCCTGGCAAAGGACATGAGCTCATCCTTTTTTATGGCTGCATAGTATTCCCTGGTGTATATTTGCCACATTTTCTTTATCAGTCTATCTTTGATGGACATTTGGGTTCGTTCCAAGTCTTTGCCATTGTGAACAGTGCTGCAATAAACATACATGGGTATGCATCTTTATACTAGAATGATTTATAATCCTTTGGGTATAAATCCAGTAATAGGATTGCTGGGTCAAATGGTATTTCTAGTTCTAGATCCTTGAAGAGTCGCCACACTGTCTTCCACAATGGTTTAACTAATTTACACTCCAACCAACAGTGTAAAAGCATTCCCATTTCTCCACATCCTCTGCAGCATCTGTTGCCTCCTGACTTTTTATGATCACCATTCTAACTGGTGTGAGATACTATCTCAATATGGTTTTGATTTGAATTTTTCTAATGACCAGTGATGATAAGCTTTTTTTCATATATTTGCATAAATGTCTCCTTTTGAGAAGTGTCTGTCATATCCTTCACCCACTTTTTGATGTAAATTTTCACCTATATTTTTTGTCTCTACTGAAATCAACATGTCATTTTTTAAGGTTCTATTATGATGAATTATGTTTATTATTCTCCAAACATTAAACCAAACTTTCAGCTCTGAGGTAAACCCCACTGGGTCATAAATGACAGTCTTTTCACACATTATTGTATTAGATTTTTTAAAAATTGTTTAAAATGTTGCATATAGGTCATCTACAGTTATATTTTGATTTCTTAATAATGTTTTTGTCTGATTTTGGTATCAAGAGAAAGCTAGTCTCATATAATTAGTTGAAAGTTTTCCTCTTCTTGATTTTCTGTAAAACTTGGTATAGAGTGGATTCTTTTTTCTCTTAAATGTTTGGCATAATTCACCATAGAAGCAACCTGTGCCTGGAGTTTTCTTTGTGGGAAGTTTCCCTAACTACAAATTCAACATTAAAAAAAAATGTATGGCTACTTTCAGCAATTGTGTCTTCTTGACCAGACTTTGGTTGTTTGTATTTTTAAGCATTTGTTCACCTTATCTCAGTATTCAAATTTATTTACATATTATTTTATAATAATGTTATTGTCATATTAATTTTTGAATAAACTTCAGTAGTGTAATCTCTCCCACCATTTATATTGGTTGTTTTCTCTTTTTAGGTGGGTAAGTTTTATTTCAGTGTTATTAAATTTTTGACTTTTCCAAATACCACACTGGTTAAATTAATTATTATTTTTCTGTTTTGCAGTTTATTAATTGCTGGTGTAATCTTTATTACTTTCTTTTACTGCCTATTTTGGGTTGAATTTGTTATTTCAGTTATTTATTAAGGTGTAAACTAAGAACATTTTTTTTACCAGAATAGTTTAATGTAAAATTTTTCATTCATATGCTGTTTTAGCTGCATCTCAAGAATTCTAATATGTTGTATTTTAATTTTTATTCCATTCACAATACTTTCTAAATTACTTTGAAGCCTTCACTGACTTATCTGCTATTTAAAAATATCTTATTTCATTTCTAAACATCTGGCAATTTTCTAGATATCTTATTAATTTCTAATTTCATTTTATTGTGGTAAGATAACCTACTTTGTACAATTAAATTATTTTAAATTATTTAACGGTTTGAAAAATGGCATACCTTTTTATATTCAATTTTAAACTCACTGCAATATGTCTAGATAACAAGGCCCATATGTTTTTATTCCCAGAACTTTTATTTTTTCATTGTGGCCTAATAAATAGTCAAAGTTTGTGAAACTTACATATCTGGTTAATGTGCAATTTTCTGAAAGAATATCTCACATTATGATTTTAGATTAATCAATTTTCTCCTATAGAATTCTAGTCTCTGGCATGATAGGATAATGAACATATGATTTTCCTCTTCCCCACTAGGAAAAAATGTAAAACTGCATGCACTATCCCAAGCAAACTTTTTTTGATGCACTGGGAAGCAGATAGTCCAGGATTCCTACCCTAGAGAAATATATATATATATATATCTCAGAGGTCTATGTTTACCCTCTCTTTTGGAGCATTCTGTGAATTATGACACTGGAACATGGAATAAACATAGAAGTTAGCAGAGTAGCAAGGTAAAGATTACAAAGTTTAGACCATAGCTAAACTGCAGGGATTCTGAAGGATGTTGTATCTGTGGTCAGGGAACTGCAGAGAAAGAAGCTATATAGAGGAGAAGCCTCAGATATTTGCACACATTTCTCTTGAATTCTGACTAAATACTAAACACATTTTCAGGTTAAGTCTCTGTGAGGTCTAAGAATAAACAGCCACTGGGGGACTAAGAACTGAGTGGAGATTTCACAGGTCACAGGTGCTCTCATTAGCCAGAGTAGAGATGCATTTTTTAACAAATCAGGAATTTAGTTGAGAAAACAGAAAGGCTATCCCTTAGGACAAGATTATTCTAATCTTAGAGTAGATACTAGGATACTAAATGTATCCTAACAAAAGCTAAACAAAAACTGCATGAGGTCCAGCTGAATAATAGTAAATTAAACTACATTCAAAATAAAATCAACACTCTTTACAGGAAGCAACACAAGACCCTCATTAACATAGCAGCATAATGTACATAATATTATAAAAATAATACAATTACACATATAAAGAAATAAAAGGTAACCCGTAACCAGAAGAAAAAAAATAGTAAATAGCAACAGACTTAGAAATGACAGAGATCCTATTATTAGAAGATAAGGAGCATGAAACATCCTTTATAGACATGTTCAAGGATATAAAGGAAGTCCCAGCATGATGGGTTATTGAATGAAAATTCAAGTCAGAAAAGGAAACTGCAAAAACCAAAGAACCAAATCAAAATCAAAGAATTGGAAATTAATATCAATGACAAATGTGCTAGATGGGGGTTTACTGCAGATTTGACAGCACACAGTACAGAAATCATGAAATTGGAAACATTTAATTAGGAACTATACAAAAAAAAAAAAATTCCAAAAAAAAAAAAAAAAAATGAAAGGAACCCCATCGACCTCTGTGGCAATATCCAGTAGTCTAATATGTGTGTGTTTGTTGTAAAAAGGTAATAAAACCCAAAAATTCTAAACCCACATCAAGATATACTTAGGCATGTTATGCTCAACCTTCCAAAATCCAGAGATAAGAGAAATCCTGAAAGCAGGCAGATCAATAAGATGTCTTACATAGAGGAACAAAAATATGACATCGTATCAGAAACAAAACAAGTCAGAAAACAATGCAATAATAAGGTCTGAATTTTACAAAAGACTAAAACTGTTTAAGTGTCTTTAGAATTAAAGGCATTTTTCAGATAAACAAAAGCAGAGAGTATTAATTATTAGATACTTAAAATATGTCTTGGATTTCTATGATGTATCAAAGAGCACTGAAATAGTAAATACACAGGTCAACATAAAATTCAGTTTATTATTTCTTAGTATTTTAAAAAGATCTTTAAGGTATTACACAGAAAATGAAAACAACATATTATATTGGGGTACATAGAACATGTAAGTAAAATATATGACCAAACAGTAAAATGGACAGGAGAAGGGTAAGCCAATATATATACTTTTGTAAGGTTTGTAAAATATACATAGAGTAAATGGTATTTATTCAAGTTGACTTTGATGAGTTCTGGATGCTTATTGTAATGTCTAAAGAAATTACTAAACCAATGAACTACTAAGAAATTAAACAACATGGGTAAATATTAAAAAATATTAAGCAAGAAAAATCAGAAACAAAGGAACGGGCATTAAATCTTTCAATTTATATGAGGATACAGAACAGTCAAAACTAATACATTGTTGTAGAAATCAGCAAACTGGCTCTCTTTTCGGGAGACTGAAGAAGGGGGGATGGGTTAATGAAAATATTTTGTATTTTGGAATAATATAATACATATTAAGAGAAGTTTAGATCGCACAGGCTGCAGTTTCTCAAAATATATTGAACAGTACACTTAAAATTTGTATCTTCTGACATTTGAAAATAATAAATATAAGATAATGTTGTTTTAAGTATGAACAAATTATATTAATGGTTTTTGTTTTATAGTTTTAAGCTCTATTGTTATTTCTTTTTTTTTTAATGTTATATTTCTCTTTATTAAAGAATTATTAGGAAAGATTTTGCTGATATATTCTTTTTTTTTTCCCATTTATTTATTTTATTGTATTTTAGGTTTTGGGGTACATGTGAAGAACATGCAAAATTGTTGCATAGGAACACACATGGCAGTGTGATTTGCTGCCTTCCTCCCCATCACCTACATCTGGCATTTCTCCCCCC
>NW_016107431.1:3483667-3501036 GCF_001604975.1 Cebus imitator
TTTATGACACCAACATCATCCTGATTCCAAAACCCGGCAGAGACTCAACAAGAAAAGAAAACTACAGGCCAATATCCATGATGAACATAGATGCAAAAATCTTCAATAAAATATTGTTATTTCTTAAAGTTTCAGGTTGGTATGCCTCCTAGAAGATGACATTTTTATAATAATACAGATTTGTCCTATCACCGTTAAAAGATCTAATCTTCATTTGTATTATCTCTAACATTAGCTTAATCATGCTCACTTTTGGAACATATGTTCTTTTATTTATGAAAACCATTTTATGTTTTCTTCAAGATATAAATAAGAACAAATACAAAATTGCCCACCACTCAGCTTAAAGTAGAAAATGTTATCAATAGAGCCAAAATCATTTATAGATTATATGTGAAGAAACTATATTTTCCTGTCATGTTTACTTTTAACTTTCTTTATATTTTCTGCTGATATCAATTTATCAATAGTTTTCTTTATAAATTACACTTTTCAAGTCCTGCCTAAGATCTACTTCTCTACTCTGGTCACAAACACATATACATTTTTTAAAAATTATACTTAGTATCCAAATCTCTTATAATTAATTTTTGGTTTTGTTCACTATATATATTTGATTCTTTTTTCCTTATGGAAAACTGACTCAATATTATTCATTAATCAGTGCTAGATCTTTCATGCTTAATATTTCTACTTATGCATGAATCTGTTTCTCAGCTTTTATCTTTATAATTATTTGCTTAATGCCTTTAAAATTATTTGCCTAATACCATTATAGCTACAGCAGTATCCATTTGACTATTCTTTCTTGGCATATCACCATTTTTTCATTTTTAACATTTCTGTATCCTTACATTGGAGTTTCTCCCCTAAATGGCAATAGCTAGATTTTGAGGTATGTATTTAGTACTGTTTGGTGTCCAGTATGACATCATCCTTTAACCAGCAAGCTACATAATTTAGTTCAAATGTCATTACTTACATGGTTGAAATTATTTCTCACATCTCTTTAGAAAGCTCTTTACTTATGTTAGACTTATTCTTTATTAGCCTAAAATACTTTCTAACACATTATTTTTAAAGTTTATTTTTAACATTTTTATATTACAGAAAAAATAAAAGTATTTATGTTTAAACTTTCACTACAAAATTCTCAAACCTATACAAACGTATAGTGAAAAATGTGTTTAATCCTCATGTACCTGTCATCAAATTTCATCAGTTACTAACAATTTCTCAATCCTTCCTGCCCTCACTACCAGTAATTTTTATTGCTTTTTAAATATTTTGCTGGAAGTTTATTAAGAAATGCAATAAACTCCATGATTTTACACATAAATAGTCCATTTCACAACTCTACCGAAAGACTTTCATTTTTTCAGAACCACATTGTCATTTTAATACTTAACCAAAATTTGTAAGCCTTTATGACACTCTGTGGTCTCAAGATACTTTCTATAGTTGCTTTGTTTGAATCAAGTGGTAAATAAAGTCCATATACTGGATTTGATCCTCAGATTACTTTTTTATCTTTCTCTTCCTCTTTATAATGTTCATTTGTCAGAGAAATCAAGTCATATTTCCTATAGAAAGTCCCTTGACTGGACTGCCTCCTGTGGAACCATCTCACTTTAGTATCTAAACTTTTTCATTTTGTGTTTATTTTCTACTCAATTTTAATCCTACTGCCAGGATTTTTTTTCTAATGGAGGCTTCCTGTCAACTTGTTAGGAAGATGTTAGAGTTAATTAAAGTCTCTAGAGCAGCATTGTCCAATAGGAATATATGAGTCATATTAACAGTCTTAAATTTTCTACTAACCATATTTAAAAAAACTAAAAGAATGTGAAATTAATTTTAACAATATATTTTATGTCATCTCCCATATCATAAATATCATCTTAATTTATAATCAAAATAAAAACTGTTGGGATATAATCCACTACTTATGAGGTGGGAAGAGGTGGTTACTGAGTCTCCAAAATATGCTGTGTACTTTATCCTTTCAGGACACTGAATACGTTGTAATCCAGACTAAGTTAATAGTCACATATGGCTATTTCTACTATATTTGATAGCACAGCTCTACCGGGATGAACAACTCTAGTATCATCTTGCCTTCATTCTGCCAGTTAGTGGAGCTTGGTGAATGCATTTAAGCTCACTTCCAAGAATTATAGCATGTAGGGTCTTTTTCTGCTTTTCTTAATTTCCTCAATGCATGGTGGGGGAATATTTCCTGGCATTTTCTGCATTGTGAGTGTTTTAAAACTATTAGAACTTTCTTTTCTCTTCTCTGCTATCTTTGTAAATGTGAGATCAAATTCCGTAAAAATAATTGTAAGTGAACAAATGAAAGTGCTTTAGATCAAGAGATTGGGGTTTATTAACTTAATTCTTTAAATTGTGGCTTAAAAATCCAGATAAACAATTTACCCACTGTCATATTTGCATTAATGATTAAAAGAAGTTATTGTCCATCTGATACAAGTATATATAACTAATTATTGTAAAAGGATGAATGCTAAATAATGAGTATTAATTATACTTTTGTTGGGTTCTAGCACCAAATCTATTACAGATAGAGCATACTGTGCTTAATTTCCAGTGACATCTAGCAAATAAATTTATTATTTGTATTGTTTACACGATTATGCATGACTAAGACCATTATGTAAAATATAGATATGACAAAAGATGATAAAAAACTTAGGTATCTTTACAGTTTGGGTACCCAGGAAGCAGATTCTGTAATGGAGACACGCATGCAGGATCAAAACATAAGGAAGAGAAAGGAAGAGAGAAAAGAAAGAATAAATTGGCAAGGAGAAAAGTTGGGTTGCATTTCAGTCTCATGAAAAGCATCTGATCCCATATGAACTACTGAGTCTGGAAAAACTCCTTCAAAACATTTACTCCATGGTGATGTGGGTGGGCATATATACTCCCATATATACTCCAAATAAATCATGGGATATATTTGAAAGGTCAAAATGAGTCAAATGATTTCCTTCAGCTAAGAGCGATTTCCAAAGAGAGGTAACAACTGGCAGCACTTCCTACAGCACGGGAAATAGATTTTTCAGCCTTGATGGTAGCTCTGAGCTGCGAATCACAGCATCCTTTATAATATTGTAAAGACCTTATTTGAAAAACCAACAAACACTGTGGTTACTACTTGAAAAGGGGAGAATGATCAAATGAAATGAGTGACAGAAATAGGAAATTTGAAATTACAGCACCTAGCTTAAGGAAGAAGATAGAGAAAAACACATGAGAAAAATGTTATGCTTCGCAAAAACCTAATGGATTCTGTTTCATTCTGGTTGAGATTATGATTAGGATCAGAAAGTATAACTAAAGTTATATAACAACATATTCATGAAGTCATTGAAATTATTAAATAGGACATTTAGTAAAGGTTAAGAAACTTTAAGTACAATTATTTTGCTGCTGTGATCTGTAACTTCTGGATTAAGCCAACAAGAATGCTGAAAATATATTGGAATAAGAATATTCATGCACCAAATCATTAATAATGTATCAAATTTAGCCATTTCTTTGTG
This sequence comes from Cebus imitator, assembly GCF_001604975.1. Taxonomy (NCBI): domain Eukaryota; kingdom Metazoa; phylum Chordata; class Mammalia; order Primates; family Cebidae; genus Cebus; species Cebus imitator. Next base: position 3,487,234 of record NW_016107431.1, read on the forward strand.
TAACTAGTCTTTCTGAACATATGAAAGATGATTATACACGGGCTTTATCACTGAAAAATTCAAACGCACATCTAATCTTAAGGTTCCTGTCCATGGTAGACCTCTATGTGGGTATTGCTATTTTCTTTGCAAACACAAAAAATATATAAAGCATCATATTTAAGTAGATTACATTGTAGACCTATTTACAATGGTCCTTGTTTGGGGAAGAAAACATAAATCATGAGGCTTAAAATTAGCATACATTTCCCTGAATCACAATAGCAAACTATCTCGCTATTTTATAGGTCAACTCTTCTTATAATAAGAACTTTTTAAAAAACCAAATGCTTGATTACTGAATTGGGTCCAAGCAATGATGAAGCTAATAGATTTAAAATGAAATTATAGTCATATACAACTGCCCCTATTAAATCAACATAATATCCATTTAGAAACATCTTATAGTTTTCCTCATGCAATTATCTCATTTATTATGACCAAAAGTTAATTGAAGAACCAGTATCAGAATGCACATTTCTTGACATATATAAGAAATGTGGAATAAAGGTTAATAGACATTTTAAAGGATATATTTCCCAGACATAGGCTATAATGTCATTTCCATTAAGCAATATGGAATGTAGTAATGTAGAACAATTTTCTTATCTTATACCTGAATCATGTCACCTATAATTTTAACAGTTAGGCAATTTATTATTGATCAAGATAAAAGACAAATTTAGCTGTATATTTTGAAACATATAAATTTAGAAATGTTTTATAATGTATTTTATTATCAAATGTATATTTTCTATAATTCATATATGTCTCCAAGTTAATTAATTTGCCTGAGCTACTAATGCACCAACATTACACACATAGTACTTTTCCAACTTCTGTTTTTAAGTTCTTTGGAAATAACTTGAAGATGAGTCAGAAGTGGAAACAATTGATGGATGCTAAATACTGTCATTGGAAAGAGGGATGTATACTATATCAACCGCACAGAGATTAGAGCTAAATAAGAAGGACGTTTTCACAGTTTTGTGCTGGGCTATTGTCCAACAAAGGTGGAAATTGTGATATCCTTTCTGTTGATAGCCCCCCTTTAGTTTCTGAGCACATTGGTTTCGTTCTTTCATGATAATGGTTATGGATAGCATTAGGACAACAGAACCTACATCAACTCCTTCCAATTTGTACCTTTACAGTATTTGTGACATTGCAAATGGTTCCTAGAAAAACCTAAAGAAAGAATTTTCAGATATATAAGAAATCTCCAAAACTTGTGGGTTTTTTTTTGCTTTTGAAACATATATAAATAAATCTCATTTTTTATAGACTAGGATACATTATAATAAATCTACTAAACTGCTTCTTAACTGTCTTAATAAAACACTATCTAAATGCAGTACTTTCTGACAAAGATCAGGTATATGTATAGATAATAAAAAACAGGGCCATTGTTCTTTCATGAATAAATTTTAAAATGTCTTTATTTTTGTGTTATTTATAGTATTCAAATAATATGAATATATTTATCTAGGTTTGAATACAATATATTTACTTTTCTTAAAGAATATCACTGTAAAAGGGAATAAACATTAAACACAAGTTATCAGATGTACAGTGTGATCCTTTTAGTTTTACAGGAAGAGAATCTTGAACTTTTAAATTATGGAATAAATTTTGTCCATTATCCTTTGATACTGAAAATAAGTTAATGTACATTTCCTGGGTTTATTTATAGAAGCTCTCTAATGTCTATTTATAAATTTTCCTTCTTAACACTTAAGCTTGCCAATTTGGTTTTCTCTCACTTTTTAGGCTCTTGTGCAAGATTATTCAGTAAGTACATTTTCCCCTTTCAATTAGCACCTGATTCCAAAGACTAGAGTATTTTTTGTTGTGTGAGACTGAGACAAAAATAGTTTCTCTAATTTTAGGTTCTGAGTTTGTAAATAAGCTTTTATTTTCCAAGACCTATAGTGGTCCATCCGATTAACATAAAGAAGTAAATATTTAAATACATAACTATATAAATAAGAAGAAGGATAAGAAGCCCTGATCCAGCTAAGTTTAAGGAAGCACCACAGCAGAGTTCTGAGTTAGGCTTGAGGGATCTATTGACTATGATTTATAGTCCTGAATGACTGAAGCAGCACACTTAATTGATTTTTTCTTTAATTTCCTTGTATATACAAATTATTGTTGAAAGGAGGTGCTATAAAATAATGAACAATTCTATTTAAAATACCTGGCATCCTTTTTGACAAATGTAGGCACTTGAACATATTTGTTGCTGTTACTGTTTTGTCATTGCTACCATTCTGATAGCTTTGTTAAAATATTTCCAACAGTTGCCAGAGTTCTTGACTCCTCTTTCAAAAAAGTAAATAATCAGAAAAATCTTTTGAGGCATATCTTGAAAGAAGATGCAATAAACTAATCCAACCTATTTTTGAACAAAATATATTTTGTATTTGACAAAAGTGAAAATGCAAGTATTCCAATTACTGAGTTCATTGTGCCTCTGACATTTCAAAAAGTGCTTTATAGATGAGTAAAGTATTAGCTGGTAATTCTTTAAAATAATACTTCTCATCTTTTGATCTTTTCAATCCTCATTATAGATTGTTTAGAGGACTGTCTGATGCCAAGAGATTTTAAAAATCTATATTACATCTAGAAATATTAATATTAAATATAGAATATCTATATTAATACACAAATTCCTACAGCAAAAAGCAAAGTGATTATAAATATTAGATGGAAACATTATTTAGACAGTTTTCCTAGTTTATCACTAGGCAAGAACATATGCTGATTTTCCAAGAATGTTTTTAGATGCGAATCTGTCATCCTTTCTAGTAAACTGCTTGGAGGGAAGATCAGAAAGCCCAGCTGTAAGCCTTGAATGTAGCTACAAGTCAGAAAAACCCTTGGCTGTTGTGCTTCCTGTTTGATTCTCTAAACCCAAGAAGGGACTTAAAAAACCATACTGACTTATGGGATCACATTTCAAGGAAATGAATTAAATGATATTCACATTTCTTTTGATTAAGTGCAAGCCTTAATCCTTTCCTAGGACCTCCCCACACCAGAATAGCCCAGAGAAACTTTCTTTCTGAATAACACCCAATAAAAGCAGAATCCTAATATCAATATATCTGAAGTTGAATGGGCAGGTTCCTTGTTTTTTATTGAGACAACTTATATATCATCAGAGGTTTAGATCCTTGACCAGAATACCCCTGGCAAAATGAGAGAGGCAATAACAATTTACGCGGAGAGATAACACAAGGAAGCTTATTTTAATCACCAGCAAGCACAGCCAGCCATTCTTTGAGTAATAAGTATCTCTTTCTCAAGATTTAACATGGAGAGTAAAATCTAATTACATTTTCATCCTTAACTATATTTCAATTTCTTATCTACGATAAAGACTGCTGCTGCTTTCGGCTCTGTAAATTTTGGTCACATTGGTTTCAATCACTATACCTTTTTTTCTGCAATATTCACTCTGAATCCTTCATTCTATTTGAAGTTAAATTTAGATTCCATGAACATTATAATATGCATTTTCCTCTTCAAAGCACCTGTGTGCCCACATGGGCAGTTAAGTTTATTCATGTGTGGTTTCATTTGTGTGTGGATCTTCACGTTCTCTGTAGGAATGTCTGTTTAATTCATAATTAAAAAATAATACATATGCTACATATGCATATAGCTCAGATAAAACAACAGGGAAGGAGAAGAAGATTGTGCATTGATTAATGGTCTAAAAGTCTTTCAAACTTGGCAGTATTACTGACAGAAATAAAAATGTGGCAGAGGTGGTTTTTAAATGGGCTCTAGGTGTTTAACACTGTGATTGCTAAGGTTGAATTGACTACAATATTGCCAAGTGAATGATGTTTTCCCTTAGTTTCCCTTATTTCCATGTTACATAAACTTACTCTTACTATTCTTTTTTTTTTTTTAAATGTATCCACACAAGTTAGGTTCTGTACTCACAAACTATATAGCTGCTATTTAATATCCAACCACCATTTGACTGAATCACTTCTACAGGTTATCAAAACAACGTTATTCTTTTGCAATATAGTAAACATTTGGCTGCTAAAATTATTTGAGCTTTAATATTATTAGCATTTTCTATTTTAAAAAGCCAATACTCCTCTCTTCTGTAACTTATTTTAAAGTTTAAAGTCCAATCATTAATATATAATGAAAAAGCAATAGCATTTTAAAAATTATTTATTGAAACGTGAATTATCCCTTTTCCATTCTTAGTGGAAATGGATGATTTCTTATTATATGACATTTTATATTATTGATATGATTTTTATATTCTCTTTACATGGAAAGAGTAAAGGGAATATAAAAATTATTTTAGATAAGCAGCTCCATCCAGTACTTTATACATCTTATTTTGTTAGATGTACTGGATATGCTCCACTTTGCCATCCAGATCTGCTTTTCACTATTCCTCCTTACTCTATGCTCTGGGAAGCTTATTTTTAATAAATCCACCAAGTAAAATCCCCTGTCTTCCAGCTTCCAGTTGGTATGGCTGATGGGAAATACCAGAAGTGAGTTAGAGTTTAATAACATATACAGGTTGAGGTATTTATAGAGCTGGATTTCTCACTGCCTGGCTGTGAGTTGACCACAGTGGAAACCTCTCAAAGGGTCAGGGTCAGACAGCCCTCTACTATAGCTGCATAGGTGTTATACATATCTAGATATTACAGAGTCCTCCTGTCAACTTTTTGCCCTTGTCCCTTCACACAGATCTTTACAGCTTTCCACCATAATCATAGTTAGGATGTCTCACCACCTTTTATTGTTTTTTGTTAACCCTGTTAATGCTTTTAAAATGAAATCACAATATTAATTTTCTTTGGGTCGCCCTTTTGAATATATCCTGTGTCTCTTTCCAGAGGCCTGATAATTAGGTTAAATTTATTATTTTAGTTTTATCTCTAAAATCTTTACACCAAGACACATTTTAACAAAAAATTGGGTAGGGAGGTTATTTTGAAGCATCTGATTTTTCTATATGAGATTCTCATGGTTGGACTCCCCTTTGAAGATGACTGAATGCCTTTTTCTATTAGGATTCAGGTTATTGCAGGTACAAAGAGGAGCAGTGGAAACCAAATAGCAACCTGAGAAATGAGTTTAGGCAAAAATAGCTTTTGGTCATTTCTTCATGACTTAAAAGACAAAAACATTTAATGTTATCATCTTCATCATATTTAATGTGGCTCACACCAGTTAGAATAGTAATCATTACTGTTACAGTGAATAAAGAATATGTGGCACATATATACCATGGAATACTATGCAGCAATAAAAAAAAGAACGAGTTTATATTCTTTACAGCGACATGGATGAAGGTGGAAAACATCATTCTCAGCAAACTAAGACAGGAACAGAAAACCAAACCACATTTTCTCACTCATAAGTGGGAGTTGAACAATAAGAACATATGGGCACAGGGAGGGGAACATCACATACCAGGGCCTGTCAGGGGATGGGGGGTAAGGGAAGGGATAGCATTGGGAGAAATAACTAATTTAGATGATGGGTGCAGCAAACCACCATGGCATATGTATACCTATGTAACAAACCTGCACGTTCTGCACATATATCCTAGAACTTAAAGTATAATTTAAAAATAAAAATAAATGAAGTATTAAACAGACTGTGACACTCTCCCTTTCTATTTCTTTAAGACTAGTTTTCCATCTCATTGATAAATTTCCATCATTTCTTCCCCCAATCCCCTAACAGTTTGCAATGGCACTAACTAAAGTTTGAATTTAAGAGTAAGTTTATTGCTTACAGATGTAGATTATTTTCTCATTTACAAATATTTAAAAAGCCCCTGGATCAAGAATCACAAATTAAGAAAGAAAATGAAATATTAAGGATAAACTATTAATATATAAGTTAGACAGTCAAAATATGTAAGTAACAAGTCAGGGGAAGGATTTGGTTTTCTCTTGAAGTTCAGGAAAACAAACCCAAATATGTTTCAGCCATAAATAAAAAATAAATATACATGAGAAGGGAGAGTTTTAAAATCCAGTATGATCAGTTTAAAGTATAATATTTGGCATAAACTTGTTATACAAAATCAATTATTATCATTATTTTGCCACAATTAAGTCTAATAATCACATAATAAGTGACATTATGGTGTAGTTCTTTTAGTTCATTCATTTACAGAAATCTCTACCATAAGAATGTCAAAATGATTAAATCAAAACCAGGGCAAACTAGTACTTTCAGCTGCAGATAATGTAGTAAAATCAAGGACATGTACTAACGTAATGATTGCATTCTGATTCTAATATATTTAAGCTGACTTCAGCCAATGTTGAATTTTTACATATACAAACTACACTAGTGATTTAAGTTCTACCCTACAATTCTATTTATGTTGAGGTTTTAGTAATGACTTAAAGCAAATGTCCAGAATAAACTGACATTTAAACCTTGTTTGGCTGGTTTGAGTCATCTTTGTAACCCTAAGAAAAGCTGTCAGTGTTTGAACAAGAGTTCAAGCATTAAAGAGGAAATGTCTGAATTAGAGCTTAGATGTGAAGAATGAAATGAGCTTAAAGAAATTCTCTATTGCTTTTTGTTACTTTAATCTCTATATAAAAGCTAACGTTTTAAAAGTAAATCTATGGAGAATTATCTTGCAAAACATGTTTATTTATGTAAATTGGAAAAATGAGTGAAATATTTGCAGGTTTCATGAGAAGTAAATATGTCTCTAGGCATGAAAAACATTAACATCTTTACTGTTTTTTTTAAATAATATCTGTCAATCAAAAACTTATGAATTAAAAAAGAAGAAAAAAAAGCCTGCAATGCCAAACAGATTAGACACAGTGGGCTAAGAAAAGGAAGATGGATAGAATTGTTCACAGGGCAGATAGTCTTTCCCCTTTCTCACTAAGAATAAGCAGAGCCGCATTTGTGGAAACTTAACTAAGCAGAAACCTGCAGTGTTTGCTCAGTGCTGCTGACCTGCCAGCTGGAAAGAGCACTGAGTTTAAAGGGTTTAAGCTCTCAAAGAAGCCAAGACTTGGCTGATCATCTTGGGCTCAGCATATTGTGAGGCATATGAACACTCTCTTCAAAACTGGCAGGGAAAAAGGAAGGAAAATTGAAAATCTAAACACAGTAGCCAGTTAAAATTCAGACAATTGTAAGGGTTATGTTTTCTGTGAAGCACCTGGTTATACCCAACACTAATAAATAAGGAAAATAAATGGATTTTCTTTTTGAAGGGAAGAAGAGCAGCATTCCTTTCAATTACTGCTACTTTTTAGTGTACTGAATTTTTTTTTAAAAAAAGGCAATTTGTATCATTTTCCATTTCTTTCATTTTCTGAAATGTGATCTAGCTCTTTTTATCTTTCCCTAGAAATTTATTTATATTTCTTAACATGTTTTATTATTAATTTTAACAAACATAAGTTTAAATACATTTTAATAAGATATTCACTATTATAATGAATAAACTTCAAAGGCATGCTTTTCAAAAGGAATATGTGCAATAACCCAAAAGTTTTGCAATGGCATATTCATTATTCTGACACTATTAGAAGAAAAAAAATAATTGGCTTAGCTTTGGTAGAGTTAAAAATGATATTAATTTCTATTCTACTTTATTTTTTAATTTTTTTTTAACATTTCTGTTTGTGCTATATATGCCATATAGAGATAACACAACACTCCTGGGAATGTAAATCCTGGGAATGTAAAACATGTTGGCAACAACATCCTAAACTGACATGCTCCTGATTTATTGCATCAATACAAAACACATTACTAAAGATAGTCAAAGTTCACCACTCCTGGGCACATCACAGGCCAGGGGCCTGCAGGGCAGATGCTGCCCACACATCTGCAATCAGCATTTTTACTGATGTCATTTGGAATTGCTGAGCTAGAAGTTGACATTGAATACTTAGCAGTTATATTACTGACAAGTCTCTGAGTTATATATTTAGCAAAGTTGTAATAAATAGTTCTTTGCACTATATTTCAATTCATTTTTCTAAGTGAAAACAAGTCCAGTTTCAAAGCAGGAGAATGAGAAACACATGAGACTAAAATACATAGATAATTCTAGGTTAATACTAAAGAGTTTCAAAAATACATATGAATATTAAGAAACTTTCAGTAAAGTTTTAATTTAAAAGAGTTACATTTTATATTTATTATATTTACTGTTAAGTAGGGCTTTCCCTTAGCTCATCTTTCTAAACTTACTCTATTTCATTTTTGAATTAAACCTAATTAGTGTTTTAAAACATGACACTAATTATTCTATAAATCAGAGCAGAAGATAATATTCAATAAAATGTCTCCTATGTGTAGTGAACTATTGCCAGTAAGGCAGAACAAATATTTTGAAAAGAAATGTAGACATTCTTTACTGTTACTAAGAACTCAACAGAAAAGAAAGGGTAGGATTTTTTGCTTACCTCAACTAGTAAATCATGTGCTACTTTAAATGGCTCCTTTGGTGGAAAAGATAGTATCCTTTTCTAGGAAGGATGTTTTCTTTCCAAAATAATCTTGCTCTTAATCTTTTCAGTTGAGTTGTTTTCATTGTGCCAAATGGAAGTTTTTCAAACTTGTTTATGGGTGTCAAAATTCCTTAAGAGTTCTATTGGACTCTTTACTCTCCAAGCCATAGTACATAGGCAGCATTTCTATCAGTAATAAAAGTTGATCTGCCAAGTTTTAATGCTGTGATTCAAACAAGAGAGGCAGTTTGGTGGGAAAGAAAACTGCCTGTTACTTGATGAGGTTTGGTTTATTGACAATACGGCTGAAGGTGTTTGGCAGGATACATTCTTTCTTCATCATATTTGTAGCCTTAGTCAGAATGTATATCCTCACCTGGAGTCAATCGGCTGAGTTCTTTTCCCTTAACAGCAAAAGGAAAATTGTACTTAGGGAATAACAGTAAAGAACAGTAAAGAGAGTTTTTACACATTGATTTTCTGTGAAACTGTGATTAGAGGTTACTAATGAATGCTAGCTGCTTATTTATGTTCAGAAGTAAATTGCTTCTTTAAGTCATATAGAGGGAAAAAAAGAATCTGTCATTCTAAAAATGATGTTATCTCATATGAAATCCACTTGCTCAAACTAAGAAATAAAGTACTGACACAGGGCAAGTGAAGGGATTTCTTTGCAGTCTGAAATGACTGCCTTAACTTGACTATAAATCTCCCTCACACAATGCCTGGGGTCTTGCTTGCGGGGATGTAATGAAGTTACACTGCCTGAATGAAAATTTAAAAAACAAATTAGGGCAGGGGAACTTGCCAGCTATCCATGATTTGTGGCAGTGCTTATCAGTAGCTGGTGTGGGGTGATTCATCGTGAGAACACCAAATCTCTTTGTCCTAGGCCACCGTGTTTCACTTTAGTGTCAATATATCAGGGGAAATGAATGCTAAGCTCTAACAGTCATAGTTAGTGTTGGACATGTTTGTAACACACACAAAGAGAAATTTACAGCTGGGAAAATCTAGGACACATCCCCTAGTGACTTGCATCATGGAGTTCTTGCCTTCTGACTGATTCACTAGAAGCAATACTCCTTTAACATGACAACCTTGATAATCTTAATGTCTTCTACATGGCTGTATTTATGAAATTAACACTATAAAGGGAATCAGTATATAAAATCACTCTCTGGAATCAGTTGTAACAAGTTCCTGAAGATTCAAATCGTATCTTTAAAAAAAGTTACATAGTAAGAACTCATGAACTACATTGTGAATAATTTGAACTTTGTGACAACACATACCAGAGTTGATATCCCTTACTATTATCTCTAAATAAAGATAATACAATGTTTTATATGTGTTCTATGTTATTTTATATTCATATTATTGATACCTTCTGGAAGGTTTGTTTTATATGAGTTTAAGAATATTAAATACAAAACAAAACAAAACAAAACAAAAAAAAAACTATTGCTAGGTACCCAAAGTCGTGTAGAATAATTAAATTCTACTGTTAATTTAGGATCATTCTTATCATTATGTTTAAACTCTTTGCTAGTCCAGTTTAATTAATATAAAGCTAATTTTCCATTTAATGAAAAAGTATCAGAGATGTAAGTTTTCAAATTTTGGCCGGGTGCGGTGGCTCACCTATAATCCCAGCACTTTGGCAGGCTGAGATGGGTGGATAACCTGAGGTCAGGAGTTCAAGGCCAGTCTAGCCAAAGTGAAACCCCATAAACCCCATCTCTACTAAAAATACAAAAGATTAGCTGGGCATGGTGGAGGGTGCCTGTAATCCCAGCTACTCCAGAGGCTGAGACAGGAGAATCACTTCAAACTGGGAGGTGGAGTTTGCAGTGAGCCGAGATTGCACCATTGCACTCCAGCCTGGACAACAAGAGTGAAACTCCGTCTCAAAACAGAACAAAACAAACAAACAAAGAAAAAACATTGCAAATTTTATCCACCACCCTCTATATGTCCCAGCTATATGCCGTATACCCATAAGAATTTGCACACCCATGTATGCTGAAAGAGAATGTAATACTTAAAACTAGAATTAGGAAAGTCTTACAATCAGGTAAGGAAAAAAAAAGGAGATATATCCAAATAAAAAATCAATGTTAATGCTGAACAGAAGCCACGTGGCTAGTAGAAAAACTGATCATAAGCACTGAGAAAACAAGCAAATGCAATCCATGGGACAACTGATCCTATTTTCAAAAGTGGAAAAGCCTGTTTCTTGATGCTGCTCAGAAAGAGCATGTACATAACAGATGCAACTCTGTCTTCACTCACGTTGTGTACCCATGTAATCTTCAGATTCCTTTCAAAACAGTGGCAGAATTCTCTGAATGTTAACATCTGAATGATATCACCCTCATGTGTTTGCTTCAAATAGCGGTTAAAAACAGATCATGTTAGAAGACTTCCTTGAACCATTCTTGTGGACCTTACACCTTTAAAAGCCTGTATGGAAACTGACACTCAAAATTCTTAGGTTTGCATTTCATTTTACAAGTACACATGGAAATATATGCAGTAAATTTGGATGCAATTCCAGTTTGAGTATGACCTCCATCAATTGTCATAACCAGGTTCAATTTTGGTTAAAATTTCTAATATTTATATGAAATATACATTTTACATTCTATTGGGTTGGTGATAGATGATCTCTATATGGTCAGCCAGTGTCTATTATAGATTTGTGTCCTTGTGTAGAAAGAACAATTAACCTTTAAAAAGATTTTTTTTTAATTTGCTATGTCACTCTATTACTAGCCACATTTCATTCATAGGTTTGCTATTTTTATTTTAATGGCAAAAATAAAGCCTCATAACCAGCAAGTTGAGACCAAAGCCACCAATTTTCATCTAATTAAACATTTTTCTGTTTCCTTATTTTTCTTAAATGTCACCACACAGGGACATAGTCATAATGCTATCCTTGGCTCCTCCCTTTCCTTTATCTTCAGCCTTTCCTTCAGCACATTACAATTAAGGATTCCTTATGTTATATGTGTATCTTTTTCTTTTCTGTTTCCACTATGCTTATCTATATATAAAAGCCTCACATTTGAATTAGTGCAATAATCTTGTATTTCTGATCATTTAGTTCATTTCTTTATTCCATAGGTGGCTATACAACCTGTTTAATCTTCCTAAAATGTCATGCAACTAACCTACTCAGAATTTTGGATAATAGCTGTTATGGTTTAAATAGTTTTGTTTACTTTAAAATCAATGTGTTGGAAAGTTAATTACCAATGCAACAGTATTGTAAGATGTGGTCTTATGGGAGGTGTTTAGATAATGGGGGCTTCAGCCCCATGAATAGATTATATGTCCCTATAACAAGAGCTTGCAGAAGTGTCTTCACTGTCTGTTGCTATTCTGCCATGTGAAGAAACAAGAGTGCTCTTTTCTCCTTCCACATGTCAGGACACAGCAAAAGGCCATCGTCGGATGCCCACACTTGATCTCTGGACTTCCCAGACTCCAGAATGGTAAAAGAATACATTTACATTCTTTATAATTCACCCAGTCTGTGGTATTCCATTATAGCAGCACAAATGGACTAAGGCAATGCCTCATTGAATAAGTATCCAGGCTATACCTAAAAATGTTTTTCCTTTAATCATGTCATAAGCTGCAGCCCACAAGTTTTGATTTGTGCATTTAAGGCATACTAACAAACTACTGGTCCTTGCACTATTTTTTAACATTTTATAATCTTTAATTTGATTATTTGGCCCATTATGGTTAAAAGGGTCTTCAGGATCGTGGTCATGCTCTGTTTTCTTACAAGAGTGGTGGTTATATGATTTGTTCTCACTTTATCCTGAGCTCTACATAAAGATGTATATTTATGATTGTGCACTTTTCTGTGCTGAGTTATATTTCAATTTAAAAAGTCGTTTATTTGAAAAGCAAATTAAATTGTTAGGGAATAGAAATTCAGGATCATCTTGGGTTGCAGAGAGATTAGAATGTAAAGTGATGTTCTGTCTTGCTACACAAAGTGAAAAACTTCATGAGAATTGGCCCAACTAATAGAAAACAAAATTTAAAAGTTTAGAGAAGAAGGAAACATTAAAGTTCATCTACAGAACATGTCATTTAATTAACTTTAGAGTATAAACTAGAGTTCTGTGCTGTAATAACTGTAGAAGTATAAAACTATATGCTATTATGGGAAACATTTTATATGTACTTACTATAATATTGTTTATAAGTACTTCTTGATTTTCACATAGAACAGCACTTACAATTATCTTTTTGATTTTGATCCTCACCCAAATCTCAATATGATCAGTGAAAAGACTCTGATATTATCAAAACATAAAAGTTTGTTAAGGTTTACTTGCTTTGTAGAACAGCATATAGTCGCACAAGTAACAGTTGAAACAAATGTGTGTTGTAGAGTTATTCTGCACAGTATTGTATACAAGTCAAATCCTACAGTTAGGTAATTGTGCTTTTCAAAGTTATATGCTTCCTGATATTTAAGCCGATCTGTAACTTTAGAGTTGTAATGAATCTGTCACAGGAATAGGAAAAAAAAAAGCATTATATTAATTTTTAGTTTTAAAATAAGTGATTATTTTGTATAACTTCCAGGTTTCTGTCAACATTTGCCATTTTGTCATTAGTGGCTGTCTTTTTAAAATTGAAGTAGGAGCATCTAATTTCTAAATTTCTTTGGATGTATTTTGTCACCTGCTCTTTCTCTTGGTTGTAATTTATTGCTATTTTCATTGCAAGTTATTTTGATTGGATTTTTTATCAAGTAAGATCATTTAGTATAAAAATTGTAGACATAATTTGAAGAATTACATAATTTTACATTTCTCCAGATTTTACTTCCAGTTATCAGTTAGGTCAGCACAAATCAACTTAAACTAGGGTTTCTATACCTCAAGAATATTTGATATTTTGGACTTGATAATTCTCGGTTGTGAAGAGTTGCCACCGTAGGATGCCTGGTAGAACTCTTTGCCACCCACCAGATGCTGGCAGCATTCCACCAAATTGTGACAACCAAAAATATCTATACATAGTTATATGTTCCCTGAAGGCGGATAAGGTGTTTTGGTGATGCTTAAGGATAACTGCTTTAACAATTCAGGAACTGAACTAATTTAAATCTTGTTTAGGCCTGGTTCAGTGGCTCACGCCTGTAATCCCAGCACTTTGGTAGGCCAAGGCGGGTGGATCACCTGAGGTCAGGAGTGTGAGACCAGTCTGGCCAACATGGTGAAAC
>NW_016107431.1:3501101-3528392 GCF_001604975.1 Cebus imitator
GAAGAATCACTTGAACTCGGGAGGTGGAGGTTGCAGTGAGCTGAGATTTTGCCATTGGACTCCAGCCTGGGCAACAAGAACAAAACTATGTCTCAAAAAAATAAAAAATAAATAGTGTTTAGTTCTCGTGAGAATTGTTTCTTCTCCTCTGATCTTACACATAGGCTTTAGATATTTACTTTTTTCAAATTAAACCAGAAGTATTTATCAAACACTCATTTTTAGTCCCAAACCCTGAGATGGACAGCCACATCTCTTAGCATCTCAACTCTTTTTGCTCAGATTCTCAGCTTTCCATTCTCTGCTTTTACTTGACAAACACCTTAGAGGAAAGTGATGCCAAATGTCAGATTTACCTTCCAGAGGTTTTTTTTCAACATAGTTAACTCCCCCATCTTTTTAATCAGACATTGTACATATGTTCTTCCGTGATTTTGGTTGCTGTCAGATAGCAGGTTCGTAAAAGCAAGTGAGCCTGCTATTGCCAGAGTTAAATCTCCCTTGACCAACTGTTTAAAACATGTTGCAAGATTGTAAGTCCCAACCCTAACTGACTTTGTATGTGTCAGAAACCCATCTCTGAATGAGTCACAGTATCCACAAAAATGAAATGCTTAATTTGGTTTATCCTGAGTTGTATGCCCATATCTAAAGATGTGTATGTGGTCAACCCTACTTAAACTGTATAAAGCATGAATGATGAGGAGCTTCACAAAGAAAATCTCACAGCTGCCATCTTAAAGCAACAGTGAGGCAAGGCACAGTGGGAAAACGGAGACAACAGGTGGATTATAGGAGATGAAAAACAATAGCTTTTACTAAATAGAAGTAAAAATATTTATAAGTAAATAAATACATATATTTATAATATAGTAAGTAATAAATATAAATGTATAAGTATAAATATAAACTGATAAATAATTGGTGCTCAATAAATGCTACATTTTCAAGACATTTTTTGATTAACATTTTCTTAAAAATCTCTAAACATTAAGATAAAAATACTATAATTTTGATATATTAATTGAACTCAGTGTTTATAGAATATCACTCAACAGAATGAAAATCTAAGATAATTTAGAAAAAAACTGGTTTTAAAGATAGAAGTACTTTCTCACAAATGTGGTTGAATCATTTCAACTTATAGTTAGAAAGCATTTTTCACGTCTTATGCACTCATTATGGCTGGTAGAATTTAATAAGTTTATCTCAGATTTCTGGAAAAGGAAAAGGGGAATAAATGTAATAAATAGAAAGTATAATCTATCAACTAAGTCCCTTTGTATGCAATTTTTTAAAAAAACAGGGTATCCCTCTATAACCCAGGCTAGAGTGCAGTGGCATGATCACAGCTCACTGGTCTCGACTTCCTGACTTCCCGAGCTCAAGTGATCCTCCTCCTTCAGCCTCCTGAGTAGCTGAGGCCACAGGCACACTCCACCACAACTGGTTAATTTTTTAAAATATTTTTTAGAGACAGGGTCTTGCTATGTTGCCAGACTGGTCACAAACTCCTGGGCTCAAGCAATTCACCCTTCTTGGTTTCCCCAAAGTTCTTGAATTACAGGCACAAGCTACTATGCCCAGCTTTTATACAAATTTTTGATGGCTAGGTAAGTCAATATGAGGTACCTTCAAACAATCATTTTTTTCCAAAATTGTCAGTAAATGCATTTATGATTAGTTGTGTTGAATGGTGATCATTTTCAGATATACATGCTTTATCCTATCTAATGAACTCTACTATTCAATATACATGATTCACACATGCACACACACATACACACAAGCACACATATGTATTTTTGTTTTCATTATTTAATATCATGTACATAGCAATCATTTATTGCTGATAAAAATGCTCACTCTTCTGGCATTCAGGCATTGATATGCGAATTCCCCACCACTTCTATAGGCATCTATGCTAATGAAGCCAAAGTCAATTTCTACCCAGAATAGTCCAATCAACTTCTTTCATTCATGGGAACTGACTTCCTGCTAGGTGCTATCTCTCACCTGTATATCTTTGACCCAAAACTTTACCAAGAAATTATATTCCTGTGGAACAAATTGATCACAACTTATTTCACAGAATGCAATAAAAACTGCATTTTGTAATTCTAAATTTGTGGGTGTATGTGCGTATGTACATGTATGTATGTGTACATGCATGTGTGAGTCGAGGGGAGAGAGGACATGAGGAAACTGGGATGGTAATATTGTTCTGTGTAAAAAAGGGCAAAAGGGCAGCATGATTATAACAACCTTTAGTATACAGCACTATTAAACCTGACATATATAACATTTATTTTTTAAGTAGGCAATAAATGAATCAGTGATGACTTGAACAATTATTGAATGTAATTTGGTTAGAAATTCACCAGGGACAAAAAGACCCCAAGAGAATTCTCTGAACCTAGAGTAGGCAAAGTAGAAGGATTGAGCTGCCATTGCAGATTAAAAGGCTTTTTGTGATTCCATTAGCCATATAATTGGAGCAGAGGGAAATGTGTAGAAGTAGAAGTATGGATGGTTAACTTTTAGCTTTAGCTGACTTCAGGAAAAAAAGAAGAGCCATTATTGCTTGGTTGTAACTGAAAAGATATCATTGCTGTTGAAAAATACAAGTGCTTTCTATTGTGCAGAGAAATTTCATAGAAAACATGCATATATTTTCAATGTATTTTCTATCACTGTTATAGTCAATAAAGTGTCACAGTTCTTACGAAAAGAGCAGTTTTGTGATGAGATTGTCAAACTCTGTTCTATAGGATTTTTTTTTGTCTAATGCAAATGAAAGAAAAGACCAAAAAAAGTGCACTTAAAAATAAAATACTTACACTAGCCTATGTCCTATTTTCTGAAAGGGAAAAATAAAGCTTGCAAATATACACCTAAGAGAAAGGAAAGGAGGACAACTTTGATTCCTGACATGATGGCGGTTACTCTTTCTTCTAGCTTCTTCTGTCAAAACTTAGCCTAGAGAAAGAAGAGGAGGAAGAATGGTATCCAGTGTAACAGCAACATCAAAAGGAATGAGACCCAGTGAGATAGAAAGTGTTTTATTCTTTTTTTAAAGTATGTGTGTGTTGTGGGTGTTTGTAGCATGAATGGAGGCCTAATTAGGCTAGCCACAGTGGAGAGAATGACAAATAAGAAAAATTGTTTGGAGTTTATTTCTGCTCATGTTCTACCCTTCCCACCACCATTGCCACCTTAGAATAGTCATTAGTTGCTCTCTTCCACTGAGATCAGTAGTTGACATCAGGACACCACAAAAGCCTCTTGAATGAGGTGAAGAAGAACATAGGTGAGAAATCATTGATTTTCTATTTTTTTAATATAATTTTTCTATTGATTTTTCTAATATTCTAAGATAGTGCCTTCTCCGAAAACAGTGCTTGTTCATTATTTTAAGGTAAAATTCTAAATCTGATTTTGTGGAAATGATAACAAATACATGTAATTAACTATGATTTGCTGAGACCTGAGGTTCTCTACCCTAGGGCTTATCCTCTGTAGCCTTCTTGGACTCACTTGAACTGACACAAGTCAGGTGCTAGGCTTCAAACCTTCTAATGCATATTATGAAACAGAATAGCTGATAGGCCCAAGAATATCAGAACTCATCAACTAAAAAAATTTCACAGCACTATTACATTCAAATAAAAAAAAAGGCTGGGAAATATATACTCTCTGAAGCAGAAATATCTGAATAGTCAGGCCAAAAATCTATAAAAGGAAAATATGGTATATTAGCAAATTAAAAAAAGAAAGAGAGACTCTTAAAAGGTCAGGTGGAAATGTTTGTAAATATTTGGAAATATTGTAAAAATATAATAAAGACAAGGTAAATGAGAATAGTAGTTGAAATTTAGCTGATCATCAAGTTTGTGGTTGGATGACTATACTAAAAAATTTTTCTAGATGGAAATAAGAAAATAAAAATACAAAATGTAAAATTTAAGAAATATGGAGGTTAAATAGAAATCCAACATTCAGATAAAATAATTTGTGGAGAAAAATAAATGTAGTGGAAAAATTGTTCAAAGAATAAAAATAACTTTCCAAAATTAAAAAAATAGTCTAAATTGCATATGAAAGAGCAAATTGCCAATAAGAGCAACTTACTAAAAAAAAAAGAATAGGCTGGGCATGGTGGCTTACACCTGTAGTCCCAACACTTTGAGAGGCTGAAGTGGGTGGATTATAAGGTCAAGAGATAGAGACCACCCTGCCAACATGGTCAAACCCCATCTCTACTAAAAACACAAAAATTAGCGGGGCATGGTGGCGTGCGCCTGTAGTCCCAGCTACTCGGGAGGTGGAGGCAAGAGAATCACTCTAAGCCGGGAGGCAGAGGTTTCAGTGAGCCGGAGCCGAGATCATCTTTTAAAAAAAAAAAAAAAGGAAGAAAGAAAAGAATTACAGTATTTTATAAGTTATTGTAAATTATTAAGATGCACTGGTATTATCAGTGAAGGGATAGACTAATTTGATCAAAGGAACACAATACAAGCCTAAATATAGACTCATGTTTTTATGGAGACTAAAAGCAAGTAAAAATTAATTACAGATTGTCAAGACACTAAATAGAAGGAAAACGAGGCAATTGTAATTTAAAAGCAGTAGTTCTGAAGGGTAGATTTGAGGATGAGATGAAAAGACTTGTATAAATAGATATTAGTAATAGTATGTAAACTAGAGTTAAGTCTGAGGCTGGATGGTACGTGCATGGTGATTTAATATATTAAGTACATACATGAAATAATATAAAATATATAATGCATATTTATATAAATTTTATGTTATATATAATATCATATACACGCATGTATGGTTAATGGATAAACCTATGATGCTAATGTGCCATGAACAAAGAATTACAATTAATTCAATGCATCCAAGTTTTAATTAAGAGAAAAACAAACAAGGGACTTAAAAATAATTTGTATTTTTACGTTCTTAAAGGTTCCTGTTAGGTTTAATATTTAAAAAATTTTTGTTCAATCTGAAAATTTAACCATTTTCTCACTCATGAAAACTTATCTTGTGGGTTCTATACATAAACCTTTAAAAACTTTAAGAGGCTTATAATGGTCTATTTATCTAAACAGAGAATAGAAGATTATTTCTAAATGCTAATAAATTCAGAATGAATGAAAAATACAACTAATAATATAGGAGATGTAGTATTTTCAAGTTATTGACACCATTGTAGTCATAGAGCTGCCTGCTTCAAACAGGCCATGTACCATAAATTTGATTACAACATTTATATATTTTATACAAATCTCTATTTTTTCTCTAATATGTCATAATTAGATAAATAACTGATTACCATAGGTAAAATTTATTTTAATTGAGATATAATTCATATTACATAAAATTTATTCTTAAAATGTGTACTTCCCTTGTTTTTAGTATATTCACAAAGTTGTAAAATCAACACTGCCATCTAACTCCAGAACATTTTTATCATCTCAAAAAGCAAGCAATACCCGCTGGAAACATCTCATTCCCCTCTTTTCCCAGCTTCTGGCCACCATTAACTACTTTCTCTTTCTACGGATGTGCCTGTTCTAGACATTTCATATACCACTATGGCTATGCCAATTAATATGTTAATTAGGACTACACTGTCTACATATGCTAACTCTGACCAAACCCATAAGATTTCATAATGACTCCATAGCCAATTGTATATGCTCAAAATTAGGATTTATTGCAAGGCCTTCATGCACCACAATCATGCAATTAATACTTAACACACAGGTAGTAATAAAAAGGTGCAGTAGAGCACCACCGTGGTGGCTCTGAAACACAAACATGCCAATAGCCAAGTTCAGTTGGTCTGGAAGTCTTTCCAATGGCACTGATGAGGAGGATGTGAAGGGATTTCTTTCCAGCAGAGCTAACAAATTCGGGAGAACATCTCAAAGTTCTCACAGACAGAGACTCCGAAGATGTCTTAAACAAAGCCAAGTCCTAGCTGCTTTTATGATCTTCCCAGATGAGTCTATCCTCATTATATCAGCTGCCTTTAACTTCCTATTGGTTCTTTGTAGGTCTTGGGTGGTACAGGCAACAGTGGTCCTCATCCCCTTAGTTCATTACAGATTTATCTCTCTGAGGAAAGGATGAACAACTTCACTGTGTTCCCAATGCTACTTTACATGAACTACTCCATTTTGACACATTAATCACACAAATCATTTTGAAATATCATCATAAAAGCAGTAAGAACAGCAGCAAAAGTGTCAAAATCAACATTTTAGAATTCTGGAAATTAAGCAAAAACGTTGGCCAATCCCAAGAGTGTTTATTCAAGATAAAAAAGAGAGATGAATCACATTAAGAAAAATAGTTAAAAAATAAAAATAAAAATAAAAATAGTTTTAGATTAATATCATTTAACATAACCTATTCCAATTCTGTCCTTCCTAACTTTTCAGTAGCCTTGAAAATCAACAACCATGATTGTAGTGAAAATCAGAGCTTGGCAGAAATTTAAGGGGAAAGAATGGGATTAGAGCACCTTTCAAAGCCCTGAAGAAAGTTATTATTTCACCTATTTGGTGGTTCCCATTAAGACCCCATTCACAAGGAGATATGTGTGCATGTATATATGTATGTGTGTGTGTGTGTGTGTGTGTGTGTGTGTGTGTATGTGTGTATATATCTATATCTGTATATATGTATATAATACAGGGATTCAAATAGGAAAGAAAGAAGTGAAATTGTCTCTGTTTGTTGTGTAAGCCACACCTTTCTTCCTTTGACCTCATACATTTTGGGTTGAAATTTTCCACAATTTATATAACAAAATATGGCAACTCTGGTTGTTGTGTATGTATAATATATATATTTTATATATATTTATATATATTATATATACACACATACAGCAGATGCAAGCATGGGACAAATAGATTCCTTTTTCCGCTTAAAGCAGAAGAGAAAATGTCCATGTGAAATAAAATCTGAATGGGTAGGAATATGAAACAAAATCATTAAAAAATATAAGACAGAAAATATTGAATGAAATAAAAACTTTCCTATGTATTTTTCCCCCCAGCCACCCAAGGTAGGAGGATCCTGGATTTGTGCTTTTTTTTTTTTTTTATTCCTCCGCACATAGCACAGTACCTGGCACATCATGAAGGCTCAGTAAATATTTGGTCAATGAATGAATCTGTGAGTGAAAAAAATCACACATGCAATTAACTACACTCCAAGTGATATCGTGTATGTGCCATTACCCGTTCTTGCTTCAATTTTTATGAAAAAAAAAAAAATGACTACTGGGAACATATTTAGAAATTTCACCCAGAATGACTCACATCTGATTCAAATCAGAAGAACAATCATTTTGGCGCCATCATAAGATCTCTCAGATGTTAAAGGTGACAAAATGGGCAGAGTTACTCCTAACAGACTATGAATAACATGTGTGACAGAATTAAGTGGAAGAAATGTTTATAAAAATGCTGAAGTGGAGGCATGTCACGCCTATGTGGCTTGGCTGCAGGATAGGATGCATTCACTTATGTGATGGCAAAGTTGGGTAGCATATCACATATGGCACATGGCAGGTTTCTGCTTCAGCAAATGCATAGCGCATGCCAAAAAGTGGTGTAGATTCTACTGATTACTGCTTTTTATTTTTTTGGTTTCTTTCAAAGGGTTCAAAATTAATATTAAAGATTTTTAGCAACTTCTCAAAAAACAGAAAATATCCAAACATACAGTTTAACTCATTCAACAGTGAATTTCCATATTAACAATTTCCCCACCTAAAAAATGCATAATGTGTGCATTATCTCTAGAAATATAAACTAAGAAAGATAGTAAAAGGAAAATTTATCTCATTATTTAATCAAAACAGAAAGACTCACTTTCAAAATTTAAGATATGCATATGTATACTTAGTACACATGCCTTTATATCCTGCTTTATACTCACTTGTTCACTCATTCAAAAAAGAATGCCATTGAGTACATATACTACGCATTGTGAATCCAGAGATCAAGCATTTGTCCTTTATTTCAAGAATCTCATAGCCTAGATACTGAAATAAGAATAAAAAGAAAACTAAACTAGGGTAAGTACAATAAGAAGAAATGAGGGTGGGGTTGGTCATGAGTAAAAGGTAAAAGGTAAAAATATTAATAAATAAATTGGGAACAATATCTAAGTGGACAATTATTATGATTGGCCTCTTTAATGAAATTATGAGTTAACCATTTAAGAAGAAAAAAATATTACAGGCAGAAGAAAGATCATCTGAAAAGCAAAGGAATGTAAGTTAGTAGGTTGATTTTTCAGATGCTACAAATAATATTGATAGAGCATAGTGTACAGCTACTATGGCAATGACCTAGAAGACAGGGACCAGAACCCCACTCTGTTGAGTTTAGACAATATACTCAAGGGAATGCAAAACCATAAAAGTGTTTTAAGTAGAGAATGATGATTCAGTTACTTCTATTAAAGAAATCAATCTGCAAACCTGAAGAATGGGAAAAATGGTAAGATGATGATGATTGAAGGCTGCTGCATTAATTCAAATGGTAAGAGGAAGGGCCTAACTAGAGTAATATTAATGGAAATGGAAAGGAGAAGGCTGCTGTTACAGTGACATTGACAATACGCCTGGCAGGACTCAGTTAACTGATTGGAAGCCTTTGGGTAAGGAATGGAAGTAATTTATGATGACTCCAAGAGGTGGTGCTTGGTAAACCATCTGATGTGAGAAAGATATGTTAAAAAGGAGAAAATTGTTATTTTGACTTGGTAGGCTTATTAGTTCATCTAAGTGAAACTCTGATATAGAGTTTAATGTGTGGCCATTATAAAAAAAATATATAGCTTACACTGGAGATAAGTTGTTCTTGAATAGAATGTGAAGTTTCCTATTGCTGGATATAATGTTTTATATATGCCCATTAGATCACTACTATGAATTCCACATGAAGAAAAACATATTTGCTTTGCCAATGCCTTGTTTAGTTTTGCACTTAGATTCTTAAGATTGTCCTTTATTTTCTTCTTTTTGGAATTATCCTTGTCTAAAATTATTAAAGTTATGTTTGCCTTATGAGGAGTAAATGGCTATTCTTTCTCTTCCTCTCTCTGCAAGGATTGTGTTAAAATTGGATTATTTGTTCTTTGAACGTTACTATCTTAGTCAAGTGTTTCTTCATGGGAAAATATTTAATACATCCAATTTCTCTAATGATTGTAGGACTGTTACTATATCATGTTAAGTCAACATTAATATATTGTTTTTAAATAAATGTATGTATTTCATCTGAGTTCTCTAATATATTGGTATGCAGTTAGTCACAGTAGTCCTTCATTACCTTTTTGATTTCTAAAACATCTGTAGTGAAATCCCCCTTTTCATCCTTCATGTTTTTTGTTTTAATTAAGCGAATGATATAATTTATAAGCCAAACTAAGATACTTTTGAGAATGAAAGAGGATGCTGTACTTATACCATGGTGTAACCTTAGAGTGTCATGGCAAGCTGTGACATATGACCTTCATGTGAATATCTAGTTTGCTTATATCTTTGTGATTCGTCAGTGACATTTTTAAAAAGTAGCCATTCTTGCAGTTGTGTCACACAAAATATGTTTTCGTAAAAAATAATATAAAATATATCTTTTAAAATTAAGCAATCAATACAATTAATAAAATGTAACATCATTTTATAGACATCCAGGGCTTATGCTAAATACTTAATGAGACTATATGAAACTACTATGAGATCCTGAACAAGTAAAATCTATTTGTAACACAAATGAATACCTAGCATTCATTGAGGATTTACTATGTGTAGATCTCATGAAATCCTTATTAAAGCCAATGTGCCCAATAACAGCCCCACCTGGTAGACAGAAAATTTGTGATTTACTTTATTCAAAAAATCACAAATAGCTGAGAAGTGGTGAAACCATAATTAAAGTAAGATCCGAATTTGCCCATCTTAGTTCCCATTTAGCATACTGAGAATTTCCCTCTACTAGAATTATTCTCTACTCAAAAAACTTTTTAAAAATATAATTATTAACTGTGAATTTTATTTTTAATAAAAATACTAGCTTTAGTTATCTTAAGAGCATTAAGTGAAATATTTATTCATTGAAAAGATAACCAAATGCCTAGAAATTGTTTCATTAATACCTGAGAATTTTTAATCACTTTCTCAAGCTAAACCTCAGAATGAACTACATTCTGAGTTCAGCAAACTGACAGTGATAGGACTGTTAAGATTGCTAGCCTAGGTATATACCCAAAGCAATACAAATCATTCTGTCATAAAGACACATGCAAGCACATGCTCACTGCAGCATTATTCACAGTAACAAACACATAGAATCAACCTAAATACCGATTAATGGCAAATTGGATAAAGAAAATGTGGTGCATATACACAATGGAATACTATGCAGCCAAGAAAAGAACAAGATCATATCCTTTGTAGGAACATGGATGGAGGTGAAGACCATTATCCTTAGCAAACTAATGAAGGAAGAGAAAACTGCTACATGTTCTCACTTTTATAAATGAGAGCACTCCATTTTTATAAATAGAAACAAAGAGATGAACAACAGATACTGAGGTCCACTTCTGGGTAGAAGTTGGGAGAAGGGAGAGGTTTAGAAAAAACTATGGGTACTAGGCTCAGTACTTGGGTGATGAAATAATCTATACAAGCAACCCTGTGACATGAATTTACATATATAACAAACCTACACATGTACCCCTGAACCTAAAAGTTAAAAAAATAAATAAAAGCTGGAGGCCATAATTCTAGGCAAATTAATACAGGAACAAAAAACCAAATACTGCATATTCTCACTTGTAACTGGAAGCTAAACACTGAGCACACAGGGACATAAATATGGGAACAATAGACCCTGTAGACTATTAGTGAGTTTGGGGTGGGTTCAGAAACTACCCATAGTGCTATGCTCTCTACTTGGGTGACAGGATCTGTACTCCAAACCTCAGCATCACACAATATTCCCATGTAACCAATTTGTGCATGTACCCCCTTATGTAAAATAAAAGTTGAAATTATAAGAAAAAAGAAAGAGAAGGCATCCAAATTGGAAAGGAAGAAATATAAATATCGAAGAGAAAAAAAATTGCTAGAAACACAATGTTGAACAAGAGTCACAGTTCCTTCTTTCAAAAAGCTTTAATTCTAGTGGGAAAGCAGAAAATAAGTAAACAAACTTAAGGTAGTAATTAATTCTAAATTAAAATGAAGTAGAATGAAAGCGTGAAGAGTAACCAGTATGGATATGATAATTGATTGGACTCAGCTGAAGCAACAGATTAAACTGCTATAAGATTTTGCAGGCAGTAACCCAGGCCAGAGGATAAGAATGAGCAAAATTCTCTCCCCCATGTGAAAAACAGACCAGTAAGGCAGCAAGAAGGTCAACAAGGAAATGGAGTGGTAGATATAAATTTAGAAAGGTAGAATATTGGATTCTACTGGAAATTAAATATTAAATGTTTTCTATCTTGTTACTGGAAACAATGTACAATATATTTCCCACTATTTACAACTGCAAATTTTCCTCAAGATTCATGACACCCTTGATATCTCTGCTACTCTGGAAATTATCAGTAATGGGATAGAGTAAGGGACAAAGTGAAGATGTGTATTTGCAAAACACAAGTGGTATTAAAAGACTGTGAAACATCCTCCTGGGTATAGCCCTAAAGGAAATTAAAAGTTGCAGGATCGAAGAGGCACCACCCCCTACCCCAAACTGAGGGTCTGTCATGACTTGGTGGTGTGTTAGCTTCAGGATAAACTACACTAACAAGAATTTCCTTTCCATTATGTATCAATATTGGGCCAGGGGATTCAAAAGATATCCTCTTGCAAGGGTGTGAAGAAGGAAAGAAAGCAGCAGTCATTGTATAGCTCACACATTTGTGCACATACCATACACACATGCATACACACACACACACACATCCTTTTTCCCAGTTTTTCAGACAAACAGAAATCTAGGTACTGATATGAAGGCACTTTGCCAATGTAACTAATATTCCTATTCAGTGGATTTTAATTTAGATTATCTTGGGTTGTCCTGACTTAATCAGTTGATAGTTCTTTTAAAAGAGGGTATAGGTATTTCTTGCGAAAAACAGTGGGAATCAAGCTTTGGCCCTTGCGCTTGGGTTTCAATCCACTTGGTATCTTTCTTTCCTTCCTGACTGTCTGCTTTGTGAATTTCAAACTTGCTTAGCCAGTCCCCACAAGTGAATAAGCCAATTCCTCAGAGTAATCATGTATTTCCTACATGTCCCTTTTCTCTGGGAGAACCCGAACAGACACAGGTGTATTCATCTCAAGAGCTTCATAGTGGAGACTCCAAAGAACACATGGAAATATTTTTGAGTCAGATTTAAACATTTGCCAGATCCAGAGAACCTCAGGACAGATTGTAGACATATCAATATCTATCTTTTTAATATCCTTTTTCATTCATCAGTTCAAACTTGATGAGCTCAGAAATTTTATCAATGGGAGGTAAGTGATGAGAAAACATGGAAACAAAGAGGAGAATAACAGATATTGAAGTCTACCTGAGGGTGGAAGTTGGAGGAGAGAGAGAAATTTAGAATGGAAAGATAGAGGAGCTTTTTTCGTGGTTTGTAGATTGTTTCATTTTAAAGGACAAAGACAAAAATATGACCACATCCAAAAAACAAGATGTATGATGCATTACTTATGAATGGCTCTTGTGATTAACATACTGTGACTTAAAACAATATGACTTTATTATTTTTTTGTACTTCTCTAGACTAGAAGTACTACACAGCTCTTAATGAGCTAAAATTAAGCTATCAGCAGAACTGCATTCACTTCAGGAGGTTGTAGAAGAGAATCCGTTTTCTGCCTCTAGAGGCTGTCATATTCTTTGACTCAAGGCCCTCTTTATCTTCAAAGCAACAATGGTGAATGGAATCTCTCTCATGTGACATCATTCTTTCTCTTATGCCTCCCTCTTCCACATTTAAGGCTCCTGGGATTATACTGATCCACATAAATAATCCAGGATCTCTGTAATTTAATAGCATCCAATTAGCAACCTTAATTACATCTTCAATGGTAATTTCCCTTTGTTGTGAAACATGGTTGCTGTTTTTTTGGATTAGGAATTTAACAACTGAGGAGATAGTGGCGGTATTTATTCTGCATGCCACATCTGAGCGTTCTGGCTATTTGGATGTGGAATACCTATATATTTCTGCACTTATTTCCATTGTTTGATATAACGTAACTTTACTAAGACAAATCAATTTCCATTAACAGGAGATCACTCATGTAATGAAATTACAGAGGTGGAAAAACTTGAATGTATGAACTAACTGGCAAATGGATCTATGTCCAAAGATATATTTTTCTTTGCCTTGCTATACATCTTGGCATAAATTGTCCTTTTCATCTGGCAATTCACTTTTATACCTGAAAGGCATTAAGAGTAGAGTTTACTGCAAATATAATTTTTCAATAGAACTTAGTTGTATTCTATAAGTATTTCTTTGCTTGTATTTTCCAATATATTTCTAAAAGGTAGCTTTTAATGTGAACAGAATAATAGGCAGTTGGTCTGATGTTCAAAGGCATTTTGAAAATGCATTTTCTTAAAAATGTTAAAAATGGAGGTCATTATACAAAATTGACTCCAAATGACTTCTTAGTCAAAGGGAGATAGTTAGGTGCTTCCCTAAAGAAAGTGGTATATTAGGAAATTAATCCCGATGGAATCAGGAAGCTTTCTGAATTTCAGTGATTTTGTAGTACTTTTATGTGATTATGCAATATGGAAATCTTGAAATATATCACCAAACCCACAGGCCCTACTGACAGCTGCTTGAACAGCCAAGCAAAGGAAGAAAAAAATAAAGAAGAATTACAGGCCTAGAGCAGTGGCTTACACCTGTAATCCCAGCACTTTGGGAGGCCGAAGCAGGCAGATTACTGGAGGTCAGGAGTTCAAAGCCAGCCCCTGTTGGTGAAACTCCATCTCTACTAAAAACACAGAAATCAGCCGGGTATGGTGGTGGGTGCCTATAATTACAGCCTATGATTTAGGAGGCTGAGGCAGGAGAGTCACTTGAACCTAGGGGGTGGAAGTTGCAGTGAGCCACGATTTTGCCACTGCACTCTAGCCTGGGCGACAGAGTGAGACTCTGTCTCAAAAAATAAAAAGAAGAAGAATTACAACAACAATACAATAAAACTCATTCTTGATTTTAGCATCAGAATTTCAAGGTATTTTTGAAAGCTTTAGAACTTTCTTGCACATTTCGGGAGAACTAGTCGAAAACTGTGTGATTAAAAAGAGGTAACTTGAAGTAGGGCCAGGTAGAGATGAAGGAGACGTGAAGATGGGCAGTGCATTAGCACCACACGTGCAAAGTTAGTTCAGTAAAGAAAGGGATCAATTAGCTTAAAAGGTTTGAAACCATTTGGGCATAGTTTTAAAGACAAAAGAAAAATCATCCTGCAGGAATCCAGTTCATTACTGAGAGAAGATGAGCAATGAACAATGAATTCCATCAGTTTTACAGGCAACCCCTTCTCCTTCATACAGTACTATCCATTATTAATGAGCACTATTTCTGAGTGTGAAAGAACTGTTTGAAAAACATTAACATAGTCTATTGGATGTGATTGACATTGTCATTTCTTTCATTTTGCTGTTGGCAAGTGGCTTCCCTGTAGACGTATGTGCATCTGGACATTACTAATATTCTCCTTGTTATGCACTCTGGGCAGCTGTGATGATATGGAAATTTTCAGCATTGTATTTTATGGTCTATTTTTCAGCTTTTACATTGTGTTCTGTTGCAAGATGCGTAAGTCAAGGCTTTTTGTATGCAATGATCAATCAGAAAAAAATTATCTCTTTTCTGACTCTTCTCCAAAATTTAAAAGAAATTTATTCAAATTCTGGAGACAGGCAATGACCGTCTGCTAGCGAAGCAGTTATTTAGATCCATGTCTATTCATGGTATTTCTTTTTTACCCTTCAGTTTTCAAAGCTGATTACATTTTTAATTGTCCTGCTGTAAGAAAAAGAAGTGTAGCTCCTGTCTACCAGCTGTTCAGTAACACCACAGCACTGACTAACCCACCCACATAATACCTTTTAATCAACGAAATTAAAGGTAACAAAGTCACGGATTAGAGGAGTAATGAGTCCAAGAAAAAAAGAAATGAAATGCCGCATCCTCTTGACTTTTAAATATGTATGTAACTAAGCTGCTTTTTTCCTCTCAGCTGCCCCGTTTCTCCTTCCTCACATCCCATATGCACACCCACACAGAGATGTGTGCTCCTAAGTGTTGCTGACTTACTTCATGTGAGCATACCACAAGTCGATCGTTTCCTCTGTACATTAATAGCTTATCAATAAAGTGAAGTAGGGACTAAAACATCTTCAGTCAGCTAAAGGTGATAGTCATTAATAGATGGAGGTACAACTGCTTCTATTCCCTCTTTTTGGTATCCTACTGCCAGTTTTGCCACATTATTTGAGTACACTAACAATTCATCTTAACAGGGCTCCCCAAAGTGTGTTTGTCTCTTGGGATGTCAATATATGTAATACAAAAAAGAGAGAGAGAGAGAGAGAGAGAGAGAGAGAAGTTGTAATTAGTGGTAAATGTAGCATGGCAGCGTTCTGTTTCAGTACTTTGGAGTGCTAGAGAGCCAGATAAACTCTCATAAGGCTGACATGAAACAGGGTTCCTAAGAAAGTGAGTATAATTATATGGTTTTCTTAAAGTGATATTGCTTTAGCATATTTTCACCTCATAGGCTGTCTTGAGTTATTAGGGTTTTATGGAACACATTTTGGGAAACTCTTATTTAATTGCATCTCCCTCTTAAGCATATTATTACACTAATAGGATTTACTCTAGGGGAAAAAAGCTTTTACTTCCTACTCTTTCCGTACACCACATAGTATGGTGATTAAAAGTGGGCCTGGGAGTTCTACATCCTGAGGTCAAATACTAGCTCCACTAATTACTAGATGTATGATCTTAGGCAAGTCTCTACCATTTATTTGACTCGATTTTCTCTTCAGCCAAATGAGGAAAAATAATAGTACCTTAGACAAAAAATAATGTGAATAAAGCAGTAGCTCTAATAATTGTTACTCACACTCCCAAAACCTGTGCATATGAAGCACATCAGCCCTCTTATATCAGAAAGGCATGCTACGTTACAGATTTCTTTATCCACTATTCTGGATATTGAGTCATTTCAGGAGTGATTCTGAGTCCCAAAATTGATCACAAAACTTCATACACTGTTTTTCTTTTCAGTAATCTAGTGGTTTGAATTATGAATTACCACTCTATGAAATAGTGCTGCAGGGTTCCATGCTACACCAGCAGGAATATTTTAAGGTCGGTTTCCAGCAGGTAATATTCTTCTTTCTCTATTGTTAGTAAGCCATGTGTTACTCTAATGTTAGAAATTTCAATCCTATCAGTAATTATATTCAGAAGTCCCTTTAAAACCTACCCAAATCACATTATGGTAGTATTCATTTATTTTGTTTATTCAACACATTTGTATTGTATACCTGTTGCATTACTGCTATGGTTTTAATGTGTCCTCTCAAAAATTCAGGTGTTATCAATGTGATGGTATTAAGATATAGAGACTAAGAGGTGACCAGGTCATAGGGGCTCCTTCTTCATGAATAGGCTTAAAGCCCTTATAAAAGAGGCATCCTGTAGCATTAGGCTCCCTTGCATTTCCACCTTCTACTATGTGAGCATGCAGCAAGAAAGCCCTTACCAGAATAAATGTTAGAGCCTTGATGTAGCTCCCAAAACTGTGAGAAATGCATTTCTCTTCTTTATATATCACCTAGTCTCAGTATTTTGTGCCAGAACCACAAACAGAATAAGACATCTATCATCTATCAGTCACTTTTGTAGCTAAAATTCAGAAAATCAGTATGTAAATACATAGATG
Organism: Cebus imitator; assembly: GCF_001604975.1. Lineage (NCBI taxonomy): Eukaryota > Metazoa > Chordata > Mammalia > Primates > Cebidae > Cebus > Cebus imitator. The sequence goes on from NW_016107431.1 coordinate 3,518,140, forward strand.
ATCAAGAAAACTTCAGAGAGCAATGAGTGATCTAAAAAAAGATAATTAAATGGAGTATTTAATATGGAATTTCAAGGTAAGAACAACTTTATCTTAGGAAGTCAGGTGAGGAAACTGTGAAAAGAAGTATCACTTGAGCTGGAATATGGGTGAAAAGAAGTAGCTAAGCATGAAAAACTTATAAAGAATGAAGGTACAAAAACTATGAATGTATCTGCTGTCTGAGGAAAAAAGTGAAAGCCATTGAGACTACATCATGTTAAGATAAGGCAAGACCTATGGAAAATGAGATTAGAAAGAAATTATTGGATTACCATCTAAAACGATCTGTCAGACCGAGACCTTGGTCTGAAAAATTTTGGTGGGTCAGAACTCAAAAATACAGGCAACAAAAGGAAAAACAGACAAATGCGATTATATAAGAGGGTAAAAAGTTTTGTGGAGCAAAAGAAGCATTCAACAGAGTAGAGACAACCTACAAAATAGGAAGAAACATTTGCAAACTATTTCTCAACCAAGAGACTAATAACCAAAATATATAAGAAACTCAAAGAACTTAACAGCAAAAACAATAATAATCAGATTTTAAAACAGGTAAAGGATTTGAATAGACATTTCCAAAAAGTAGACATAAAAATGGTTAACAGGTATATTAAAAAATGCTCAAAATCATGAAATGCAAATCACAGCTAAAATGAAATATCATTATCCCACTTAAAATAGTTGTTATAAAAATGAAAACAAAAAATATGTTGGTGAGTATGCCAGAAAGGAGAATAGTCATACTGCTGATGGAAACGTAATTAGCATGGCCACCACTGAAAACACTATACAATTTTCTCAAACGACAACAACTAAAAATAGAACTACTATAGGATTCAACAATCCTACTGCTGAGTATATATCCAGAGGATTGAAATAAGTATGTTGAAGAGATAACTCCACTCCCACGATCATTGAATTTTTCACAATAGCCAAGATATGGAATCAATTTAAGTGTCCAACAACAGATGAATAAAGAAAATGCTGTATACATACACAATGGCATATTAACAATAAAAAGGAAAGAGATTCTGTCACTTGCAGCAATATAAATGAAACTAGAGGAAATTATGTGAAGTGAAATAAGCCAGGCATAGAAAGACAAATATTACACATTCTCACTCAGAGAAGGTGGCAGCCAAAATGTTAATCTCAGGGAGGTAGAGAGTAGATTAGTAATTACTAGAGGCTGGGAGGGGCAGAAGTTTAGGAGGAATAAAGATAGGTTGGTCAATAGGTACAAAAATAAAGTCAGATTGAAGAAATAAGTTCCAATGTTCAATCACATGGTAATGTGACTAACTTGACAATAATTTATTTTATATTTCAAAATAGCTGGTAGAAAGATTTGTAATATTCTCTATACAAAGGAATGATAAATGTTTTAGTGGTGAATATCTCAACTATCCTGATTTGATCACTACATATTTTATGTAACTATTAAAATATCATATGTACCACAGAAATATATATTATATGTCTATTCAAAATAACATAAATGAATAGAAACAATTTCCCCAAGTAACAGATTGAAAGATGGTGTCGGGGCAGATCCTGGAAACAGGGAAATCACTTTACCTGTTGTACCAGTGATACTGGCCAGAGAGAAAGGGGGTTGGACTTGGATGAAAGCAAGGAAAAAATAAAGAGGTATCAGATTTAGCACATATTTTGAAAATAAGATTATCAAGATTTGTGGAGGGATTGACCATGGGATGAAAATGAAAATGGAAAAGAGAAACCAAGGATGATGCTCCAATTTTGGCTTGAGAAGCAGTTGAAGTGCAACACAATACAATTTCCTGGCCTTGGTGAGACTTGACAAGTGGTAGGCATAAATTCAGCATTCTGCTTTTGTCACAATAATTCTTGTTGGCTACTAGGCATCTAAATGGAGACGTAAAGTTGGCAGTTGGTCATAAAGCTGTATCCCAGAAAAGAATATAAAAGGAACTTAAGAAGCTATCATGGGATATTGTATTAAGAACTTATCGTAGGCCAGGCACTGTCCTGATTACTGGCAATAAAGTATGAAAACAATATATATGTGACAGGCAAAATTCAAAAATCGCTACCAAGGCCCCTGTTCCCTGATGTGTATACTCTATAATATCCTTTTCTTGAGTATGGGTGGGACCTGTGTATATGATGAATATCACTCCAATAAGTAGGGTAATCTATGGAGCAGTGGTCCCCAACATTTTTAGCACCAGGGACTAGTTTCCTGGAAGCGAATTTTTCCATGGACTGAGGGTGGGGGAGATAGTTTTGGGATGAAACTGTTCCACTTCAAATCATAATAAGGAGCATGTAAACCTAGATCCCTCATCTGAGCAGTTCACAATAGGGTTCATGTGCTCCTATGAGAATCTAATGCCACTGCTGATCTGACAGGAAGTGAAACTCAGGTGGTGGGTAATGTTCCTTCCACCACTGCTCACCTCCTGCTGTGTGGCAGGTTCTGGGTCTGTGGCCAGGGGCTGGGGAGCCCTGCTATACAGCATAGTTTGCTTTAAGAAGAGAGGTTATCTTGGGTAAGCCTGATCTAATTAGAGTAGCCTTTAAAAAGGACTGGACAACTTCTGAAGATAAGTAACCTATGAATTCAACCTAAGAGAGAATGGAAATGTGAGAGGACCAAGTGTAGAAGGAGCCAAATCTCCAGCACCCGCTGCTACCAGCAAGAAAACAGAGACTTCAGTCATGAACCACAAAGAAATAAATTCTGCCAATAACCTAATGGAGTCTCCAGATAAACATGTGTCTAGCTGACACTTTGATGTCAACCTTGTGAGAACCCAGCCATGCTGTGCTGAACTCCTGACCCAAGGAAACTGAGATAATATATTTGTATTTTATTAAGCCACTGCAGTTGTGGTAATTTCTAACACAGTAATAAAAAACTAATTCAATGTATTTCATCTGTTTTGTGGAGACTTCAGTTTGCTAGAAAAAAGGAAAAGGAAGTAGAGCAGATAAATGTCATCACATTTCCATTTCTACATGAAAGCTGTATATCAGTTTGATGATTGGAGTTGAATGGTATGGAGATTGAAGTCCTTTATGACAGAATAGATGGATGAACTGGGTTGTTGGCTATTGAATTCCAAGCAAGAGACCTCAGATTAGGATGGTGGTAGCAGATATTGAGTAGAAAGCACAGACGTTGGAACCATTTTGAGGCAATATTGAAGAACCAGCGAAGAATGGATGTGAATGGAGAAGACAGGCAACCACACTGGACCAGCCCCATCCATAGTATTGGAGATGCCCTTATCTATAAGTCGCTCTGGGACACCAGATCTCAGATATAACAGTAGAGAAACTGAAAAGGAGCCATTCAGTACATTTCCCACTTTTGTTGATGTAGTTGCAATATTTATGAGGTACTCAAACATCATATTGTCACCATTATTTTATATTTTTGTTCAATGTTTTATAGCCCATGTTAAGACATAGATCTAAGGGTAACAAAGCCCAAGCACTTGTCAGTAATTTAAATATACTGCTATATTACTGCTAGAATATAATGATGCTCATCTCGCTAAAAAATCTGCTGATTTTATGACACAATTGTTGTCAGTTTTTGAAAACAAATATCTCAATATCCATATCATGGCTTATCAAATTTGAATGTCTGACTTGTTTACCCATTGAACTGCTGGATTATGTATTCCAGCAATTTAGAAATATTACATCAATTATTTAGAAACTTGGTTGTTCTGTATATGAGGTTATTTTTCTTAGTTTCTCAAATGTGAAAATGAAATTAGTTATCTAAAAGTTGTGACATACTCTTTCAAAGATTTATAAATGTTATTTATTGTCTTCTGACATTAATTGTGGCAGAGAAGGCTGTGGGTAGGTAAATTTTAATTTCACTGCAAATCATTTGCTATTTTGTCTTTTTTTTTTTTTAACTAAATGGAGTAAGGTATTTTCTCACTGTTCATATTCATTCCCTTGTTGTTCATAAATTGGTGTTGTTGCATTTACTACTTGTGTTGACTTTTTCCCATGCAGTGGTATTTATTTAATCTGTATATTTAGGGCTTATTCAGCTTTCGTTTATGTCTTTCTTGTTCTCATTACAATCATTATGTCAGCTGAATTTTATTCTTTCCTCTATTTTCTTTTTATTCTTGAAATATTGTTTTAAGGAGTTTTCATCAAAATTATTGCTTTTAAAGCTAATTCTGTTCATTAACCTGAAAATATGTTTTAACTTATACCTTGTTTTGTTTACTTAAATTTTTGCTTGCTTTACACATTTATTTTTGTATTCTTTCTGTTTCTTTCCATATAAACCTACATTTCAACTTCTCAGATGCAATTTTCCTATTATTCATTGGACACCAAGGAATCTTTAAGTGTTTTTCTTCTTATTCTTGCAATAAATTTTTTATGATATGTGTTCATTCTTTATATATAAACACAGTATTTTCTTCTACCTGATCTGTTTTATTTTTATTTTTTAATTTAGTGTTCACAAATAAGAAAAGCGATTGCACTAAAAGGAAGAAGATTATAAAAAAAGTGACATTGGTAAAAAAAAAAAACTTTACATTAAATAAACTCTTACAGATAGCTTATGATACTGAAAATGCAAAAGATACATGTTGGGAATTGATGCAAACTTAAAAAAGAAATAGTTTACCAAGGTGTAGAAAATATTCTAATTCCAGATCATAATTTATAAGATGATGAAGATGCACTATATGAGAAAGTTTCTGTTCAGAAGCTATAGGAGGAGAGAGTCAAGTTGGCAGACTAGGGGCAACCAGTGTGCAACACTCCTACAGAGAAAAAGTGGCTGCTAAACAGTCCCTAATGGCCCTGCAAGCCAATCATTTAAGAAACCATGTGGAGATCCAGCAAGGCAGTGAGGGAACACAGAGAACAAAAAAGAGTGAAGCTGAGCAGCAGTTCATCTGGGATTAGTATACAGGCAGGAAAGTGCCCCAAAATGGGGAAAGGAAGAGTGAGTGAGTGAGTGCGTGCAAGAAGCCACTGGGGGATCCACACTTCCCACAGGGACTGTGCAAGCCTTAGAAGGGGAGAATCACCTTCACCCTCAAGCTGCTAGACTGATATAGAGAGCCACCTGCAGTTTTTGTAGAGGCAGCACTCATGTATTTGGGGACCACCAAAAGCACTGGGCTTCAGAGCAACCCAGCACCAGCTGTCATAGCTCCAACTGAGAACACAATTGGAGTGTTCAAGAGCAGTAAGATTGTACCACTCCACCTCAGAAGACAAGGCTTAGTGCCAGCTCCCAGCACAGTGGCCCTGGTTCTGCCTGAACTCTGCCAGAGGAAACAGCTGCAGGTTCCTCAGGAAGCACTTTGACAGAAGAGTTGGCAATCCATTTATCGCCACTGCTCATAGCCAGGTGGGCCAGACCTCCTGTGGCTTGCAGCACAGTGGAAATGCTTCTGCCTAATTTCTGTGGGTAGGTGCAACATATGTTCCTCCAGAAAGCACCCAGACAGTAGCTTGGGTAACCCTACACACTCCTGCTGCTTCTAGCTGAGTGGCACCCACTGGCTGGGGTAATGCCCAAAAAAAGGAGTGCCTTACCCTCAGAACACTGAGAGTTTGTGGATTTGTGAGTGAGTGGAGAGGCGATCAGCGTGTGCCTCCCTCCATAGGACCTGTCCAGCAGGTCCTGTAGGAGGAGGGAGTCAAGATGACAGACTAGAAGCAGCTAGTATGGTATGCCAACCATGACCCCTGCCTGAGGGAGCCCCATGAACAAGAACACCTAACAAAGGCAACACAACCATGGAACTCGTGATTGGAGGATGCTCCTCCAAAATGCAGGCGATCATTTCTGTCCCCCATCTCCTCAAACACAGAGCCCTGCTGCCAACTATGACAAAGTACAAAAGAGCCGTCTGGTTGAGTAAGAGTATCTGCCAGCCAGTGCTTGTAAATGCCACGTACTAGATTACAGCCCAAAATGCAACACCAAAATATTTTGCTAGTATACAGCACCTGTGAAAAGCAAGGCAAAAATCTAGCCACAAATATATATGTTTCTGTCCCTCTGAAAATACCCAGAAATAAAGCCAACTGACTATAGTTACATCACAGTTAAAGGGCCATTAGCCCTCACACATAAGAAAGATTCAAAGCAAGAACTCTGGTAACTCAAAAAGCCAATGTGTTCCCTTAACTCCAAATGAACACACTAGATCCCTAGAAATGGTTCTTGTTCAGACTGAGATGACAAAAATGATGGACATAGAATTCAGAATCTGGATGGCAAGAAAGTCTCATCAGGATTAAGGAGAAAGTTGAAACTAATTCCAAGGAAAACAATCAATTAAAAAAAAAAGATCTAGGAGTTAAAATATGAAGTAGCCATTTTCAGAAAGAACCAAAATAAACTTCCAAAACTGAAAAATTTACTTCAAGAATTTCACAATACAGTTAGAAACATCAGCATTAGACTAGATCAAGCTGAAGAAATAACACAGAGCTTGAAGCCTGGTTTTTCAAATCGACTCAGACAAAAATAAAGAAAAGCAATTTTAAAACATGAACAAACCTCTGAGAAACATGAGATTACACAAGGAAACCAAATCTGTGACTCATTGGCATTTCTGAGAGAGAAGAGGAGAGAGAAGGCAACTTGGGAAACACATTTGAGGACCCCATTTATGAAAATTTCCTAATCTCGCTAGAGAGGAGGACATACAAATTCACAAAACACAGAGAACCTCTGCAAGACACTACACAAGATGACCATACCCAAGGCACATAGTAATCAGATTCACCAATGTAAACACAAATAAAAACCCTTAAAGGCAGCTAGAAAAAAGGTGAGGACACCTAAAAAGAGAACCTCATCAGGGTAGCAGCAGACCTCTCAGCAGAAACCTTACAAACCATAGGAGATTGGGGCCCTATTTTCAGCATTCTTAAAAGAAATTCCAACTAAGAATATAATATCCTGCCAAACTAAACTTCATAAGCGAAGTAGAACTAAAATTCTCAAGCATTAAGCATACTTGTTTCCAGCAAACTACCCTTAAAATACGTCCTTAACAGAATGTTAAACATGGAAACCAAAGATTGAAACGTTCTACCATGAAAACACAATCAAACAAACAACCCAAAAAAAAAAACAGCAAGAGTACAATGACAGAATCAAAATATCATATGTCGATGCTAACCCTAAATATAAATGGTCCACCTGCCTCAATAAACCCTTTTCTTGTTTAGAAAAAAAAAAGACTGTTCTTTGCCAGTGTTCATTTAAAGAGTTTTTGAAGTTGAAGAAAATCTGATTATATGGTTTTGCCTAGATTTTCTTCTACGGTTTTTATGGTGTTAGGTCTTATGTTTAAGCCTTTAATCCATCTGGAGTTAATTTTAGTGTAAGGTGTCAGGAAGGGCTTTTACACTGTTGGTGGGAGTATAAATTAGTTCAATCATTGTGGAAGACAGTGTGGTGATTCCTCAAGGACCTAGAAATAGAAATACCATTTGACCCAGCAATCCCATTACTGGGTATATATCCAAAGGTTTACAAATTGTTCTACTGTAAGGACACGTGCACACGAATGTTCATTGCAGCACTGTTTACAATAGCAAAGACCTGGAAACAACCCAAATGCCCATCGACGATAGACTGGATAGGGAAAATGTGGCACATATACACCATGGAATATTATGCAGCCATCAAAAACGATGAGTTTGGGTCCTTTGTAGGGACATGGATGAACCTGGAAACCATTATTCTCAGCAAACTGACAGAAAAGCAGAAGATCAAACGCCACTTGTTCTCACTCATAGGCAGGTGTTGAACAATGAGAACACATGGACACAGGGAGGGGAGCACTACACACTGGGGTCAGTTGGGGGGAAATAGGGGAGGGACGGTGGGGGGTGGGAAGCTGGGGAGAGATAGCAGGGGGAGAAATGCCAGATGTAGGTGATGTGGAGGAAGGCAGCAAATCACACTGCCACGTGTGTTCCTATGCAACAATTTTGCATGTTCTTCACATGTACCCCAAAACCTAAAATGCAATAAAATAAATGGGAAAAAAAATCCGATTATAAATGTGAAAATATAAAAACTGTCCTCTGAGTTATTTCTAGACAGAACATCAGAATCATCTGTTTTGTAAAAAGATCATATTCATCAAATCAGTCATTGGCCAACAACTATTAGAGAATGATGTTAACATTATGCATAGGAGTGCCACATTTTCTAGGGTTTGACAATTTTAGCAATCAAGAATTACCATATTTGGTAAATGAAAATACTACCACTAAAAACAGAATGCTATAAATAGAACAGTGTCTTTTGTTTCCAAAGTTGATTAACTAGAATGATGCAAAAATAATAAAAGCAATATTTTGTGGCCAAATCATCTTCCAGTAAACACTGTAGCCACAAGTGTCACCAGTGAGTATTCTTTTTTTCTTTTTTGAGACGGAGTTTCGCTCTTGTTACCCAGGCTAGAGTGCAATGGCGCGATCTCGGCTCACCGCAACCTCCGCCTCCTGGGTTCAGGCAATGCTCCTGCCTCAGCCTCCTGAGTAGCTGGGATTATAGGCACGCGCCACCATACCCAGCTAATTTTTTGTATTTTTAGTAGACACGGGGTTTCACCATGTTGACCAGGATGGTCTCCATCTCTTGACCTCATGATCCACCCGCCTCGGCCTCCCAAAGTGCTGGGATTACAGGCTTGAGCCACCGCGCCCGGCCCCACTAGTGAGTATTCTCAGAGCAAACCATAAAAGAATTAAAAGGCATGAAGTGGCAAGCTGGATGAAAAATCCAAACCGTTGTCTTCAAGAGACATATCTCGGATATAATAAGGCTCCTGGCTTAAAGTGAAGGGATAGGGAAAGACCTGCCAGGCAAACAGAAACCAAAAACGAGCAGGAGTTGCTATTCTTATACCAGACACTGCAGACTTTACACCAGCAACAATCAGAAAGGACAAAGAAAGCATTACATAATGATAAAGGGTTTAATTCAACAAAAAGACTTAACTATCCTAAATATATATGTACCCAACATTGGAGCACCCAGATTTACAAAACAAGCTCTTCTTGACCTACAAAAACACTTTGAGAGTCAAACAATAATAGTGAGAGACTTCAGCACCCCACTGACAGTGTTAGACAGATCATCAGGTAGAAAACTAACAAAAAAAATTCTGTATTTAAATTTCACCCCCGATCAACTGAACTTAATAGGCATCTACAGAAGACTTCAGTTAGCAACCATAGAATATACATTCTTCTCATCTACACAGGGAAAATATTCCAATATCAACCACATGCTTGACCATGAAGCAAGTCTCAAGAAATTTAAAATAATCAAAATTATATCAAGCATTTTCTTAAATCATAGTGCAATAAAAACAGAAGCCAATATCAAGAAGATCTCTCAAAACTATGTAAAACAAGTCACAATCCTAAATTTATATGCACATAATGCTGGAGCTCCCAGATTTATAAAGCAATTACTATTAGACCTAAGATACATAGCAACACAGTAACAGTGGGGGACTTCAATACCCCACTGATAGCATTAGACAGGCCATCAAGACAGAAAGCCAAGAAATAAATAGTGGACTTAAACTATACCCTAGAACAAATGGGCTTAACATATATTTACAGAACTTTCTCCCCAATAATTGTAGAATACACATTCTTCTCATCAGCAAATGGAACATCATCCAAGATAGACCATATGGCAGTCCACAAAACAAGTCTCAATAAATTTAACAAAATCAAAATTATATCAAGTCCTCTCTCAGACCACAGTGAAGTATAATTGGAAATCACTTCAAAAGGAATCCTCAAAACCATGCAAATACATGGAAATTAAATAACCTGCTCCTGAATGATCATTGGGTCAACTATGAAATCAAGATGGAAATATGAAAACTCTTTGAAATGAATAATAGTTACGTAACTTATCAAAACCTCTGGGATACAGCAAAAGCAGTGTTAAGAGGAAAGTTCACTGCATGTTCTCACTCATAAGTGGAAGCTGAACAATGAGAACACATGGACACAGGGAGGGCAACAACATAGGCTAGCGCCTGTTGGGGACAGGTGGTGAGAGGAAGGAACTTAGAGGTTGGGTCAATAGATGCAGCAAACCATCGTGGCACACATATACCTATGTAACAAACCTGCACATTCTGCACATGTCTCCGGGAACTTAAAGTTTAAAA
>NW_016107431.1:3528463-3546006 GCF_001604975.1 Cebus imitator
TTCACAGCTGAATTCTAAAAGACATTCAAAGATGAATCGGTGCTAATCCTACTGAAAGAATTTCGAAAGATAGAGAAAGAGGGTGTATTAGTCCATTTTCATACTGGAAGAAAGAACTGCCCGAGACTGCTAAGCATGCCTGGGGAGACCTCAGAAAACACATTACAGTGAAAAGCAAAGGGGATGCAAGGCATCTTCTTCACAAGGCAGCAGGAAGGAAAGGTGCTGACCAAAGGGGGAAGAGTCCTTTATAAAACCATCAGATCTCATGAGAACTTTCTCACATTATGAGAACAGCATGGGGGAAACCACCTCCATGATTCAATTACCTGCACCAAGTCTCTCCCTTGACATGTGGGCATTGTCGGGATTGAAATTTAATATGAGAGTTGGGTGGGGACACAAAGCCTAAACACATCAGAGGAAATCCTCCCTAAATTTTTTTATGAAGCAAGTATTACCCTAGTACCTGAACCAGGAAAAGACACAAGAAAATGTAACTACAAATGAAAATCTCTGATGAACATAAATACAAAAATCCTGAACAAAATACTAGTCAACTCAATTCAACAGTATCTCAAAAAGATAATACTACATCATGATCAAGTGGGTTGCATCCTGGGCATAAAGGGATGTTTTAACATATGCAAGTTAATAAATGTGATACATTACATAAACAGGATTAAAAATAAAAACCATAGGATCATCTCAATAGACACAGAAAAAGCATTTGATAAAATCCAGCTTCCTTTATGATAAAAGCCCTCAACAAAATAGGCCTAGAAGGAACATTCTTCAAAGTAATGCTGAAGTAATTTTGAAGTAATGACAAACCCACAGCTAATATAATACTGCATGGGGAAAAGTTGAAAGCATTCCCCCTGAGAACTGGAATAAGGCAAGGATGCCTACTTTTACTACTTACATTCAACATAGTAGAGGAAGTCCTAGCCAGAGAAGTCAGACAAGAGAAAGAAATAAAGGGCATCCAAATTGAAAAAGAGGAACTCAGACTGTTGCTGTTTGTTCATGATATGATCATATACCTGGAAAACCCTAAGACTCAAAAAGCTTCTAGATTTGATAAACAAATTCAGAAAAGTTTCAGTAAACAAAATCAATGTACACAAATCAGTAGCACTGCAATACACTTACAATGACCAAGCTGAAAGTAAATTCAAAATTTCAATCCCTTTTACAACAGCTACACAAAAAAGTGAATGATCTCTACAGGAAAACTACAACACACTGCTGAAAAAACCATAGATGACATAAACAAATGGAAGAAAATGACCATATGGCCTAAATTAATCTACAGATTCAATGCAATTCTCATCAAAATTCCATCATCATTCTTCACAGAACTAGGAAAAAAGCATTCTAAAATTCATTATGGAATCAAAAAAGAGCTCACATAGTCAATGCAATACTAAGCAAAAAGAACAAATCTGAAGGCATCATATTATCCAACTTTGAACTATACTATAAGGCTGTAGTTACCAAAAGAGCATAATTGTATAAAAATAGGGACATAGACAAATAAAACAGAATAGAGAACCCAGAAAGAAAGACAAGTATTTACAGCCAACTGTTCTTCAACAAAGCATAAAAAAACATAAATTGGGGAAAGTAGACCCGATTCAATAAATGGTGCTAGGAAAACTGGCAAACCACATGTAGAAGGATGAAACTGGATTCCCATCACTCACCTTATGCAAAAATCAACTCAATATGGATAAGATTTAAATGTTATACCTGAACCCATAAAAATTCCACGTTGGAAAATCTCTTCTGGACATTGGTTTAGGCAAAGAATTCATGACTAAGACCCCAAAAGCAAATTCAACAAAAACAAAAATAAATAGGACCTAATTAAACTAAAAAGCTTCTGTGCAGCAAAAGTAATAATCGGCCAAGTAAACAGACAATCTACAGGGTGGGAGAAGATATTTCCATACTATGCATTTGACAAAGGACTAGTATCTAGAATCTATAAGAAACTCAAACAAATAAGCAAGAAAAAAATAATCCCATCAAAAATGGGCAAAGGACATGAATAGATGTTTCTCAAAAGAAAATAAATGAACAGCCAACAAAAACATGAAAAAGTGCTCAACAGCACTAATCATCAGAAAAAGAAATGCAAATTAAAACCACAATGAAATACCATCTTACTGCTGAAAGAATGGCTGTAATTTAAAAAATCAAAAAAACAATAGATGTAATGAGTTTGGTGAAAGGAAACGTTTTTACACTACTAGTCGGAATCTAAATTATTAGAACCACTATGGAAAACAGTATGGCGATTTCTTTTTGAGTCTCTCTGTCATCCAGGCTGGAGTGCAGTGACAGGATCTTGGCTCACTGCAACCTCCACTGCTGAGGTTCAAGCAATTCTCCTGCCTCAGCGTCTAGAGTAGCTGGGATTACAGGCACTCACCACCATACCCTATTAATTATCATATTTTTAAATAGAGACTGGGTTTCACCATGTTGGCCAGGCCGGTCTTGAACTCCTGACCTCAGGTGATCCACTCGCCTCAGCTTCCCAGAGTGCTGGGATTACAGGCGTTAGCCACTGTGCCTAGCCAGTGATTTCTTAAAGAACTGAAAGTATAGCCACTATTTGATCTAGCAATTCCACTACTGTGTATGTACCCAGAGGAAACAATTCATTCTGTCAATAAAACACATGCAGTCATACATTCATTGCAGTACTTATTCACAATAACAAAGACATATATTCATCCTAGATGCCCATCAACAGTGAACTGGATGAAGAAAATGCTGTATATAAATATGCCATGCAATGCTACAGCCATGAAAAAGAACAAAATCGTGACCTCTACAGCAACATCAATGGAGCTGAAAGCCATTATGCTAAGCTAAGCAACATAAAAACAGAAAACCAAATACTGCATATTCTCGCTTATAAATTAGAGCTAAACATCGAACACACATGAACATAAAGATAGAAACAATGCACACTGAGGACTATCAGAAGGAGAAGAGTGGGTGCCGGCTGAAGAACCACCTGTTGGAAGCTATGCCTACTGCCTAGTAATAGGATTGTTGGGACACTAAACCTCAGCATTATGACACAGACCCTTGTTTCAAACCTGCACATGTACCCTTTACTCTATAATAAAGGTTGAAATTATTTTAATAAAAAGAAATAATTTTTACCAATAGTGCACTTTAATTCTTAATGCCTCTAATGTTTTAATTACAGTACACTAAGTAAATACTCATTTTTACAGTTCTTGAATTTCTTTATACACTTATAATTTACAGTGAAAATAATTTTAATAACAAAAATTGACAAAAATATTTGGAGGTCACAGCAAAATTATTACTGATTGATATGATTACTTTGAAGTTTCACCTTATGTCATCATTATTGCTCTCCCGTATTTCCACACAAAGTGAAAGCTTCCTGTATTAGGTCTCTGTAACCATATTTATAAAAACATATATACTTTCATATATATTCACTTAGAATATAAATTCTCGAGGATGAGAAAATATTGATGAGAAGGAGAAAACAATATTACTGTAAAATATGAAAATAACTTTTTAATGAATTAGTGCTTGCCTACAATTTTTGTATTTTAAAAACATAAATAAAAATATTTACACTTTCATTTGTATGTATCAGAGGAGACAGGATGTTGCTCTGTACATAACACATTTTTTCCAGCTACTCAGGAGGCTGAGGCAGGAGAATCACTTGAACCTGGGAGGTGGAGGTTGCAGTGAGCCAAGATTGTGCTATTGCACTCCAGCTTGGGAGACAGAGTGAGACTCCATCTCAAAAAATAAAAAAAATTAAAAATCTGAAAATCACAACCAAGTGACCTGTATTTATGACCTAGATCATAAAATACCATTATACTTTCATGTTTTAAATTTCTTAGAAGTGGAAGTACAACATAATTCCCACCTTTTGTGAGGGTAAAAAGGATAAAAGTGATTTTTTTTCTTTTCTCGTCACTGATTAAAAGAAAATACCCACTAGTCAAATCAAGACAATCTTTTCCTTCTTTTCATAAATGGACATGCAGTTATGCTTGTTGCATTCAATGAGAATACATATGGAAAAAGAAAACTGAACTTTCCAAGTAGCTCATTTTCTGTTCAGAGCTGCTCTCACCTTTTTTATTTATTTTGTTTCATTTTATTATTTTTTGGGACAGAGTCTTGCTCTGCCACCCAGGCTGGAGTGTAGTGGCGCTATCTCAGTTCACTGTAACCTCCGCCTCTCTGGTTCGAATGATTCTCCTGCCTCAGCCTCCTGAGTAGCTGAGACTACAGGTGTGCACCACTATGCTGAGCCAATTTTTGTATTTTTCGTAGAGACGGGTTTTCACCATGTTGGCCAGGCTGGTCTCGAACTCCTGACCTCAAGTGATCTGCCTGCTTCAGCCTCCCAAAGTGCTGGGATTACAGGCGTGAGCAATTCCACTGGCCAGCTCTTACCTTTTAAACTCTATTCATTAGATTCCTATCTCTTCACCTTATGATGTCAGGTGGAGGGGGTTTTTTAATTGGAAAAAGACGGCAGTTTTGAAAGAAATGTTTATTATGTTGACTTATCGACACCATGTTAAAAGAGATGTGAAATAAATATGGGTGTTAGCCGGCATCATATCCCCCCAAAAAGGGATGCAATTATTTGCAATCACAGGAGTGAGGCTCATGGCCTGGGAAGTTTTTCTCAGAGCCTTTATATGAAGGGATAAAATACTCTTGTTTCTGGCACCAATAAATTAAATATGATGTCTTTCCTTCAGGAGCAATTGTCATCTGGGAAATTTACCTAAATCATAGCAACAACAAAGTCTGTCATTTCTTTCATTATTCTATTCCTGGCCTGGCTAGATAAGAGCAGAAAGATAATTAAGTCAGTGATGAGTTGCAGGCGCAATGCCATTTCAGCGATTAAGAAATATACTGAGGAGTACATATATAGACACCACGTGGTGGCAGACCTGTGAGGGGCATCATTTTAACTTCTTTTCATGCCCTATCTGTCCCACTGATAAAAATCCATCCTTCAGTACTACAGCTGAGGCAATTAAATGATAGATAGATGGTAGGTAGAAAGATTTTATAGACTCATTTTAAAACCAAAATATTGTTTAAAAATGTTTTTTATAGTATTTTTTTCTGAAAATAGTTCAGATGAACAGTTATCTTTTAAGAATGAAAACGTCATCATTGATGATAAAATGCTATTGTATCACTATTATTAAAAACCCATTTAAAAAATTTTTTTAACTTTTAAGTTCAGGGGTACAGGGTGAAGGTTTGTTACATAGGTAAGTTTGCACCACGGGGTTTGCTGTACAAATTATTTCATCATTTAGGCATTAAGCCTAGTACCCATTAGTTATTTTTCCTGATCCTCTTTCACTTCCCACCCTCCACCCTCCAATAGGCACCAATGTGTGTTGTTCCCCTCTATGCATCCCTGTGTTCTTATTATTTAGCTCCCGTTTATAAGTGAGAACATGTGGAAAAACACATATTTTATAATTGACCTTACTGATATCATAGAAATGAGCATACATTGAATATCGTATTATAAAACATAAAACATGTTTGTATATTATATACTATATTATAAAAGTTAAACAGAAATGTAGCTAAATACCCAAGAATGCAAATAAACTAATTACCCATATAAGATAAAAATATTCACGTTAGGATATAGATATATATGTCATAATATTTGCGTAAATGGGTATATCTCAAAAGCTCCACAGTTCTGTCTTTCCCACCTTGATTAACATTACAAGTCAAAAGGTTATAGTGTTCTAAATTTTTTTAAAAATGCAATAGATTAGGCCTTGCTTATTTTTTCTTTATGTTTTTCTAAGTTTACACAAAAGGAAAATAATTGTGATGATTCTCTTTCATGAATTTTTTTGATGTGTAAACTTTTATCATAAATGAGCTCGGCAATTCCTTTTTCCTTATCCATTTCTCCCTTCCATAAATATTAAGTGTCTCCTGTGTGCCTGGGACTATGCCATAAAATTACATATGTGAGTCATGACATAAAGATTATACACATATATACGAACAAACTGTATGCATAGAAACACACACAAACATTTTAACAACATTGGATTATACTGCTTATTGCCATTTTAAAAACTATACAAGTTAATATTATCTTGTTAATGTTTTAAAATAATTTAAAAGAACCTATTTTTTATAGATAAATCTATCTCTCTAATTTCTATGTTTTAGGCCAAAATGATGATTCCTTTAACTACTTCTGTACACTTAAACTTATTAGTATTAAATCATTAATAGTGTGGAAAATATCAACATTATATTAACTCTGATAAATAAAACTGAGTAGATGGCATCTTGGAAATTTCTGATTATTTTCTGCAAATAATTTCCTCAAAGGTTATTGCATAGAAAAGCATGAACAGTTAAAAATGAAAATTTCTAATTTTTACTTCTAGTTAAGACAGAGTAATTCATGTCTGACTATAAGAATAGACAAGACCCTGAATAAGCACCACGATCTTCCTGCTTTTTGCCTCATTTCAGTTTAGTTTGGTTGCCAAAGGAAGCTTTAAAAATATAGCAAAAACTGTCAGAACCAACTTTGTCAAAACTCTGGGAAACAGTGAAAGGTTGTCAGCAACAAAGCAAATGCTGAATCAAGGAAAAGTCACCTTAAAAACAGTAGGAAAACTGTGAGGTTTTATTTGCTCTTGTGTCACCCCCTCCCCAGAGCTGCAGCCATTCTGAATCCGGTTTATGTTTCCAGCCTGTGACCCTGGTCCCTGGTTCTGGGGAGGGGAGACAAGACTTCATCTATAAAGACTTGTGTTTGTCCCTTCTTATCTGTCTGGGGTGTAAACTGTTGCAAGGTAGTGACATTGTTTTCCCTAACTAGGAACCTACTTGAGGAGAAAAAGCTGCACTCATTCCTCAAAAACATTACAAGGGGAAGGAGTAACCCATAGCAGCCTGAGTAGGTCCTCCTGGCATGTAAAAGAATAGAAGTCTGTGAGGAAAAATCAGAGGAGTTTCTTTGGGAACTTAGGCATTGAAAAGTGCCAGGGTTTATTAGGTGGTGAGAAAGCCAAATGCGTGCCCAGGACAGGAAGCTTACTCAGAGACCTGAGAAGACCCAGAATTTCACCTTTGAGTGCCCTGTAGGAGCAGTCCAGGCAAGAAGTGAGAGTGAAAACAAGAATTGTGACTGGCCTGGCTAAATGGTGAGGGAAGCCTCAGCACAGAGCCAATGTACAAAGAGCAGGAAATAAGTTTTGGAGGTTTTCTTTTGTTTGTTTTCCTCTTTTCCCACAGCATCCTAAATATTTGGCAACCATAAAGACCTATGATTGAATATTGTCTGAGGATGTTCTTCATTATATAGGCAAAGCTGCTGATGGATTAAATATTAACTGTCTTGAATAAGTACTAGTTTTGAAAAATACAGAGTTTAAAACAACCACTTAAATGTACTAAACTTAGAAATAATCATTATGGAAGAAATCTTTGTAAGGAGAATATTGTTTCATGTGAGGAGAGAAAAACAGGATACAATGAACACCACAAGTTTGAAAACACTGCCTTTCTTGTAACTACCCCTTTTTGCTTTCAGGGAAATTGTTCTGTTTGCAAGAGGACTTCAGGGGCATCTGTTCTAGGTAGATATTAATATTCTCAGTTGAGAAATTTGGAAATGAGAAAGAAAAATAAATGTATGTCAGGGGAAAATGTTGTACTTTGTGAGATGAAAGCTGTTGTTAACGATGTAGTCTGAAGAGTAAATGCAAAGCTCTCATAACTATAGTCACATTGCTACCATATAAAATGTGTCTAAAAGTGGTCCTTCTTCTTAAATTAAAAGTTAACTTTATACAGAATATCCAGTGAAAATGAAATGAAAGGCAAAGCACTGACTTCACAGGAAATTAAGTCAAACTTAAACAAATGGATGATTAAGATTTTCTGCTAATCATCTCTAAGTATAATTAAACTATGCTGGATGTAAAACGCCACATACATTTGAGTCTTCAGAGCTAAATGCAAATGTATGGGGGTCCAAGTGAAAGAAACAGGAAAAAAGACACATATTATTTAGTATATTAGATTTCCACAGCAGGCGTATGCAATGAGGGTATTGAAAAATCAGCCCTTAGTTAAGCTTACTAAGAGAAAGATTATTTTGTTAGAATTCACCTTCTGCAATATTGGAATTCACTTTGTGCAAGAGTAGGAAATGTAAGGCTCTCTCATTGCAGTAAAGGAAGCATTGATTCCTCTGTTCACTGGGTTTGTAATAATTAGAGGATGGATTAGTCACATTTTCTGGCTCACTTAATAAAATTCACAATAATTGATTTTATTTTTGAACTACAGATAGCATACTAATTTCAAATTGTTTTGGAGCTTTCTTCTCTGTCAATAGTGAATTCCTTATCAAATAGGCATATAAACAATCATTAAAAATTCATCAATAAATAAACTATAGATAAATCTGAAAAATCTGCTAATAATAACCCTCTGGGACATTTACAAATACATAGACACACAAACAGCTTCTGCTTTCTCTATACTCTTCCTTTGTCTTCTGATCACCTTTTGTCCATACAACTAAACATGATCTTGCTGCTACTAGAAAAGGAATTTGAAGAAATCTGTAAATTCTAAAATAAAAAGAAAGAACAAACTAAAATTACAGAGATATAATATAAGCAGAATGTAGGGAAAGACTTCTATGCTGTGCTAGAATGTTTACAGGTAGCTCTTTCTCCCAAAGTAGTATTTCCTTTCATTACATGGAAAATTATCTCTCATATTGCAGCCCTCTCATATATTTTATAAGCAGATAAACATTTTGAATTAAAAAGTCATTTTTGTATAAACAAATTGATCCCCTAAAAACTGTAGGGGTCCAGGAACAATAATTGCATATTTGCACACATTAAGTTGATAAAATTTCTAAATTCCTAATGCCTAAATAGCTCAATTGAAATTACAGCTGGCTTAAAATTTAAATAAAGCAATTAAACAAATTTTTAAAAATCTAGAATAGAAATGAATGTATCAAATTTCAGAATGTATGAGTACTTTTTAACTCGATAGTACTTTTTAAAAAAGAAGTAAAATTTGATTGTATACTTCAAATGTAAAATAACCTGTATGACAGTGTACATAATGAAAACAGCACACTGAATAATCATAAAACAAATATGACAAAGTTTGATATTCTTGCAATTAAAGACATCATTCAAACTTTCTGAAAACTTAAGTATTATCAAATAAAAAGACAAAGAATAACAGCTGGCCTGAAAGGTTAAACAAAAGCACTGGTGAATATAGAAACTATGGCAGTTTTAGAAGTAATTGCTGAAACACTGATTGAAAGATTATGAGATATTAATTTAACCATCAAATTAGTATTTATAGAATGAATAGTATTTATAGAAATTCTCATAAAGCTGGTGAGAGTTTTATACATGACATCTTCATAGGGAGATTACGAGAATAGAAACAGCTATAAACATTGTGATAGCAGTTCAATAATATGTTTCAAGAAATTTTCCCTTCTGTGTCTTTTCACTCACCGATTCTACTTCTTGCTGTCTGTGTTAAGAACATAATTAAAACATGAAGGATATGTCCATTATGATAAATAGCGACATGCTGAATGTAATTAAATAAGAAAATATTGAATTATATTACATCCATAAATGAATTATAATGTAATCATTAAAATTATGTTCATCAAGCATTGCTAGGAAGAATGAATGTTTAAGCTATAATGTGATATTAAAATACATGCAATAAATACATAAATAATGAAAACCTAAAATAATAACCATTGTAATAAATACATAGAGAAATAATGAAAACCTAAAATAATAACCATTGTAATTTATTTTTTAAAAATTTATTGGGACATAGTAGGTATATATATTTATGGAATATCTGAGATATTTTGACACAAACAAACAATGCATAATACTTGCATCAGGGTAAATGGGATATCCATCATCTCAAGCATTTATCATGTGTTTGTGTTACAAACATTCCATTATTTTTAAACATACAAAAAATTCTTGCTGATTATAATCACCCTGTTATAATAGAATTTATATGCTTTAAAAAATTATCCTTCATAATTTTCAGTATTTTCCACATTTTATTTTCAGTATGTATTAATTTTATATTATATATTAGCATTCTTTAACAGACTATTAAAGAAATATTGTTTAATTTTGGTTAAACTGTCTTGGTGCATGCACGAACTCATGGACTCAATCAACAAAGACTGCAAGTATTTACTATGGGCTTGGCATTCTCCACACCTTGAATTTAAATGGTAAACAAGACACATATAAGCCCTGCCTTTATAGAGCTTATATTGGAGTGTGGCCAGAAAATGAATAGAGTTTTATTAGAGTAAAACATGGAAAATAAGAATGAATAAATAAGTAAATGAGAAATGAGTAAATGGAGACATGGACTTAATTTATTCACTTTTTAAAAAAGGAGAGCAGAGAATATCAGCTTTAGTTTTAAGACCTTTATGGATTTAAGTATTTTTTGTTGTTTGCATATCAGCAATAGTGGAAGTATTTTAGTGGAGTGAGAAAAATGGACAATGTAGAATTAAACATTCTAGAATAGATGATAGAGGATGAAATTTAGAGTGCATATTAAGGGGCTGAACGCTGATGCAAGACCAGAAGTTTCTTTTATAGAAATAGTTAGAAGGACAGAAAATATACATGTAAATGGTATAGGATTTATAGTGGTAGTCATGGGAAAATAAGAAAACTGGATGAATTACTTCTAATTTTTTCAGTGAGCTATAAGATTCAATCATATGAGCTGACCATGTTGAGTTTGGTGTTTGAGTTAAAAAAATAAATTAATATGGAATACTTGGCTACAGTAAAGATGTTGTGAAATAGTTTAGTTGTCTGGAGAAGTAGAAAGTGAATTTATACCAGAAAATGTAGCAACATTGTTGGAAACTTGATTTATGACATAAAAGTTCAGGTATATCCTTACTGCCAAATGATATGACATTTGTTAGTCAAAGAAAACTCAGCTGCTCTTGTTCAGATATTGTGTTCAAGCTCACTAGGATTCAGCCAATTAATGGAATGATTCACAAATAAGAACATCACCTACTAAGCAAATGCTTAATTAAAAATATGTGCTGTACTAAGAAGCACATGAGGACATGAGAAAGATAGTAAATGATATAGTTGATCCCTAAAGTACTTTCTCCAGAAGTTATACTCTTTCAACAACTTGTAAGATAATGTTGGTTGGTAAGGATATTTGAAAACCAGAGAAGCAGAAGCTGTGATAGATCAAGACCATGATAAAAGCACTAGAGGTCTTTTGAAACCAGCATCTTTCTAAATGTCTGCTCTTCCCCAATTCTCCCTTTACATAATTTCTCCCTATGTTGTGCATGCTAGAATTTTTCTCTACCCACACAAGTTTAGGGTAGAGTTTAGGGTAGTAAAATAGATATTATTTTCTTTCTCACAGAGTCCACAAAAGACAAAAAGAGCCATAAATCTACCTAATCATATTTGACATTGCAGGATAACTGTCCAAGTTCATGTGAAAATAAAGTGTATAGACTGGTAGAATA
Organism: Cebus imitator; assembly: GCF_001604975.1. NCBI lineage: Eukaryota > Metazoa > Chordata > Mammalia > Primates > Cebidae > Cebus > Cebus imitator. The sequence continues at coordinate 3,540,120 of NW_016107431.1, forward strand.
ATTGAATCTGTCTCACAGCAGTAGAGAAGATTACATTAATATTTGTGCTTTTAAGATTTCTTAATTCAAAACCACATAAATGTCATTAATACAAAATTAAAACACAGTGGAAAGAAAATATCATATGAAACGTATTCTTGAATCTTGTTGAATAAGATTGGCAGAGAGAAGTAATCATTTTATCAGGGTAAAGGAAACCTAGTCATGGAACTAAATTAATAAAAAAGTTTTATTTAATTATTTGATAAATGCTTAGGGTTTTGTACTTATAATTTGGATGAGTGGACCTTTAACAGACACTCCTATCTCATTCAATCCCTATCCCTAATTGATTTTATGAAATTCATTCACAAATCTCTCCCTTCTTTATCTTTGTCAGTTTTTCCTGTTGCCATAGTCCTGAAAGCAGAAGGAGAAGGGAGCCTTCAGAGTCTATCCAACTTGAAAACAAGTAAACTAAAAATTTACTGAATTACTCAGCTATCCCATGGAACATAGATTCAAAATCAAAATATCTGTACTAAAAAGAGAAGTAAAGGTCATTTTTCAACTGGTTAGTCATTTAGAAGCATGTTAACATGTGACGTGTACAGGTTTTTTTTTTTTTCTTTTTAAAATGTGCTATTCTTAATTACAACATTACTCACAGCAATATTGCAACACTTGGCCATGTAAGGTCCTCACTACCTGAGCACTGTTTGAGATACTTGCCTTCGGTTTTACCTCATTGATTTATTTGTTAATTCAATGTGTTAGAAACAAGTGTTGGTGATCCGAAGACTAGTAAGTACTCAGTCACTGCAGAGCCTGCAGAGGATAATACATTTGAATTGTTTCAATCCAGACTGGCAAAGAGAGTTAGAAACAGGAAATTCCAAACACAGAAAATAGCAAAAAACAAACAATTCAATAAAGAAAAATAACTAGAAAAAAGGTGAGATATGAAATAACATGTTAAATATGTACTTCTGGTGTTTCTATAGAGCTGAATTGTCAATGTAGGGGAAAATTAGGCCATAGTTTTAAAAAATGTGAAGGTGTAAGAAGCCAATGAATTAAATTTAAATGGAAGCAATTTGGTTAAATTTGTACTTTAGAGACACAACTATGGAGGAATTGTACAAGATGGATTGGAGTAGAAGGCTAGAGGTAAAGATTGTATGGGTGGGTATTATAATAGTTTCATGAAACATTATAAACATGAAATAAAGCACTATCAGTGTGTGAAAAAGAGAAGGGGAAATATAAGACATCACTATGATGGAGAATCAACAGGACATGATAACAGCTGCATATGATGGTGAAAATGAAGTGTCAAAAAAGTCTCAACATGTTGTATTAGTTCATTCTTAAACAGCTATAAAAATAGCTGAGACTGGGTCATTTATAAGAAGAGAATTAATTGGCTCATGATTCTGTAGGCTATACATGAAGTATGGTAGCATCTTTTCCTGGGGAGGCCTTAATAAGATTCCATTCATGGCAGAAGGCCAAGAGAAAGCAAGGTATCTCACATGGTAGCAAAAGGAGCAAGAAAGAGAGCAAGGGGGAAAGTGCTGCACACTTTTAAACACCAGATGTCAAAAGAACTCACTCACCATCATGAGAACAGCACCAAAGGGATGAGGCTAAACCATTCATGAGAAATCCACCCCTATGATCCAACCACCTTCCATTAGGTCCCACTTCCAACACTGGGGACTACAGTTAGACATGGTGGGAATGTAGATCCAAGTCATTATTCCACCCTTGGCTCCCCCAAATCTTTTGTCCTTCTCACATTTCAAAATACAATAATGCTTTCCCAATAATCCCCAAAATCTTAACTCATTGCAGCATTAACTCAGAAGTCCAAAGTTCAAAGTCTCATCAGAGACAAGGCAAGTCCCCTCCACCTCTGAGCCTGTAAATTAAAAAACAAGTTAGTTACTTCCAACATACAATGGGGATACAGGCATTGGGTAAGTACTATCATTCTGAAAGGGAGAAAGAAACTGGCCAAAAGAAAGCAGTCACAGACCCCATGTAAATCCAAAACCCAATAGGACAGTCATTAAATCCTAAAGCTCCAAAATAATCTCCTTTGACTCCATGCCCCATATCCAGGGCACACTGATATGACAGGTAGGCTTCCAAGGGCTTGGGCAGCTCCACCTCTGTGACTTTGGTGGGTTGGGCCCCCATGGCATTGACTGTCTGTGGCTTTTCCGGCTGTCAATATATCTACCATTCTGGGGCCCTTTTCTCATAGTTCTACTAGGGAGTACTCCAGTGGGGACTTTATGTGGGGGCACCAACTCCACATTTCCACTATTTCTACTCTTCACTGCCCTAACAGAAGTTCTCCATGAGGGCTACACACGTGCATCAGTCTTCTGAAATTTTGGCAGAGGCAACCAAACGTCAGCTCTTGTACTCGCAGGTTTAACGCCACATGGATGCTGCTAAGGCTTACAGATCACACCTTATAAAGCAGTGGCCTGAGCTGCATCTGGGCCCCTTTGAATCAGACCTGGAGCTGCAGTGGCTGAGATGCAAGGAGCAGTATCTTGGAGCTGTGCAGGGTAGCAGGGCTCTGGGCCTGGTTCATGAAACTATGAAACTATTCTTCCCTTCTAGGGCTCTGAGCCTATGATGGGAGGGGCTCTCATGAAGGTCTCTAACATGCCTCTTAGGTCTTTTCCCCATTATCTTGGCTGCCAGCACTTGGCTTCTTTTTATTTATACAAATTTCTGCTCCCTTCTTGAATTCGTCTTTTGAAAATGGGCTTTTCTTTTCTACCACGTGGCTCAGCTGCTAATTTTCGAAACTTTTGTACTCTGGCTCCCCTTTAAACATTAGTTACAACTTTAGGCCATTTCTTTGCTCATACATATGAGATAGGTTATTAGAAGCAGTCAGTCAATATCTCGAAGGCTTCGCTTAGACATTTCTTCTACCAGGTATCCTAAATTATCACTCTGAAGTTTAACATTCCACAGATCGCTAGGACAAGACACAATTTAGTCCAGTTCTCTGCTAAGGCATAAAAAATGACCTTCACTAAAGTTTCCAATAAGTTCCTGATTTCCAACTGAGAACTTATTAGGCTAGCCCTCATTATTCATATCACTACCAGCATTTTATTCATAATTATCCAATAGGTCTCTAGGAATTTCCAAACTTTTCCTCATCTTTCTGTCTTCATTTGAGGCCTCCAACTGTTCCAACCACTGCCCATTATCCATTTCCAAAGTCACTTCCACATTTTCAGATCTCCTTATAACAATGCCCTACTCCTTGGTTCCAATATTCTGTATTAGTCCATTTTCACATTACTATAAAGAAATACCTGATATTGGGTAATTTATAAGAAAAGAGGCTTAATTAGCTCATGGTTCTGCAGTCTGTATAGGAAGTGCAAACCCTGAATACCTGAAATAGGCCCCAGTCAATTTAGGAAGTTTATTTTCCCAAAATTAAGGATGCACACCTATGACACAGCATCGGGAGGTCCTGAGGACATGTGTTCAAGCACAGTTTGCTTTTATACATTTTAGAGAGACATGAGACAGCAATCAATATATGTAAAAAGAACATTCATTTGGTCTGGAGAGGATAGACAGCTCAAAGCAAAGGCAGAACAGCTCAAAGTCAGGAGGAGGCTTCCAGGTCATAGACAAGAGACAAATCATTGCTTTTTAGAGTTTCCAATTAGTCTTTTCAAAGGAGTCCATCAGATATGCATTTATCTCAGTGAGCAGAGGGATGACTTTGATTAGAATGTTTGCCCTAAGAAATTCCCAGCTTGACTATTCCCTTTAGTTTAGTGATTTTGGAGTCCCAGGATTTATTTTTGTTTCACAGAAGCATGGCCACATCTGCCTATGAGGCGGCCTCAGGAAGATTCCAATCATGGCAGAAGGCAAAGAGGGAGGAAGACACCGCACATGGTGCAACTAGGAGGAAGAGCAGGAGTGAGGATGGAGGTGCTACACGCTTTCGAAAACCAGATCTCATGAGCACCTTCTACCATGAGAACGGCATCAAAGGGATGGTGCTAAACCATTCTTGGGAAATCCACCCCTTTGACCTAACCACCTCCCACCAGGTACCACCTCCAACATTGGGGACTACAGTTTGACATGAGATTTGGTGGAGACACAGATTCAAACCACATATATTGGGCAACTGAGTGGGAAGTGATGTTATTTGCCCACACACACAAAAAGTCATCAAATATTTTTGCTTTGTTAGTCTTTTATAAAAATGCTGGAACTATTGGATGAGATAGCAGCTTAAGACCTCATTATTTTGTACCTTACGTATTGGTTCTACAGATATTAAGACTAGAACCCTGCACAGGGCCCAGAATGCCAACTTCAGGATTTTGCCTACGGCCGGCCCTGGGTACAAAAAACCCTGTGTAATTTCCATAATAGGACTTTAACAAGTAAAACTCCCTAGGTTGTTTTTTCTTTCAAAAAATTTCCGTTATCTCATGTAACAGCAATATACAAGTATTAACAGCATGTATTAGGTGAGCAGCCTAAGGCAGTTTATACACATGGAATACCAGGGGTGATTGCAGTATCATTTCTCTTACAACTTGGTCAGACATAGCTCCTCTACGCAGGGTTGCATAGCAGTCCTAAAGCAAGCCACAGCTGGCCAATTTGAAGAAAACAGAAAAAAAAAAAAAAAATCCTGTGACTCTTTCTACCAGGAGAATAATAATGGCAGTCTAAAGATATTTTAACCCACAGCAATTCAGGCTAGAGATTGTTTGCAAAGCAAGGTAAAAGGCCCATTATTTGCATTTCCTCAGTGGAATTGTCTTAACAACATTCACAAGATATATGTATAGGAATAACAAGAGGGTTTCTTATTTATTACTAAATGGATTTTCTAGATATTTATGGCTAAAAATATTGATATACAACCAAATAATATATATAATTGTAGATGACAAAAAAGCAAGAAACAAAAAGAAAAATAATCAACTGATGGGTCCACTTCTCAATGTTCAATGTACTCTCTGTCAATAATGGCACATTTCACAAACTCAATTATTGTTAATTGAGTTGTTATACATAATGAATTACATTTAAATATAATCTTACTAACCTTGTTCCTGTTTGATTATGGGAATGACTGCATAATTACTAATGATAATTTCCTCATGCATGTATAAAATACCATCTGATTTTAATAAATAATGTTAATAGTTTCATCTTTAGATACCATAAGATTGAAATCCTCTTCAAACCACATTGTGAAAGAGTCAAATCCCATAGGCTGACTCAAGAGGAAGAAAGAAAATTTATGCTCAATTATGATAAGGATGCCAAACAAGTTGAATTACAAAGTTGTTTGATTCAAAATTCCATTTTACTTTGAAAATTGCTAATCACCAATTATACATAAATATGTATGTATTATTGAAGGACATGACAATTTACACACGCTTTCATCACTCTATAATAAAGATATACTTAGATCTCATATTAAAAAGAAAGACACAGAAGAAAGCAAACCAAAAATAACATTGAACAATAAGGAAAACATATGCAGATATTAAGTTGTAGAATTAATAAATATACCCAACATGTTATATATCATATATATCCAATATATTACATTTAATATATTTATTGAATACAGTAAGTGGTTACATTTCATTTTACTAAAACATTTATCAGTTAGTATTCCTAATAAAACTCTATTAATTGGGGCCAATTTTTGCTCATAGTACCAAAATTAAGAAATCTACACTATGATTTGAGGCTGTAATCCCAGCTACTCAGGAGGCTAAAGCAGAAGAATCACTTGAACCCGGGAGGTAGAGGATGCAGTGAGCTTAGACAGCATCACTGCACTTCAGCCTGGATGACAGAGTTAGTCTCC
>NW_016107431.1:3546031-3550566 GCF_001604975.1 Cebus imitator
ACTCTGTCTTTAAAAAAAAAAAAAAAAAAAAAAAAGATATCTGGCCGGGCGCTGTGGCTCACGCCTATAATCCCAGCATTTTGGGAGGCCGAGGCGGGTGGATCATGAGGTCAAGAGATGGAGATCATTCATCCTGGTCAACACGGTGAAACCCCGTCTCTACTAAAAATACAAAAATTAGCTGGGTGTGGTGGCACTGTGGTCCCAGCTACTCAGGAGGCTGAGGCAGGAGAATCGCTTGAACCCAGAAGGCAGAGGTTGCGGTGAGCCGAGAGCGCGCCACTGCACTCCAGCCTGGGTAACAAGAGCGAAACTTCGTCTCGAAAAAAGGAGAAACAAAAAAAAGATATCCACACTAAATTACTAAATTCTAACTAGAAGTCTCCCCTACTACTTTATACTTCTGAAGCTTCTAAACTAAACATATTTAAATAGTTTTCTATATTTCCTTTGTTATTCAACCTTGATCAATTTTCATTTGAAGAAGTAAGTGTAAAGTCCCCAGAGTCCCCTAAACAACATGGTTAGATATTCAAGCACTAATTCAAACAAAATAAATTCCCATTTACCAAGGAAAATTATATGGACATCTTACTTTTGTATAAATACATTGATCACTTTAATTATGAATTATGAGAAAACTGAAAAGAATCAGCAGTTAGTAAGTGTGTGCGTGTGTGTGTGTGTGTGTGTGTGTGTGTGTGTGTTTTCACGTTTTAAAATGATGTAGGTAAGTAGCAACAAAATTTTAATAAAGTTGACTTTAAATGCTGAATATACATTTGGAAATGCATTATTTTTTATGTTAATATACTCTTTAAAACATTGGGCAAGACTCAGTGGCTCATGCCTGTAATCCCAGTGCCTCAAGAGACTGAACTTGGAGGATTGCTTGAGGCCATGAGTTTGAAATAAGCTTGCGCAACATGGGAAGATCTTATCTCTAATACATTTTTAAAAAATTATCTAAATGGTGCATGCCTGTAGTCCCAGCCATTAGGAGGCCGAGGTAGGAGAATCACTTAAGCCCAGGAGTTTGAGGTTGTAATAAGCTGCAATGGTACCTATCACTGTACTCCAGACTGGATGACAGAGTGGGAACCTATCTCTTAAAAAAAATTTAAAAATGTGTGTGTATCAGGGAGATGGAGGTATACTGCAGGGAAATAACTGTTGTAGTTTTTATTATAAAAGTGGGACCTAAATTAGTTGACTAATTGCCATGTAGAGGTTATAAGAGATGCTGGGAGCAGCAATCCACAGAAGTGATAATCCATGTGAGATAAGAATTCTCTTGGGATTTTCAGTGATAATCAATAGATATATTTATCTGTAGAACACCATCAGGAAGAAGAGGAAAGAAGAGGAGAGGGGAGGGGGAATATGGAGGGGAGGGAAGAGGAGAGAGGCATTCAGAAGCCTGGGGCGCTTAAGGTTACCTGATGTACATATATTTCAACATCTACATTTTACTACAATCAAGGAAACTTCCTTTTCTGAAGCAAAAACAACATAACCGAGCTTATGAAATTGCATTCAGATATTCTAATTTTTCATTCAGTTATTTTTTTAATTGGATTAAAAGGTGTGCAGGCATCATTTACCATAATAAAAAAATAATGATCTATAGAATCATAGTCTTCAGAAGAACACGCAAATGAGAAAGAAACAGAAGCATATGGGTGGGTAGACAAGAACAGATTGACAAAAATATCTTTGAATCTTCTTTAACAATACTCATCCTGGTATTAACAAGGGCATTTCCTTTGGCCTATACATTTATCTAAGAGGATGTAGACAGGATTCATCTATGTCTGACATTTTTCTTCTTCACACTGACACATCAATATCCTGCCTGTTATTGGATAAATAGAGGTAATGGATCATCCATGTTGATGATTTTGTGAAATTTGCTACATTCTTGAAAATAATTTTCACATTTCAAAATAAAGAAATGTAGCAAATTATTGATGGGTTGAAATGCAACTTTTTAATGTTACTGCTATATTTCACATGAAAGCTACTAATCATCCTTTTTCCTATGTAAGAAATAAGAAACTATGTAACAACCTTCACTACTCTCAAATCCCTAAGCACTCTGATATTTGGTTGACACAAACCTGATCAGCATAACCTTGAAAGACTGATTTTTTTTATGTATTTTCTATAAAAGGAGAAAAGTTACACTTACCTCAAGATGGCCACAAATCTGCAAACATAGTGGGAAGCCAGATGGTCAAGTCACTGCACCTCGGATGCCATTGGTCTGTCTCAGCACGCTACAGCCTTCCAGCAGCTGCTCATCATACACACCAGAGGACATTGTTCACACACCTAAAATGCACACCACAAAGAGTAAGGGGTGCTTTACAACTATCCTACCCACATGGCCATGGAAATTGAGGCATTTACTCTCTCCTTCTCTATTTCTAGTATATACCTATGTGATGGTCAATACAGAGTGTCAGCTTGATAGGACTGAAGGATACAAAGTATTGATCCTGGGGGTGTCTGTGAGGGTGTTGTCAAAAGACACTAACATTTGAGTCAGTGGGCTGGGAAAGTCAGACTTACCCTTAATCTTGCTGGACACAATCTAATCAGCTGTCAGCGAGGCTAAAATACAAACAGGCAGAAAAATGTGGAGAGAGAGACTGGCCTAGCCCCCCAGCCTATATCTTTTTCTAGTGCTGGATGCTTCCTTCCCTCAAACATCAGACTCCAAGTTCTTAAGTTTTGAAACTCAGATTGGCTCTGCTTGCTCCTCAGCCTGCAGATGGCCTATTGTGGGACCTTGTGACGGTGTGAGATAATACTAAATATGCTCTCCTTTAGATAGATAGATCAGACAGATAGATAGATAAGATAGATAGATAATAGATAGATATCCATCCCGTTAGTTCTGTTCCTCTAAGTCAAGAACCTTGACTAATATAACAATAGGTAAGTTTTTCTGCAAATTTGTGTTCATTTACTGTCAACTCTTACGTTATTGTGCTCCATCTAATTACTCAAGCTGGTGTGTAAAGACGTCCATCACCTTATCAATTTAGGATCAAACCTGAAAGCAATACTTCATGCAAAAGTAATTTTTACAAGTGAATCATGTTATTCCAATATATTTTACTTAAATTTGCATTGAAAAAGAGAGCATATCTAATTATGTTGTACATCTATAGTTGTCAATATTTAGTCATCCTTACATTTACTTTATATGCACTAAACTTCTCTTGCTATTCAAAATTCAAGTCAATTTTCTTTCACTTCTTTCTCAAAGAAACAGATTTTGGTTAGTCACCAATTTAATAAAATAATTTTAGAAATGCTTATAGAGTATAATTAAGCTTTTCCCCTTTTCAGATTAAGTAGTACAATCAGCAGCATGAGTTCAGACCCTGAGCCACAAGCAAAAGTTTTAGAAAGAACTCTTTTATTAACTATAAAATAATTAGAGATTGAGGAAAATGGCAGCCAGGGGTCATGAGGGCAAATGGTGAAAGGGGTTTTTTCTTTTCATTTTGTTAATACAAGACTGGTCTTTGAACTAAGGAAACTTATGAATCAATATAACACTAAATTATACAATATTATTAAACTCTAACAAAACCTGTTTTTAGAAAAGAAATTCTGCTCTGCTTTTTCAGCCATAGACCTTGCTGGTTCCATGGCACTATATAGATCACGAGTGAACATCTCTTCTGGAGGAACTCTGCATGGAAGGAGTGGTTGATATGTCAGTAGCTCTCCAGATTGTCTCGCAGAAAACCAACTTCAACTCTCACATTTTTGTATTTGTTTTGAAAAATCCAGAGAGTAAGCAACAAGAGGACAAAGAAAATCACTTAGTGACACTGTCCACCAATCCTGAGAGCCTTTCTGGGTAGGAGCAACCTGCTTTTGTTTTTTCTTAATTAACTACCCTCTTCAGTTAATTAAGTTGCTGGTTACTTCAAGATTCCATTTATCAGGCTCCTGCTTCCTTCTCAATCTTCCTGAAGTGTTCCATAACCTGATGTGTACAAAGGTGAACTGAACAGAACAACAAATTGTTGTTGAAATTTTGAATAAGGACACTAACTTTCTTCTGTAGTCAGAGTGCAACAATTCTAGAACAATATTTATTTAGCTATTGTGTCTTTAAAACAAAACCACTTATCTTTCTAAAAAATAGTCTTTGGCCATTATGTAGTACTTTCTTCCAAGGGATTCATATATTATCAAGACAAATTTACTTTTGTAACACCACAATTTATTGTCAGATTTCTCATTCAAAACTTCCAGACACCACAGTGTTCACAGAAGACATTTTTCCCCCCAGATTTTGTCATATACAACAATTACAGAAAAAGTAGTCAAATGTCTATTGTCTTCTTTGTTGCCCACTTCACTGCATTAATATGCTTGATGACTGTGGATAGTAATTTTGAACTTCAGTGATCATATTCCATTGCTACAGCAATTTAGTGTTATTCACTTTTTGCCTTTGATATCCCAGTCTCAAAATGACTACTGTCATTAAAATATATATATATATA
>NW_016107431.1:3550596-3555596 GCF_001604975.1 Cebus imitator
ATATATATATATATATATATATATATATATATATATATATAAAATGATTGCATCTCTACTTAATTCTACACACTCTGGCTCTTGTCTAAAAGCATCACATGTTTTTTTCCTCTTATATTTTTATAAAATCCACTGTGAGAGAACTGTGAAAAGGTCAGTAATCTCTAAGTGTGAACCTGACACTGTGTAATTCATTATATGCACTAACTACTTAATTAATTATTATTAATTATTCCTATGCAGTAGATAATTATTTTGGCACATATACTTTTTTTCTGACCATTAATGCTTGTACTTTAGTATAATTAAAAAGAAATACATATTGAAGATAAAAGGTATAATAGATGAGAAATGGCAAGGCAGAGGAGGGAGCAACTCAGTTTGCTTCTGTGAGTCAGAGAAGCACTTACATTGAGTTCTAAAAGGAGAAAAATGTATCTCCAAGCGGAGAGAACATTCTGGGGAGGAGTGGATGAGGACAAAGGTGAAGGTATTCACAAAAGACTACATCATCTTTAGTGTGGAGATGTTATTATGGCTATATTGTTGTTTAGAGGACAAAGACTCTATCTTCCTTGTGAAATATGTTCTGAATGTTGAAATTGTCAGTTGACTGTACTCTAAATGAAGATGACAGAATTGAAGTGTGTTTTGTACTGATAATCAATGTACGATTATATTTTAAAAAGGAACAATTTTTAATACTGGAAGGATATGGTGAGAGGCTAGTTTACTCACACAAGGATTCTAGCTGAAACTCAGATAATAATTTGCATACACAAAGGAACTGCTCTTTACATCAGATTATATATTTATTTAATATTTAAATTAATTGGTTCACCAATTAGATTTCAATAACATTATTGAAAATTATATACATCAAACAATAAACTATATTCATTATCAGTATTAGATTATCAGTACATTAATATAAAAGTCTTTCTACATAATAATTTGTTCATGGTTTCAAGTTGAATAATATTTTTGTTATGAGTAAATGACCTTTTAAATGTGAGTATCCTTATGCCTCCCATAGTTTCTGCCAATTGCTCCTGTACTGATAAGGCAGCAGTAGGGTACTGGGACCTATCAGTCTTGTTTTTTGAGATATATCTGTTCTCCGAATTGTTGAGCCTCTTTTTAATAGCTTACCTTTTATATTTCACTAATTGCCAAGATATTGTGGACAGTTTATCCATTGGTTGTGATGGAAAGAAAAGCATAGCTAGGTTCAAATATTCCCTTTAATAATCATTGTATGCTGCAGTTTATCCCAGTTTTAGGGTGATAAAAATGTATATTTTTCTCATTTTCCCCATGTAAATTCTTTATATTTGATCTCTAATGTAAGGACGTGCCAAACATTTGTGTTTTAAAGGAATAAAAGCTGGCATGGAATAAGATGCAATGGGCAACAATGCCATAAAATAAAGTATTTAAATTTAAAAATAAAGCCCATCTGGCAACTGCCAGTACCAACAAAAAGGAAACACAACAAGGAGAACAGGAGACACTCCCCAAAAGAGGAAAAAAATATGGCAATTGAATTTGGGGGCTTGTGTTTTCATCCTCATTATATTTCTCTTTGGAGTAGGGTAGCTCTAGGCAAAGATTTAAATGTTGGCTTGAGCAGTACTTTTTCCTGTGGAATGTCTCCAGGGAATCTCTGATTGTGTTCCAAATTCAAGCCATTGTAATCTTGCACGATGTGACATATGGAGTGGCAGATTTGTACAGAATGGTGTTATGCAGATGTAGGATGGTGATGATGTTACACCATGAAGCTGAACATAGTATTTAGGAGTATTCAAAACTATCAGTTTCACTCCTTGGTTTGAAAAGAGTAGGAAGAAATGCGATTTGAGAAAATGATAACTAGAGGAAAATAACATAATATTGAAACACTTAATGGTTAAATGCAACCTGAAACCAAGTTAGGCAAAAAAGACCTGGATTGATCACAGAAATCAGACTTGGTATGTGTCTGAAATGAGGTGTGGCATTTGAAAATGTGATTCTTCCCAATATCTTACCTCACTGATATCTTACTCAGATTGCATACCTCAGTGGTGGGGGCGGGAAAAATGTTGAAGGGGACAGTGAGGGTGAAAAAATAAAAAACTAAACATGAAAGAAGAATGTATTTAAAACATTCATTTACAAGTTCCATAAGTGTAAGAGGAATTTATAAGAAGCTGTCTAATACTGTACAATTAAGGCTAATGAGAAGACTTCATATAAAAAATAGACATAAATAGGACATTAGGTTAACATCATACTGAGGAGATTGCATTAGAAGAGTCTCTGAAATTCTAAAGGGAAAGTTTAAAATTTGCCATTTAAGACAATTTTTAGAACTCTGTCTAGCTCCTCATGTTACTTCACCAAATTTCAAGTTGGCGGGAAAGAGAGAGTTGAAATTTAGACCACTCACCAAGCAAAAGGCTGAAGATCTTACCTTGCCAACTCATTCATTCATACATTCTACAAATACTGTGTACAAACTATGAACCAATTAGCAGTATAATAATGCCTTAATTTATATTTAAAGGTCAAGGTTAATATAAAGCAAACCACTTTGTTTTTTTTAGCTCTAGATTTAAGCATTCAAAATAGTATTGTTTTTCCTATTGACAATGTCAAATTATAAGCTATAAATTCAAGTGATAATTTTATATTGTTAATATCAGAGAAATGCTTTTTGATTTTAGTTTGTTTAGTCTCAGTCTGAGTTATTTTTGGGATACTTTAATAATTCTGGCACAGAGTCTGTTACCAATTTCAGTGTTCAGTATTTTCATTTCACTAAATATATTAAACACAGATTGAGGCCGAATTGCATGAAGTCTAAGATGCCAAATACTTGTATAGAAACAATTCATATTGAGAATAAAAATCATGCTAAGAAAGAGTTGTTAAAACAATGAAGAGTAATTGTATAAATTTTTACCTTAAAATATGGAAAAAAATATGTGCCAAGACATTTTGTAACCATATTTTTCAACTATAAAATAATATAAACAAAAAATACATGTCTGAATAGTATTGTGGCTCTTTATCCTTATGAAAGTGTTTAAACAATCAAGTGATAGAAATTAGGGGAAAAGACATAAGTTGAAAGTCTCTATAAATTAAGAAAAGCATTACTAGTAAATTTTAATATTGTACATATTTTTTGGAAGGGATTTATAAAGTGAATTACATACTCCAATTATTTTGCTTTCTGGAAATATATCCAGTACGTTTTTTGAAGAAATCCATTTTTATTATTATGTCAAATGTAAGCAGCCTATAATATTTAAATTTTCCTCTTATCATTACTGTACATATATGTTGGAATCTACTGCAATTGTATGCAAGCCTAATTTTAGGCATAGAAAATAAAGACAAGAATAAGTTAAAATTTTGCCTTGAGCATACTTACATTTTAATGGGAAAAAGAACAGACATAAATGCATCTAATTTCAGGTGTTGATACATATATGAAACTAAGTAAAACAGGGTAAAACATGAAGTACGATAATTGGAAGCCAGTAAAGGTATCCCATTTCAGATAAGGAGTTCTTCGGAAGGCTTGCTGAGAAAGTGAATTTTGGGCAGATATTGGAATGAAATACGTTGGGTATTCAAAGAGATAGGAGATGGTGATAAAGGGTCAGAAAGGAGTAAGATCATGTACACAATTTAGGATTTATTATACTTGCGATGGAAAGACATTGGCATCTTTTGAGCATAGGAATGGCAAGATCTGATTTATATTTTGAAACTCTCATTTCACAACCTATTATGGTTTAACAAGAATTGACAGTGACTGGAAGTAGAATGATAGCAGCTGAAATGAGGAAAAATCCAGTGTTAGGATGTATAATGCTAGTAAAATGAAGAGAACATGCAAGTACACAGGAACGAGTAGAATTGTGAGCACTCCCACTTTTAAAGGCTGAGCAATTTGGTGCATGTTGGCATCATTGATGATAAGGAAAATGCTAGAAGACCAGCAGGTGGGAAAAATAAATAATTTGTTGTTAATCAGGGTGTGTTACGTCTGATATAATTATTAGGCTATTAAAATTACAGGTGCAAATGTTGGCAGGGCTAAAACTATAGACTTGGAACTCTGGCAGACACATCTCTGCCTGCCATAATTTCAGATACAGCTGCTGTGGACAGTACCCTGCAAGCTCAGACACACCTGAATTTTTATAAAGTTTATACAGGAACTTCTCCAATGCCATACAAAGGCATTTGGTACAGCATGAAAATACAGCTGGGAAGTACAGGATGTCTAGAGCCCCTGAGGGAAAACTTTAACCAATGGGGTAAGGTTGTAGCTAATGAATAAATGCCCTAGCTTCTTATCCCTTCAAGTATATAATTCTGAAAGCATTCTGAGGATGTTTCTCTGGAGGCCCATCACAACTGAGCTTTGCTACCTGTGATGCTGAATTTTATGTGTCAGGTTGGCTAGGTCACAGAACTCAGATATTTGGAAAAACACTGGCCTAACTGTTGCTGTGAAGGTATTTGTTAAATGAAATTATCATTGAGATCGTAGCTTTAGAGTAAAGCCAGCTCTACTCCAGAATGTGGTGGGTATCATCTGATAAGCTGAATGTTTTCAGAGAAAAAAAAGACAGAATTTCCTGAAGAAAGTGGAATTATACCTCCAGATGTCTTGGAAGTTGAGCTGCTATATCAACTCTCCCCTGAATCTCCAGCCTGCTAGCCTACCAGCACCTGCTGCAGATTTTGGGCTTGCCAGCCCTCACAATTATGTGAGCTCATTCTCTAAAACTAAATTCAATTCTATCTCTTTTTCTCTGCATACATAAAACTTATTGGTTCTGTTTCTTTGGAGAACACTGACTGGTATAGATTTTGGTACCAAAAGTGGTTCTTAAAAGAATAAGATCTTAAAAATTCATTTTCTAAATTGGCTCTGGGTTTTGTGCAAATGGTTCCCTAGTCTAATTAGATTGAAAAGCATTAATGATGCATTT
>NW_016107431.1:3556694-3572378 GCF_001604975.1 Cebus imitator
TATATGTAGAGAGAGAGGGAGAGAGAGAGACAGACAGACAGAGAGAAAGAGACTGAGTCTCCTTCTGTTGCCCAGGCTGGAGTGCAGTGGCATGATCTCTTCTCACTGCAACCTTTGCTTCCCAGATTCAAGCAATTCTTCTGCCTCAGCCTCCCGAGTAGCTGAGATTACAGGCATGCACCATACCCAGCTACTTTTTGTATTTTTAGTAGAGCCGAGGTTTCGCCATGTTGGTCAGGTTGGTCTCCAACTCCTGACCTCAGGTGATCCACCCGATTCAGCCTCCCTAAGTGCTCGGATTACAGGTGTGAGCCACTGCACCCAGCCAACAGTGATTTTATTCACCTACAATTTGTCCTTCAAATTAAGGACATGCAGCTATTAACCAAACCTTTTTATGAAAATAATATTTTCCTTTATTCATTTATGTAAGAATTTTAAATGTTTCCACTAGGTTTGAATAATTTAATACTAGGTTTGAATAATTATGAATTAGCATTATTTCAGTACTTTTATATATTGTAGAATTCACTATGTTTAAATACGACATTACATCAACTCAGGTTAACACAAAAAGTCCAATAATCTAATAGAAATAAACCAATAACACCAAGTATTTGCACTGAGTTTTTAGGTTTATTTGCTCAACCCCAATATTTTAATCTATTGATTTTATGCCAAAATAAATAAATAAAAGAAGAAAAGAACTATCAGATAATCATGTTAAATTAATGAAAGACAAAGACATCTAAAATTAAAACATTTATTTTAACCATGGGATGTTCTAAATAAAATGACATGGAATGAATTGAAAACCCTCTCCAAAACCGTGGGGAAAAGAAAGAAAAATAAAAGTAGGGGTGAGTGTTGGGTAATGGGACAGATCATTTTATTGAACTTGAAGCGAAAGGGTAACTGATTACTATGTCAAATCATTTTAATCTTCATCACAAACTAACATGAGAAAGCAAAGCAATCTCCAGCGTTATGCACTTGACTTTCCAATCACTACATTAACATATTTTACATTTACTTGATAGAAATTTTTGCATTTATTTTATCAAGGAAACTTTGCATTTTTTCAATAAAGCAGAAATTATTATGAAAATTGAATTTCACTACTCTCTTGTGAACTGGACTTTTTATTTGCATCAGAGGATAATTTTTATTAACAGAAATATTGGGATCCTTATTTCTTCATTTTTGTATTTTGTCCTAGAAAGTGCATCAGCCTACTTTTTTTTTTTTTTACTGCATTCTTATTTGAAATTTGTAACATCAAAGCAACAAATGTTCTCTTACAGTTTAGTTTCTCTGTAATCCAGTGACTCTCTGTCACCCCGGGCATTCAGAGAATACAGAGCATGAGGCACCAGGAGCTGCAAGCTATTAAATATGCTGTCAGATCTTCACATTTGAGTCCACGTGAGCAGCCCCAGTTGTGGCCTTCTTGAGTAATGGGGAAAATTACTAGTATTGTTCTCAAATACTCAGCAAATTACTAAGCATTGCTTTCATTCATGTAAAATTGTCAAGTCTAGTAACTGCCATACTTTGCTATAAGAATCTACATGTTATTACACATTCATTGACTATATGGTTTATAAAATAAAAAATCAATAAAATATTTTAAATATAGTCAGCTTATTTCAAATAAAAAAATTAATTCTCTGATACAGCGTATTGATGAAGCAGGCTTGTTTTCATCGGTAATCTAGATATTAATATTACAGCAATTGATTTTTAAAAATACAGTCAAAAATTTATAACAATAATTATTTGTTATTTTGAAAATTTCTAAAAAGATGGGATCGCAGAAAATATTTTGTTCATAATGTAACGGAAGTAAATAAAGCACCAAAAAGACTGCCAGTCAACTTTTAGCAAGGATTGTATTGGAAAATAAATACCAAATAGTTCTTTGAATGAACACATTTGTAACTTTTTACAGTGATTCCAATAAAAGCATGCCATTTAATTGTAAAGGTGTCTATTTAAAAATCTGTTTACTAAAGTGATAATATGTTTTATAATTTAAAAAACATATAACCTTAAACACACTTCCATTTAGGAAGTAGAAAATTCATAAGTACATATACTGTTATTTCTATGGAAATATATACTCTTATTATTGTTATTTTTATTTATTTATTTACTTAGAGATGGAATTTCACTCCATCTCCCAGGCTAGAGTGCAGTGGCGCAATATTGGCTCACTGCAACCTTAGCTCTGGGGTTCAAGTGATTCTCCTGCCTCAGCCTCCCAAGTAGCTGGGATTACAGGTATCCACCACCATACCAAGCTAGCTTTTGCATTTTTAGTACAGATGGGATTTCACACCATGTTGACCAGGCTGGTCTCAAAATCCTGACCTCAGGTGTTCCACCCACCATGGCCTTCCAAAGTTCTGGGATTACAGGTGTGATCCACTGCATCCAGCCAGAAAGATATACTTTTAAAGGTGAGGGATATCATCATAATGAAAAAACTGCATTTTACTTTCATTCTAACAATGGTAAAAACTTGTTTATAACTTAAAATGTTCATGGCAACAAGTATTAAAGCATTACATAAATAATTTACTATCAAAAACTAGATCCAATTAACAAAATATTGAGAATATATTAAAATAAGCATAATATTAGAATAGTTTAAAGAAACATTCCAGCCAGGTGCAGTAGCTCACACCTGTAATTCCAGCACTTTGGGAGAGTGAGGCGGGTGGAAAGCGTCAGCCTAGGAGCTCAAAACCAGTCTGAGAAACATGGCAAAATCTCACCTCTAAAAAAATAAAAATAAAAATAAATTAACTAGGAGTGTGCCTGTAGTCCCAGCTACTTCGGAAGCTGGGGTGAGAGGAGTGCCTGAGCCTTGTGAGGTCGAGGCTACAATGAGTCATGATCACACAACTGCACTCCAGCCTGGAAGACAGAGTGAGATCCTGTTTCATTTAGAGAGAGAGAGAGAGAGAGAGAGAGAGAGAGAGAAGGAAAATTATAATTATTTGTAGTTTATAGCTCATTTTCCAGTATTCTCTTTTCTTCAAGACTAACACATTTGACAAGAGTTCAACATTAAAAATAAAAGCATGGTAAGAAAAGGTTCAGAAATAAACCCTATGATTTAGGAAAGATGCCAGAAACATTTTACACAATAAAGCATTTAAGGAATACTAATAAAAATAAAAATAATAACTCAATGCTCCTATCATTGATCTCAGCATTAACTGAGCCAGGATATATGCATCTAATGGAAGTCAGTTAAATCACTACTTGTTATTTCAAAACAGGTCAATTATTCAAAATTGGTAGTAAGTTATGTTTTTATATAAATTCCCTTCAGTTGATATTTTGTTTCAGTGATCTGCAAACACACACAAATGCACAAATGAACATACATGCACAAATTTATTAACTTACTGACAGTATATATGTGTATGGGCATGTATGTATGTGTGTTTGTGCATTCATAAATATATTGCATTTTCATTTTTAATTTGTTGCATCAAAGAAGCTCATGACCAAGAAATATTCAAAAATAAAATTAAGAAATTAGGGCTGATTTCCCCGAATTTCACTGAAGAGTCACAGAATATGCCACTTTGGCATAAGGATTATTTTGAGCTAAAGTCACTTGAAAAACAGCAGGTCTGAGAAAGACATTCTAATCTACCCCTTTCTCTTGTAAAGAAGAGATACAAAATTCCACTTGAAAGATGCCTTACCTAGACCAAAGAGAAAAGAAAGATCCTTCAAGGAGGAATTGTAGCCAAGATAATTCTGTACAGACTGTTAAAATAATTTCTATCCTCTTTTAGCCTCCTAATAGGTTATATTTTAGTAAGTATAGCTACTAACTTTTCCATAATTGCCTCTCTTTGTTCCACCTAATATAAAAGCATTTACATTTTGCCACTTTTGGGGTTCATTTCCTTTTGAGAGCTCCATGTCATATAAAACTTATATTAAACTTGCGTGTTTTCCTCCTGTTAATCTACCTTGAGCCAAATTAATTCACAGGCCCAGTCAGAGATCCTAAGAGAATTACAAGTAAATATTCACTTCCCCTACACCATAAAATATTGGTTTTGATGAAAATAGCAAGAGAAAGAGGATATAAACACATGAAGATACTTTCATCTGGATGTAAAGCTCTCTACCCTTCTCTTGTAACTCTCTCACAAAATGTAATTTTTGCACCGCTTTCTTGAAGCACACTTTAATTGTAATGGTTGTCTTTCAAGAGTGTATCTTTTGTTCCTAAAAAGATCTCTATACAAGTTAAATTTAACTTATTATTGCACAGGCTTACAAACACATACACATATGAATACACATTTGTTGTGAGAAAGCTGAAAAATGTTATACATGACATGATTTTCCCAACCTCCTGTTTGTCATCTTCCAAATCTAACTTTGGATAAACTTAGTTGGAACAAATGAATGTTTTACTACATAGGGGGCTAAACATAGAAAAGAAATGTATCACATCCAGGTATGGTGGAAGTTGGATGATTAATACTTTGAGGGCGTAAAGCTAATGCAATTAGGGGATGCTCTCTTTAAGAAAAATAATACAAAATTACTAATTCAAAGCTGTATACAAGACCTTCAAAAGAGCCTGTATAATCAGGGGCTGTAAAGCTACATCTTCAGTAGATTCATAACCAAGCCACTTGGATGGTATCTTACACTCTACTCAGTATCTGATAGAGTATTAACATTTGTTGTATCCTTAGGTTGACTCTCAATAGCTATTGTTTTCATATTTCACAATAATTTTAACAATCAGAGATTACTCCTGACTTTCCTGCTTCAGATGCCTCAACTGAGCACATGTACCCACCTCTCCAAAATGATGGAATCTGGACCTGTTTATAGTTGTACAAAGTAGCCATTCAATATTTGGAAGTTTTTAGACAAAACCAGGTTCATTAAGAGATTTCGTACATTTGCACTACTCTAAGATATTTCAGAACTGTGACCCAAGGAATATTTTATAAGTATAATTAAGTTAGAACAGTAGGGTTTTGCTTTGCTTTTTCAATCTCCTAAGTATATGGCATAGTCTCTTCTCAAACAGTACTCTTTAAATTGCTCTTGATTTTTACCATGCTTTATATTTACTGTTCTTAGACATTTTACTGAAAATATAATCTCTTATGTTAATTCTCATTGATTTTTCAGGTCAAAAATGAAAATACGATTTTCAGTATTTTTAAGGTTGTCAAATCTTCACACAGCCATTCATCAAATGATTGTAAGTATGAAATACACTATCTGAAACAAATGTCTCCTACTATATAAGAATAGGTCTATGGGCTATATTTATTAAAGTTTGAATGCAGATTAAACTCTGCAAGGTTAAATGACAAGGTTAAGTGTCTAATTTTGCAGTCCTTTTATACCTGGTGAGTGCTAAGGCTTCCTAATGATAGGATTAAATATGGTTTCTAGCTACAAACAGTTGCTTGTTGTTCCCTGTAGGTTAGCCTCTATATTCTGTGCTTATCACAAACAGAGAGGAAATAACTTTCTGGGTCTTTGTGAGTCTTTTTAAAATGCACAGACTTTAGGGAAATCATATTTTCTTGAAGGAAATGAGGCATGACCAATCACACAAAACGTGAGAAAATCTCTTGATAGATGACCTTTGCCACATGTAAAAGAAACTGTTCAGTGGCTGAGGTTTCATGGATTTCATGCATGGAAATCAGATTTTCTGGCCACCAGTGCTGTTCAGTAAATAAATAATCCATCATTGTGTCAAACAGTTGAAACAAGGAGATACTGCCCTTGTTATCTGAATAGAAGTTTCGAGTTAGTAAGTTATGTAAACTGTTTGCATGTCAGCAGTTGTGTGAGCACTGTTCTAGTTTTCACTATGTAAAATAAAACCACTTCACTTTGGTGATGTTAACCTAATGGCGAGAGCATTCATTTGATTCTGCCTCTGCTGATGAACTTTCTGGTGCATGAATGGATTAAGACGAGAGTTCCCACATGGATTCTGCAGTGTGTCAGAGCATTGTGCTAAATCATTAGTAGGCAGTTCCAATGATAATTTAAAATTTTATTTCATTAAAACCAATAACAGCTTTAAATATGTTGTCATGATTCTCTCTAAATTCTGCTCTAATATTTATATTTTAGTACATTTTTGGTGTTATTAGAATAAATCTGGTTAAAATGATGGTCCTTGATATCTACTGATTATTTTTATCTTCTTTTACCAGGTAATATGTACTTGAGGATAAAAGTTCCATTTATTTATTTTAAATGATTTAACTAGTTTTCATCTTTATGTTTTAATTCTGTGTTATTTTAGAATTTATCCATCATTATCAGCAAAATGTTGGACATGTACACAAATGTACACACACACACACACAACTAAGTTAGGTCAGATCTGTTTCCCACTAATGGGTCCGTTTTAGGTTTCCATTTGGGCTCAGTTTATCCTAAATAAGAAGGAATATCCAAGTATTTCAACTATGTTTCTGGCATTAAAAGCAGAAACACAGTTGAAGCGTAGTTACGTTGCTTTCCAGCTAACTCCTACATGCACTTTTGATATTTAAACTACTTTCTCGCTGAAATGTCAAGCCCCTCCTGCCACAACAAAGAGCTTCTCTTACCTCCTAGGTTTTGCAAATAGCACCTCACTTACAATAGACCTTTTTGCCCTTCCAGAATACAGTGGATACTGTTTTGCTTTAGAGCACAAGAAGTATTCATTTCATTTCATTCTGACCAGCATTTTGAGAAAGCTCTTCTGAAATTAGTCTGCAAAGTGGGTATACAAATATATATATTGAAATTCCAAAAATGGGAAAATGGGAAAAAATTAGGAAAACATATTTTCATTTCAAATGATTCAGTCACAAGTTACACTGTTTCACCAAAAATGATTACACTATAATTATGCCATAATTTGATTTTTAAAGAAATTTATCTTCAGAAATATTTTCAGAGATTTATCTTTTAAACGTTAATCAAAATAAAAACTTAACTTTTGTTATGACAGAGATTGTTTTGTTTTTTATTAGGTACCTACTGAAACCCTATAGTCCTTAGAGATTTTTGGTTTCAGGACTGAATTATTTACTAAAGGACCAAGGTAGTATGAAATTATTATTTAATTTATTAAGTAAATTAATAGAAAAGAAATAAATTGATTTTCAATAATTTATAAACTAGAAAAAGAAGGAAACTTAAAAAAGTCTATATTCATGTTCTTGCTTACATTTCAAAACAAAGTAATCGTAAATTAATTGTTTCCAAATTTGTAAAGTAAAACAGCCAAGGAGATCTCAAAATTCTCAAGAGTTTATAAGAAAATTAGCAGTTCTGGATAGCCATTCATCTCTAACATTAGTTTTGTTTAGCACTGAAAAGAAACATATGTTTGTGAAATCACCCTATTTGAATTATGATTTACTTTTATTTATTATCGATTTGCCACAGAGAGAGTTTATGTCCAGGAATCACAAATAAATTGATAACACTACAAAGATTTGCCTTAATAAACATTACCAGGCTAATCCAGGCTGAATATTCCACTTTAGCACATCCCTCAGTTTACTTCTCTAAATTAAAGACAATATTGTGTATATTTATACTAAACTATGCCTTATAACTTTTAATGCATCTTTTATTTTTATTGAAGTATTCCATGTTAAGTGTTCAAAAATGAAAAATTTAAAAAGGAAAATTAAAATGTAACCACCGTTAACAAAATGTGCATTGTGGTACCTACACTTTGACCCTTCAATGCTTATAATTAAAAATTTATAAAAAGAGAAGAAAGCAATATCATTTTTTGTATACTATTATATCTTATTTTTTTTCCACTTAATAATATATTCTGAGCATCTTGCCATGTCTGCAGATATAAATGTATTATGTAGCTATATGAAACATTCAGAATGCTATTAAGGAAACAGAAGTCTCACTAGGATACTGGAATAGAAAAAGATAGGCTTAAGGGTTGCTCAAAGCACTGGGAGAGTGAGGACTAGAAGTCCACATTCAGGCAATCTGGAAGTGCAGCAATTGCAAAGAAGCTTCCATCAGTGATTGCAGCCATATGGCAGCATCAGAGATGGAGATTCTGAAGGGGATGCCTACAGCCACCTGCAAGCCGCCAAAGATCTTTACTGCCTCAATACATAAGTGGGTAATCCTCAGGTGGAGCATTCAATGCTGCAGGATGCTTGTGTATATCTGCCTCTAGAAACTGAGGGCTCTCCTCTTTTGCCTTCAGAATCTAACCTGGAACTGTAGTGAAAAGAAATTATGATGTGTAAACTTCTGGCTTCCTCCCAGAGATAGTGGAAGGGGCAGAGATGAAGCTGAATGACAAAGGACATAAAAATAGTCATTACCTTTTTAATAGCTTCATCCTATATTGTACTGTAAATTTTTAAAAATTCATATTTTTTCTTTTTTTTCCTGCCTCCTCAATATGCCTACAAACAAGTTGTGAGCCCCCTACCCAAGTAATCAAGTTCACCAGAATAAGTGTTGTCCATGAACATGTTTCTCTTCTTGCCCTCCCCTCACAATGACCTAGTAATATTCAAAAGGACAGGGGAAATCCCTTCAAGTCTACTCTGTCCTGAGGTATAAGAAAAACCCTTGCCTGCCAGTTTCTGGTGGCTCCTCACTGGCTTGGTTGAGCCTGCTCCTGTGGTGCTCCTCCTCTATGGCCCCTATCAGCATGCAATGACTCTTTCTAGAACCTGTGAGTATAATAAACATTATTTCCCTGAGTCTTTCCCATGTCCCCTCTTGAGGCCACACCTGACTGATCACTAACCTCCCCCCCAAAAAAAGCCACATAAAAATCAAACATATATCATAATCTATATGAATTGATATAGCTTAGTTAATGCCATTTTTGGAAATATTGTTTCTAATTTTTGCAAATTATAAGTATTGAAATGAATATTCATAAATGTTATATATAAATGGCAAATGTATATATGTATATATGTGCCTACTAAGGCTATTTCTTAAGGCTCAGAAAAGTAATATAAAGTGCTTTATTTTAGAAAATAAAAATCAAACATTTAAAAAGAAATGCATAATAAACAATTTTCAATATGGGTTTGGGGTCAACAATGTGAGTCTCCAAATAACTGTCAAAACTCAATAATTCATCCAAAACAGGCTTAAAATTAATCTCTTTTGTGAGAAACATTTTGAAAATTACCCAAAGAGAAGAAAATGTTTAACATGAAGTTGCTTTCATCCAGACATTTTAATCATGTTCGTAAGATATGACATAATTTTCTATTTAAAGCACACACACATGAACACACACACACTGACACACACACACACACACACAGAAATTCAAGGCTGGGTATGTATCTAAATATATCAATTTTTTTTAAGTTGCCATTTTGATTTTTTTTTTTTTCAAATATACAGATGTGCTTAAATGCAGTGATTGTAGCTGAGCACAATATCAGGCAACTACATAGATATGATTAGGTAGTAATTATACATTTTGATGGGAGATTCTCAATATCTTAAGAAGAAAAGTACCCAGAGGGGAAAAAATTGATACAGTATGTCAAAAGAAAAAATTTCTCCCCTTTTTAAAAAGTAAATAATTCATAAAAATACATATGTATTATTTCTTGGCTATTCAGGGTCTTATTTCGTGTTCATACTCCTTAAGTTGCCCAACATTAAAACTACATACTGAAATAATTACATAGAAAAAAAGCTTAATGATTAAAAAATATTTACCTTACACACCCTGCTTAGAAAACTAGATCCTTTCTGAAGATGTTAAATGAGAGAGGAAGAGTGTATATTTAGCATTTTAATTTCAAATGTCATAAAAATATAGCCCTTATAATCAGACATGTTAGTATTATGCCCTTGATCCCCTATATTTTTTAGGAGTTTCATGCCTTAAAATTTAGTTTTACTTCTATTGTTTCAGGCATTTTTTTTTTTTAAGAAAATAGCTCATTTTTGCTCTTTTGGTATAACAAAAAAACACAGATATCTTCAGTCTGACTATATAATCCTCAACATGAGAAACAATCCTTTCATTAAAAATAAATAAATAAATAAGGAAGAGTCTGTGTTCTGTACCCTGGAGAAATCCTGACTGTGGCTTGATACCCAAGAAGAAAAGCCTTTGAAATGAATCTAATGTCACATTATTGAAAATGTAGCTGCACAGATTAACTTTTTTCACTCTGCAATGGCTTACAAAGCTTCAAATGCCCAGAAATCTCCTAAACCAGACCATTTAAGGAATCTAAATAAGCTTGCATGGCTTTAAGCTTTCTGACTTTGAATGTTAGCTTTGAAGTTTTGCCAGAACCTGACTGTAGAAGAGTTGCTTTTAAACTGAATTCATGACACTAGAATTAGTGTTGGAGGTTCAATATGCCTAATAATGATCTTGACCATGCAAACCATAGACAGCCATCACATATGGTACCTCTGAGTTAAAAATTCTCCAAAGATAAGATGTGTAACATCCTGGCTCCAGTATTTATTTATTTTCCATCTTTATACATTGGGGCTTTGGATACTGTCCAACTTAAAGAGCCAATTTTCTTAATGGCATATGGCATTTGTCCATGGGTAAGAGCATAGAAAGGAGAAAGCAAAGTTTATAAATGGTTGAATTATAAATGTCCCAATATCATATTTCTTTTCTTTTCTTTTTTACTTAATTAGCTGAAAATCCTATAGCAAATTTCTGGGCAAAACTCCACTGTCAAGTGCTTTTCTGCCAACTCCCAACCAAGACCAATTCTATTTCCATAAACTTTTCTGGACCTTTATATAAACAAATTTATCCTCAAAGAATGGAGTTAATTACAAAACCTTTTTAATATTGAGATGTACACTTCATTTTAATTTGAAGACTTGTATTTTGCCACATAAAAATATAAAAATTCATCATATGGGTCATCCCTACTTTCCCAAATTGGACTTAAATTCCCATGCAAGAGGAAAAAAAAAATCCTCAAGTCTATACAATTTGTTGGCAAAGAGAGTCACATATGGGGAGATTTATTACTGCCCTCAATTCCCCATAATTTCCAAGAAATCAACGATGCTATTTTTAGTATATAGGCCTGGCATCTGCCACAAAATTAAAGGTAAAAATGTGGCCTGACAAGGTTTATAATTCTGTCAAATAAAATATTTGGTAATTTAATAAGAAGAGGCAGGTAGATATGTTTGAAAAGTACATACAAGTAAGTTTTAAGAAACAAATGTGTTTCTACATAAATAGATACATACATACATATCTCAAGTAGCTTTTTCAAATGCTAACCCAGAGGAGAAAAATGAACTTTATCAATTCTGCTAGATATGATGATTTTACTTATCTATTATTTTATGAGATATTCTTCTAAAATGTGGTTCTAGGTAACAAAAATGGTTTAGCATTTTAAATATTTTTAATCAATTATGAGTGTGTATGCAAGTTAAAAATGTTTTATCGGTTTGATCTGAAAATATAGGTAACAAAAAAAGAAAGAAACTTACATTGATTTGCTATACAGCTAGTATCTAAGTAAGCACATTTATGCAATCTGGCTATAACAGTAAAGCTTATTGTTTTCTGATTAGCATACAAGCTTAAAACTTGAAGAAAATACATTAGTTTTACATTTTTTCTAATATCATTAGTATATCCTTAATTGCTTCAGCAATTATAATGGAGATTAGAAAACAATTCTGTATGTATGTTGACTTGCTGTAATCATTTTGTAAATTTTTAAAATCTAGAATTCATAAATAATAAATTGACAAGCTTTTAAAAATTTGTATCATGACTTCATTTAAAAATATTTTCAATATGTAAAATCAAATGGGATAGATTAGAATGCTTGAGGCCAATGAAATTATGCTGTTCATAAAAAATGTAAAAATTACATTTCAAGGAATGGAACATCTAAAAAGTTACAAATTGATTTTTAAAAATAATCAGTCAATATAAATATTTTGCACCTGCCAATGTAGAAACTCACACACAGACATAGACACCTGCATGCATATAAACACTTATTTATACAAGCATACAAATTTTCTTTATATTTTTCTATAAATTTGTTAATTATAAGACTTCCTGCCTGCCTGCCTTCCTTTTTTCCTTCCTTCCCTCATTTTTTTCTTTTTCTCTTATGAATAATGTAAGATAATTTCAAACAGTTATCTTGCTTAGTGGTATGATTATCTTTGCCTTTAAGTCATTCAGCAACTACTGAGCACTTATGCTGTCTCAACTTTGGTTTTCAGTTTTGGTGATATTTACATGAAAATATGCCCCATTTTTGGGAATGACACAGGTCTATTTTTTTAGATAGACACAGTGAAATAAAACCAGTGCCATAACTGCAGCACAGTGTGTTTAGATTATATGTAAATTTGAGTCATTCAAATGTGGAATAATATGATGTAAATTATTAATAAACTTACTTTATATAAAATATTTAAAGTAGTCTGGGTCAATCACAAATTAAAAGTTGATCAAATGCATATAATTTTAAAATTTATACTTAAGATGAACTATGAATTTGGCTTAATCTCTTGAGTAATGATTGTATCAATTTAATTTTAAAAAATTTATCCACCATACTTTTCCAGAATTAGGTTTGAATTATTTGAGTTTTTCCAAATGAAACTTTCCAATAAAGCTCTCAAAACAAACAAAACGAGGCCTATATAATAAAAGGTATTGTTAAGAACGTAAGAATCTAAGCAAACAGAAGGTTGTCAGAGAATGCTTATAAGATGAAATAATTTTGAAATAAAGCATTAGAGTTTTTGGTACAGTTTTTCTATTCAATTATGTAGAAGAGACTTTATCATGCTGGGAAATAAGCATATACAGACACAGCATGTTGAAAAATAAGTAGTCCAAATAACTACTACCCAAGAATGAGAAGAGTGATGGGCAATTAGACTTGTCAGGTAAGTGTTAATAAAAGACTCACACAAAAGAATTTGCATATATGATATTGATGTTGTTGATGTTGTCATTGACAGACCAAGTTTTTATCACCATTTCTCAACAAAAAACCTTATAAATGTTTCTAAAATTCTTAACAGAATCAAAATGGTTTATGAGATGTCTCCCTCTATAATTGAATTTTGCAGGAACTAAAGTAAAATGTATTCATGTGAAATCTGAGGGTAAAAATGACTCTATTCATATTAATAATAAACATTGGTAGAGACTGTGAATTAATATACATTTCTCCTCACCAGTGTTTAGCAGAGTAACTTGCAAAAGTAAGCATTTAATAAATGATTTTTGAACTGAATCACATTTTATTTTATTACCTAAATCAGTTGTAATTTAATCCTTTTTCTCCAGTTTGAACATTTCCTTTCTTGGTTCTATTTATAATTAATAATTCTCTAGCTCTGTAAAATAATTCAAATTCTCAAGTTGCAAATCTGTAAAATTCTTGCTTTAATTATTTCAAATTCTCTTTTGACTATAAAGCTATTTAAGTGTAAACTTGTCTTTGTAATTCTAAAATGTTTAATATTATAAAATTATTCTGGATAATAGTAAGTATTTAATAAGTATTTTAATACATCAGTAGAAATAAATTCTTTATGATTTGGTTTGATGTTTTAACTCCTTTGTTACAGATTGCTATTAAATTCTAAAATATCTTAATACATTAAGTACCCAAAGAAGAAAATATTACTCAGTTTGAATTTATCATAGCAATAGACAATCTAACAGGAAACACAGAGATAGAAAATAACTTTTAAAAAGTGTAAAGAGTATCATTGACCTGTAGAACACTTCCAGTGGCCTAATATAATCTAATTAACATCCCTGAAGGAGAAGAATGTGGACTGAAAAGGTATTTTAAGAAATAATACTGGAAACATTTTAAAATTCCATAAAACTACAACCTTAAGTTCTAAGAATCTCAAGAAACCCAAGCATGATAAATAAAAAGAAAACTAAGCCAAGGAACATCATAATCAAATTGCACAAAGCCAGAAATACAGAAGAAAAATCTTAAAGGCACTAGAGAAAAATACATTTTATGAATAGAAAACACAGATAAGATTGACAGCAGCTTTCTCATTGGAAAAGGGCAACAAAAGGAGACAGTGGAGAAATACTCTTAAATTACTGAAAAAATGTCAACACAGAATTCTATACAGAGTATAAAATATATTTTTAAAATTGATGGCAAAACAAATATTCTTTAGACATATAAAATCTGAAATTATTTATCTCTAGCAGATTCACGCTATGACAAATGTTAAAGGAAATCCCTCAGGCAGAAAAATAGGGAACACAGATGCATATCTACAAGAAACAAAAGGCACTAGAAATGGTAATGACATAGACAAGTATGTATAATTTCTTTTTACTATTTAATATTTTAAATAGTCTTTTAAAATAATAATATAGATATAGTATGATATTTATAATATTAAATGCATAACAAATGGAAATGAGAACATATAGGCTGGAAGAATTATTATTCTAGACCTGAAAAGTCATAATATCAAGTGAAAGTAAGCTATGATAATTTAAACATATAAATCCGAAAACTACCTTTAAAATAACATGATAATTAAAACTATTAAGCCAGGAAGAGAAAATTTTAGAAAATAATTAAAATGAAAGCAACAAAAGTAGAAAAAGAGAACAAAAACTGTAGGAGGCAAATAGAAAACCAATGACAAAATAATCTCACCATCTCAATAATTTCAAGGAAAGGTAGTACCCTAAACAACCCCTATACAAAGTCAATGATAAAACTGAGAAAAGAGAAAGATCTAATTATTACTTGCCTACAAGAAAAACATTTTAAAAACAGAGATATCAATAAGTTATAGGTAAAAAGATGAATTAAATACTATGGTAATGCAAGTTTAAAAAAATAAAGCTAAATAAGCTATATTAATTTGAGTGAAAGTAGATGTAGACCAAATCATTTTACCAAGAATACAAACCATCTTTTATCATTCCTTTTTTAAAACTTTTATTTTAGGTTCAAAGGTACATGTGCAGGTTTTCTATATAGGTAAATTTCACATCACAAGGGTTTGTTTTACAGATAATTTAATCACCCAGGTACTAAGCCTAGTACCCAACAGTTATTTTTTCAATCATCTCCCTCCTCCTACCCTCCACCTTCAAAGCAGGACAGTGTCTGTTGTTCCCCTTTTTGTGTCCATGTTTTCTCACAGTTTAGTTGAAGACATTATCGCTTTCTTTTTTATGGCTGCATAGTATTCCATGATGTGTATGTACCACACTGTCTTTATTCAATCTGCCATTGATGGACATTTTGGATGACTTCCTGTTTTTGCTATCGTGAATACTGCTGCACTGAACATACATGTACATATGTCTTTATGGTGGAATGATTTATATTCTTTTGGTTATATACCAGTAATGTTATGATTGGGTTTAATGGCAGTTCTGTTTTTAGCTCTTAGAGGAATTACCACACTGCCTTCCACAATAGTTGAACTGATTTACACTTCCACCAGCAATGTGTAAGTGTTCCTTTTCTCTACAACCTAACTAGCATTTGTTATTTTTTGACTTTCAATAATAGCCATTATGACTGTTATAAGATGGTATCTCATTATGGTTTGAATTTGCGTTTCTCTATTGATCAGTGATGTTGAGCTTTTTTTTTTTTT
>NW_016107431.1:3572396-3628979 GCF_001604975.1 Cebus imitator
GGGTTGTTTATTTTGTTCTTGCAAATTTGTTTAACTTCCTTGTAGATGCTGGATATTAGATCTTTATCAAATGCATAGTTTGCAGATATTTTCTCCCTTTCTGTGGGTTTTCTGTTGACTCTGTTGGCAGTTTCTTTTGCTGTGCAGAAGCTCTTAAGTTTAATTAGGTCCCATTTGTCAATTTTTACATTTGTTATGATTGCTTTTGAGGTCTTTGTCACTAAAATTTTGCCTATTCATATGTCTAGAATGGTATTGCCTAGGTTATCTCCCAGGTTTTTTATTGTTTTGTGTTTTACATTTCAGTTTTTAATCCATCTTGAGTTGGGTTTTGCCTATGGTGTAAGGAAGGAGTCCAGTGTCAATTTTCTGCATGTGGCTAGGCAATTATCCCAGTATCATGTATTCAATAAAAAATCATTTCATTGTTTTTGTCAGCCTTGTCAAAGATTAGATGATTGTAGATGTGTGCCCTTATTTCTATGTTCTGTATTCTGTTCCATTGGTCCCTGTGTCTGTTTTTGTAGCAGTATTATGCTGTTTTGTTTATTGTACTCCTGTAGTATAGTTTCAAGTTGGGTAACATAATGCCTCCAGCATTGTTCTTTTTGCTTAGGATTGCCTTGGCTTTGCAAAAAAAAAAAAAAAAAAAAAAGACAAAAAAAAAAAAAAAAAAAAAATTGAGGAAGGACTCCTCCCCAACTCATTCTGAGTCCAGCATCGTGATAGCAAAACCTGGCAAAGACACTAAATAACAACAACAAAACTTCAGGCCAATATCCTTGATGAACATCGATCTAAAAATCCTTAACAAAATACCTGCAAACCTACCTTAGCGACACATGAAAAAGAAAATTCACCATAATCAAGTAGGCTTTAACTCCGGGATACACGGTTTAACATATATAAACAATATGTGATTCATCACATAAATGAAACTAAAGACAAAACCCACGATTATCTCAATGTATACAGAAAAGTCTTTTGATAAAATTTAACATCGCTTCATGTTAAAAATTCTCAACAAACTAGGTATTGAAATAACATACCTCAAAATAATAAGAGCCATCTGTGACAAACTCACAGCCAACATCATACCAAATGGGTAAAAGCTCGAAACATTTTCTTTCAAAAACTAGCATAAGACAAGGATGGCCTGTCTCACAACTCCTATTCAACATAATATTAAAATCTTGGCCAGAGCAATCAGGCAAGAGAAAGAAATAAAGGGCATCCCAATAGGAAGAGAGGAAGTCGAACTATCCCTGCAGACAATAGAGTCTACGTCTAAAAACCTCCATAGTCTGGGCTCCAAAGCTCCTTTACCTGATAAACAACTTCAGCAAAGTTTCAGGGTACAAAATCAACATACAAAAATTATTAACATTTATATTCACTAATAACAGCAAAGCCGAGAGCCAAATAAGGAATGCGATCCAATTCACAGTTTCCACAAAAAGAATAAAGGACCTAGGAATATAGCTAACCAGGAAGGTGAAAGATCTTTACAATGAGAATTTTAAAACACTGCTCAAAGAAATCAGAGATGATATAAACAAATGGGAAAACATTCCATGCTCATGGATAGGAAGAATCAATATAATTAAAATGGCCATACTGCCCAAAGCAATTCACACATTTAATGCTATTCCCATCAAACTACAAATGGCATTCTTCACAGAACTAGAAAAACCTATTTTAAAATTCATATAGAACCAGAAAATCATTTCATTTGATTAAAAAGCATAGGTTCATCTGGGGGACTAACTGACATTTATTGAATACTCTAGCCAAAAACCTCAGTATGCATATTCATTTCAAGTATACATAAAACATGTATCAAGATAGACAAAATTATTTGCAATAAAATAAGCTCAATATATTTAAAATGAAATTAAATTAGAAACCATTGAAAGAAAGGGATCTGGAAAATTCTCAAATATTTGAAAATTTCTTTTCATACATCCAAATTATTCATGGGATCAAAGAAATAATAATTTATGGTAGCTGAGAAAACTACTTCAAATATAAGCATGGACCTGAAGACAATATAAGGTTCCAAATGAAAAACTGTTGATAAATATAAATGTTAAAGACTGCAAAACAACAATAATTATATGTTGTGGAATAAAAACATAAAAATTAAATTATAAATAAATAACTTTAATTTTCTAATTACTAACTTAACCTAGTAAAAATAAGCTATGCTAGATGTGTTCTATGAAGAAATGAGGTGTCTAATATGAAGACTCTTGTATTCAGGGAAATCAAAATCTAATGAAAAATGTTGAATATATAAAAACTCATTAAAATATTAGCCAGTAACACAGAAGATATACTATTTGCCCAGTAGAATATTTTTATCTTACAAAAAGTGTTGTCTCCCTATACTCTCCCCAGCATACTTTCATGAAAGTAGTAACTGCTAGTCTTCAGTGTGTACAGGTAGGCAGGAACAGACAAATCTGCAAGGTTTTAGAAAGCTGCTTCCATAAATTTTCTGGAAGCCAATCCCTATTCTCAAACTCTTCTTTCATTCCCAGAACTTTTCAATTACATTAATACACCTCCCTACCCCACATTGAATCTATGGAGCCCTGTTTTCTAAAAATCTTAATTTAGCACTTAAGAAAAAAAAAAAAGAAACTGTATCTTTTTTAAGGACCAGAACATATCCATCTTTCTGTGTGTAAGAAAAAAAAAATTATATATATATATATATATATATATATATATATATATATACACACACACACACACACATAAAAATTTTTGTTTTCACATATATATATATATAACATAATATTTTCATTGCATCAAGTAAACAACTGCTCTTTCATTGTCATTTCCAAGGAAATAAATGTCAAAGTATGGTATTATAGTAATACACTGTAATTCCTTATAAATTTACCTATGAAAGCAGCTCTATAGGGTGGATTTATGATGATATGAAATGAAAAAAGCAGGATTAGACAACAGTTAACTGATATTAAAATGTCAAGCACAAGGTGAAAATAATCTTTTGATTGAAGATAGTTTGTGGAATTCACGTTTCATGAATTATACAAGGATGAACAATTATTCAGTGAAGATATTTTCTTTCATTTATTTGACATGATATTATTCTGTTGAATGAGTTAAGGAAAGAAGGGAAGGAATAGCAATATCCAGCTCCTGTATGAATCAGAATAGATTAATTCATGCTACGGTAACAGACTAACTCCAAATTCTAACAGCTTAAAGGAACAAAAAGTTACTTCTTGCATTTGCTACAGGTTTAATGCAGGACAATAATAGAATCTGCTCACTGTAGCCTCAGAGTCTTGCTTTCACATCAACAAGGCACAGGAAGGGGACTCAGTAAATTATATACTGATATTAAAGCTTTTTCCTGAAAGTTACAGGCACATTTTCACTCATTCCTGAATATTTCATTGAACAAGGAAAGTCACATGGCAATTTCTAACAAAAGCAAGAATGTTCAATCCTACTAGCCACCTGGAAGGAGGATTAGAATATCAGCTCTTCATGCCTACAATTTAATAAAGAGTACTAGACATCTGCTCCAATGGCAATACAAGAAGAGACATAAGGGCTTAAAAGTAAAATAATAAAAATGTAATGCTAATGCCAATACAAAGATTAATAATATCTAAATTGCACTGATAATTTATTATTATTTATACCAGGTATCATTCTAAGTGCTCTACATGACTTATGACATTAATGCATTTAATTCTCAAAGCAGCTCAGTGAGATAGGTAGTATTATTATAGCCTCATTCTATACATAAAACATGAGGTACAAATAAGTTAAATTACTTGTTCATAATTGTTTATGGACCCTGTGTGTGTGTGTGTGCCTGTGTGTGTGTGTAGTGTTTTGATTGAGCCAAGATTTGAACCTAAGGAGTTTGGTTCCTGAGCCTGAGCCCTAAATTCTGTATGACATAATGGCCCATTTGCTTTAGTACATTTATTTTCAACTTTTGTTTTTTATTTTATAGCACCTTTATTTATATTAAAGCTTATTAAGAAGCTTATTATAAAAACTGAACTATTTGGAACATCTCTGGTTAAATTAAGATGAAGAGCTGGAAGTCCTACCCATTTGGGGCAGCATGCCTCTTCCAGCTTCTGATTTAGGATGCTGTCAGTAACATCAAAAAAGGCTTGAAATTTGTTTATTTGCTAAAAATATAACCACTTACTGTGACTCTTCAGGCTCTCATATCTTAGCTAAATTATCTAATTATAATAGTTGTTCCTCTTAAAAAAAAAAGCAGAAAAATAGAGTATCCTGAGACACAAAGTCAGGACAAGCTGAAACTGAAGATACCAAGCTTTTGATTTCTAGAGCTTAATTTTAGAAAAAACTTTTCTCAACTACAAGTATGCAAACAAACCCAGGATTAAGAAAGTTGTAAATGTTAAGAAATGGAAAACACCTCATAAAAATGATGAAAAGCAGTATCCTACCAACTAGTTATTAGAGAGATGGGTAATTTTGTCAAAATCTATAAAGATGCTAAAAACACAGCTATCTGGCAGCCACCTACAAAGTCCTGAATACTTTGTATACTCAATGAAATCTATGCACTTGTCAAAAGTGTTTGTTCTTCTGATCTTAGCTGGGCTCTCCTTTACTTTCTTTCTTTCTTAATCCTAAACTGAGAAAATACTGATATTATATATTTTTAGCTTCTCCACTAGTAATTGTTTTCTCTAAACTTGTCTGGAAGTAATAAAGAAACAAAAACTCGGTCTTAATGTTATGTTTTCTCAGAGTTCAACAGTTAACTTCAGTATTTAACCCTAAATACTATTTTAAGAAAACAAACATTTGAGAACAAGCAACCTTAGTTTCAAGTCATCAATAATATATTAATAAATATTTAGCACCCCAACTTGCACTTAAAATACAGTAGTTAGGTAGTAAGATTGAATGTGAGAGCTAGTTTTAGTAAATACAAAATAAATAAGCAAATACATAATACATACATTTTTCTAGACAGCCTTCCCTCCCACACCAGAGCTACATTCATTCACTAAATACTTTCATTTTATATTGTTCTCCTTTAATTAACCTTATGAAGATATTGATGCACTTCAGCCTTGCCATGTAAGACGTTTTTTTAAACATTTATAACTGAGCATCACTATACTTAAGAGAGTAAGGTTAAAATATTTTATTAGTTATAGTTATTTTCAAATCTATTATATTTAATTGATAAGTAAAAATTTAAAAAGGCATTTTGAAATTTTTGCTATTATTTAGATTAAAAATTGATAATTTCAAATGCAAACAGTCTGCATTTAAAAATTAAATTAGAAAATATAATTTTAAAGGTGAAAATGATATAAAGGATTTAAAGTGTGTTTACATTGCTTGACACTTTCTAATATAAAAACATATCTCCATATCTCCGAAATCTCTCTTCACCCTCTGGATTTTGTATTACAGTATACCTACGGACACAAAATTTAAAGCCTCTACAAATTTTCAAAGAAAGCATCAATGATTAGGGGTATATAAGCAAATGTTTTTATGGTCCTTGAAGAAGTTTCACATCAAACATATAGCAAATGATCCTAAAAACGTGCAAAAACAAAACTTCACCTTGGACATTGTCAGTTTTTCAAGTCTTATCTTGAACATGTTGTCCATGGGATTTTTATCTCTGAAATTTTCCCTATTAAACACATCTATCTCAACCTCCAAGGCACTTAAAATTTCTCATTCCTCCTTTATTCAGAATAGTTTGTTCTTCCATGGAAATCTCAGCACTAGGTTATTATCACTTATGATGGACAAAAAAAATTTCCCAACAAAGTAGTTACATATGCTTTATCATTTTTTTTTAATGCGGCGTCTCACTCTGTCGCCAATGATGGAATGCAGTGGTGCAATCTCACCACTGCAGCCTCCTTGAACCCAGTTTCCTGGGTTCAAGTGATTTCCTGACTCAGCCTTCCGAGTAGCTGGGATTACAGGCATGCACCACCACACCCAGCTAATTTTTGTATTTTTAGTAGAGAGAGGAGTTTCACCATATTAGCCAGGCTGGCCTCAATCTCCTGACCTCCTAATCCATCTGCCTCCGCCCCCCAAAGTCCTGAAATTACAGGCGTGAGCCACTGTACCCAGACACTTTATCAGATTACTAATTCCTAAGAACTCTGTTTATGTTCACAGTGCTATGGCTATGACATTTGACATTAGATTTTTTTTAGATTCCACAAGGATCTCCATACATTTATTCCTGCAGTGTTATGGGAAGTTTGTATGAAACATTCTAGTCAATGATATTACTGTCATCGTCCCAATGTGCTATAAAGTTTCATCACTGTCACTGAGGACTCACCTGACAAGTTGAACATACTCTTGCTTTAAAAAAAATGCCTTTGTATTAAAATGGTCACAGTTGCTATAGTGACAAATGTCACTCATCCTCAATACATATTTCTAAATCGCCAAAGAGTAACATCCGAACAATGAAGAAAAGGAGTAAAATTGCAGAGAGATATTATTGGAATAAGCTATATTTTTCTTAACAAAGAGTTTACAATTGAATGAAGAAATTAAAAATATTCTATTAACAGATTTTCTCTTTTTCTGAGTATTATTGTGCTTAATTTCTGGAGTTTTCATCCCTGAGTAAGTCACCCTAAACAAAAGCAATTGAATTTGGATTTAAGAATTGCCACTGTATGTCTCAAGCAAACTAGAAATTTAGCAAAACTTTTAAACTCCGCTATGATTTCTTATGTAACCTTGGAGTTTTTTTTTTTTTTAATGTGACTTTATTTTATTATTATTATTATTTTTTTTTTGCAATCTGACCCTTTTCTCAATTGTGTTGTCCTATGCATTTCCTGATCTCTCAAAGGGAGGTGATCTAGATTAATGAGTTTGAACTCCGCAGATTAATATTCTATAATAGCAATCACTTTTTCAATTGGTATTATTTTACTATTTCAATTTTGTGCAAACACTTGGGACACATACTAACCTAGAGGGATGACAAACAATAAGATTAAGCTTGAGCAGCAGGGATGTAAATTTTCACACAACCTTCAGAAATATGAGTATCAATTTCTTTAGGATTAGACCAAAGATGAGCTGACTGTTGCCAAAGCAGAAAGACAATTTATTCTTTAAAGGACCTTTCAAAGTTCTTTCCCTAAAGCCTGCCTACTAACCAAAATCATGCCCAAGAGATAAAGGAAGCCTGTAAGATACATTCCACAGAAGTACAGAATGTTTACAGAAGTTTGATCAAAGAGAATAGTACTATTTTTTAACATAGCATTGGTAATGCAAATTAGTTGAGGAGAGTGGTGTTATAATAACTGTTACAGTTTTTCACAGAATGAAGACTTGCTAAACTGAACATGTGTTCTAGAGATGTAGGTAGATGGTTGTTGAAAAGAAAACGAACAATTTTAGCAGTTATAATACATGGTGAAACTACTTTATATTGATTAATAATACCCATTACTGGAGATATATTAAAGACTCTTTATAATAATACACGTACTTTTGGGAAAAAAAATAAAAACCTAAAAACTGGATATATTAAAAACTTTAATATATCCCATTACTGAAGATATATTAAAGACTCTTTATAATAATACACGTACTTTTGGGAAAAAAATAAAAACCTAAAAACTGGGGCTTTGGTCATCTATCTTCAAAGTTCCAGATGCTAGTCTATGAAATAATTTTAATCATTTGTACATAGTAACTTGTAAATGAAATACTCACCTTTATAGAAACATTATTAACAAGTAACATTTATCATATTTCTGTGAGGCTATAGCCACATAGCAAATTCTTATAAGCAGGAAGTTTATTTCTTACTTATATACATTGCCTTTTATCATCCTCACAGTAGTGAGGTACAGAAAGATAAATTTCTCCAAAGTACAATTTATTTACTGAAATTTGATCAAAGAGACATTTGATGACTTTTTCTTCACCACAACACTGTACAGTATAATTTTCTTGTTTTATAATAAAACAATGTTACTATCTTCATTACAAATATATATTCGAAAAGTAAAACAATTTATTCACTATCATAGGAGTAATAAGAATGGTTTAGAAACATTTGAATGGAGACTATCTGACCAGAAAGCTAAGCTTTTAGCCATCATGTGATCTGATCATATGAATATTCATTACAATAAAAACCCTCTGAACAGTTGTTTGGCCAATATTCTTAAGGCAAAAATAGAAAAAAAAACGATGCTGCTAGAGGCTTTTAAATTCAACCTTTGAGTCTCTATTTACAATTTACTGAGCTCTTAGGGTATAAATATTATTTAAGTCATTCAATAAACATGCATTTGTAACTGACTCTATACTGCAGATTTCCAGGAAGGTATAATAGGAAAAAGCAAAGTATAGAAAAATAAGTTCAAAAATTGTGATTTAATATTTAAGTAATGGTTAAATGGCAATAATAGCATTGCCAAGAGAAATTGTAGGCTTAATTCCCCATTAAATGATACAGCAAATTTAATATTATCCATAAACTGAAGAGAGTTCATCAGACATGTTGGAGAAGAAAATAATTTACATAAGAGACACGGCAAACAAATGCATGACAGTTGAAAAGAGACAGAGAAATGGAATACTATTACTTGCAAGAGAAGTGGCATATGGCAATATGTAATCTGCAATAAAAATTAAACACAGCATTTTTATTTCTGTTAGGCCCATAAGTTATTTTAGAAATCCTGATTTTTTAAAAAAAAGGCAAATATAGCTTTTGAAAGGTACTTTTGACTTAAAAAGCTACAAAGTGGCTGGGTGCAGTGGCTTACACCTGTAATCCCAGCACTTTGGGAGGCCGAGACAGGTGGATCACGAGCTCAAGAGATCAAGACCATCCTGGTCAACATAGTGAAATTCTGTCTCTACTAAAGACACAAAAATTAGCCGGGCGTGGCAATGTGCGCCTGTAGTCCCAGATACTCAGAAAGATAAGGGAGGGGAATACCTTGAACCTGGGAGGCAGAGGTTGCAGTGAGCTGAGATCACGCCACTGCACTCCAGCTGGTAACAAAGCAAGACTCCAACTAGAGAAATAAACAAAAAAAGGTCAAACTGTGCAATTAAAAAAAAATACACTTGGTTTAGCTTGAAAAGCCAAACTTTATTCATAGGTTACTTCTTGCGTAGGGATAAGAGAAAAATGCTGCAGCATGGGTTGTAATCTTTGGCTTTACATAGAACAGAAAGAAATATACGCAATGGCTTTTGTTCCTAGGTGTCTCATATAAATGTCTGATTTGTTAACAAAAAATCATAAACATAAACTAATAGGCAGGCATGGTAATCAACAGTTCCTATCAAAGCCTACACACACACACACACACACACACACACACACACACACACACACAAGTTTAACACTCTTGTACAATTGACAGAGCATTAAATAAGTGAAAAATGGAGGTATTTTCTCAGCTATGGAATTAATATGTAGAAGAATCATGGAGGAAAGTGAACTAAGTTAAATTTTAAACTAGTTTCACTATTTTAAGTAATGAATCCTACATTGGTAAACAAACTTTGAGAATGTGATACAACCTTATAAATTTAAAATATTAATACAATTAATTAAAGAGTTATTGATAGCTTTCTTGCACACCAACATGCTAGACCCAGCCAGACAAAGGATGGATATTAAAAGATCCTTTACCCTTAAGTAGTTTATAATGTGATAAGGAAAATAGTCATACATCCCCTTTTAAAAAAATCAAATCAGATATTAACACTGTTTTCATAGTCATAACAATAGATGAAAATGAAATTTAAATGATTTGGAAGTGACCTTTGAACTTCACTTTATGGTTTAGAAAAATGTCAAAAGACACAAAGCAAAAAAGGGGGGAAAAGTACCAGGAAGACAAAAGTGAGGAGCATGCAAAAGTGCAAGTATGTAGAACGCACTTGATTTCTGAGAGCCCAGGTTTAATCATCTTTGTAAAGAGTGTTCAGTGGGGTTGTTGAAAACATAATTTGCGGACAGAGTGAATGTAAACATAAAAATATAGGGTAGTTTAAAAATACAATTATATTAAATTATTGTATATTTATTTTAGAAAAATGGCTCTAGAAACATCATGAAGGACAGATTATATTAGAGGAAGGCTTAAGTTTGAAAAAGCAGTGAGGAATTTCTGCTTTATCCAGGGGCTAAATGTATATAGTCTGAACTATTGATATGGACAGGAGACAAGGAAATACTGGGTAGAAGAGGGTGGTTCTCAGGCAAAGGCGCCACCCTCAAGCCCGGAAACCTGAAGCCCTAAATGAGAACAGGTATTCCTGTTCTCATGCCCAAAAGTTGCCTTTTGGCCCACCAAGCCCCCCTATCCTCTACCCATATAAACTCAAAACCCCCAGCTTCACAGGCAGACGAGGAGCTGAACAGAAAGCAGAAACAGCAGAAAGGTGCAGCAAAGGGAAAGGATGGGGCATTTGAATATCCGGAGGACTTTAGCTGGGGATGGTTCGAGAAGAAATCAGCGGCTGGAAGGCCAAACTCCAGGGGAAGATCATTGTCTCACTTCATCCCCCTTGTTTCTCCACATCCATCCCACTGAGAGCCACCTCTGCCAGTCACTAAAAACCCTGCATTGATCCTTCAAGTCTATATGCGACCTGATTCCTCCTGTACGCTCGAGAAGGATCTGGGTTCCAAGAGGACACTGAATTGATTAACCCCTAAGCCACCCAGGAGAGAAAGGCAAAAGAGCGCACTGTAACATACGGCCACTTGGGCTTCGGGAGTTTCAGACACCCACCCCTGGACACTGCCATGAAGCCAGAGCTCAGGGACACTTGCCCAGGCCCCTGCACCTGCTGGCCTCCATGTTCCCCCTCCAATAAGGGGCTTAGCATGCACTGTTGTGTGCCCTGCAAACAGATGAGCCACATCCCTGTCGCATGTCTTTTGAGGCTGTCAGGGAACTCTCTCGTTTTACTATGACACTAGAAGTGACAAAGTAAAGAAGACAGAGATAAAATGAGAATTTTGATAAGACAGAATTTAAAGTAATGTCAATTGAGAGGGAAGGCAAAAATAAAAAAAGTATAATTAAAAATAATGTCCTTGGTCAGCTGATTTTGGTTTGCTGATGGATGCAGTGGATGCACTTCTCCCTGTTCCTCCCGCTAAGTACAACCAAAAGCCCTAAATATTATAAGGATTATGAATAAAGCTGGCACAAATATTTATGCATAAGTTTTTGCATGAACGCTCTTATTAAACATAGTGTTAGTATTTCTACCAAGTGCAATAAAGCAAGAAAGTAACTAAAAGGCATAGAGATTCACAGGAAAGAGATAAAGCAATTCCTATTTGCAGATAACAGTTTTCTTCATAGAAAATCCAAACTAACCTATTAAAAAATCTAGAACTAATACAAGAGTCCCTCAAGGCTTCAGGATACATGATAAAAATGAAAAAAAAATTGTATCTCTTTTATAATTTCAATGAACATGTGGACACAGAAATTATAATACTGTTTTCAATATTTCTCCAACAAAATTAAATATTTAGGTGTAAATTAAACAAAACATGTATAGGATTTATATGCTGAAAATGACAACATTATGAGAAAAAATAAACACTCAAATAAATGGAGAGGCATACCATGTTAAAGCACTGAAAGGCTAATATAGCAAAGATGTTG
The DNA here is from genome assembly GCF_001604975.1 of Cebus imitator. Classification (NCBI taxonomy): domain Eukaryota; kingdom Metazoa; phylum Chordata; class Mammalia; order Primates; family Cebidae; genus Cebus; species Cebus imitator. The sequence continues at coordinate 3,584,108 of NW_016107431.1, forward strand.
TCTTAAAATTGATTTATAGGCTTCACGCAGTTTTTGTAAAAATTCCAGCAATGGTTTTTGTAGATATGGACAATATTATCCTAAAGTTTATATAGATAGACAAAGAGAACTAGAAAAGCTGAAGTGATTTCGAAAAAGAAAAGTGAGAAATCAGTCTACTTGATTTCAAGTAAATATGTACCTACAGTAATCAACACAGCACAGCATTTGTGGAATAATATAAACATAGATGAATGAAACAGAATAGCGATTCTATAAATAGGCTGACATAAACATGCCCAACTGATTTTTGACAAAATTACAAAAGCAATTCGATGATGGCAATACAGTCTTTTCAACAAATCATGTGGAAACAATAGGGCATGAATAAACAATAATTAATCTGCCCTGAATTTTACACCTCACACAAAAATTAACTAAAAATGGATTACAAACATAAACATGCCATTTAAGTGAGTAAATTGTTAGAAAAATGAATAGGAGAATGTCTTCATTATCGAGGGCAAGGCAAAAATGTTCTTAGATTTGACACCAAAATTATGATTTATAAAAGAACAGCTAAATTTGATTCTATCAAAATTAAAAATATTTGCTCTGTGGTAGTCCCTGTCAAGTAGACAAGGAACACAAGCAAAAGAGTGTGATGTAATATTTTCAAATTATATATCAAAAAGCTAGTATTTAGAATATATAAAGAACTCTCATAGGCAAAACACATAAAGAACATCTAAAGAAGATAAATAAGTCACATATAATAAAATAAAAAGTTGTTTAACTTCAATACTTCTTAGGAAAATGCAAATTAAACTTAAATAGGATACCATTATACACTTATTAAAATGGCAAAAATGAAATACAAATAGTAACAACCCTAAATGCTGGTCAGGACACAAAGAAACAATCACTCATACATTGCCACAGGGAATATGAAATGTTGCAGCCACTATAGAAAAGTTTGGCAGTTTAAAATATAGCTATCACACAAACTAGAATTGGACTCCTGGAAATGTACCCAAAGACATGAAGACTTATGTTTATGCAAATATCTGTACACAAATGTTTATAACAACTTTACTCATAATAACACCAAATGACTCATGTACTTCAGCAAGTGAATGGTTAACAAAACATGAAATACTACTTAGCAATAACCTAGGATATTATTCAGCAGTTAAAGAAAGTGCATTGTTAAGCTGGATGAATCTCCAGACAAGCATATGGTGTGAAAAAAGCCCATTCCAAAGATGAAATACTGTAGGATTCCGTTTTTGTAACATTCTTTAAATGACATAGAGAAATGAAGAACAGATTATTGATTTCTAGGAATGAAGGAGAGGTTGGGAGCAGAAGGGAAGCAGGTATGGCTATAAAAGGGCAACAGAAAGGATCCTTTTGATAATAGAAATATTTTGTATATTGACTGTATTGCTGTCAGTATCATCCTAATTGTGATAATGCACTATAGTTTTGCAAGTTATTACCACTGGGGAGTACTAGGTAAAAGGTCCATGGTATTTCTCTATTTTTTCACTGCATATTTCATACACATATAAACCTATAGTTGTTTTCACATAAAAGGCCAATTTAAAAATAAAAATAACTTTTTTTTTAAATTCTGGAGGGCAGGATAGGTATGTAAAACAAAGTCCAGGAGAGGAACTAGTTTGAGGGAAATATGCAAGTTTTAAAAATATTGATATTGAGCTGTCCATGAGATTTTTTGCAGGTTGCATTCTTGTACAAGTTGGATTCCAAAACGAATTAGTGATCAAGATATTTATTTTTTAGTCTCCTTGGGATTACCAACTGTGGAAGAAATGAGAACAAAGCAAAAGTTGATCTATGAAGCAGATTGGATGGGGGTCTTGCTAACACCAAGGGAGGCTCTGGAACTTAAAGAAAAAAAAAAGCCTGTAAAAGTTGCTTCATGTTGAGTGGAAATGGCCAGGTCTACATGACAGTGCTTCAATCCTTCATTGGATACAGGCTACCTCAGGAAACGGATACACATGGGTGAGAGGTCACTGTCTGCAGCTGACTGCCTAACTCCAGCTAAGACAACAGGTTCTTTCTTCCAGTGGAATCCTGCTAGGACATCTTCAGTTGCAACACAACAGTCTTTAACCTAAATCTGAAATTTAGGACAGAGAGTCAAGGTAGAATTTGATCTTTATTTTGGAATCTGTTCCTCTATTGTTCCCAGGAAACTGCCTATAAACTCTTCAAGAAAGAAAATGTGGAGCCAGATGGGGAGAGGAACAGTTCAGTATAGAAATATTAAAATAATGTATATGTAAACAAGAGAAAGGATTTAGTATGTCATGATAATTTAGCACAGATAAACACATTTTCAAAGAGGTAGCCCACAGAAACCAGTTTGGAAGAGAAGTAAAGGCCTTTCTTCTAAAAGTTTAAAAGTGAGAAAAAATAATTAATGAGAATAAACAAAATGGGCCTTTTCCCCCTAAAATGCCAACTGTATTTGTATATTAAGTATATTTAACCTGATAGTCCCTGTGATAGCAAGCCTAAATATGAGGTTTAATTCATGGTCTTTAAAGTATGGTGGCCCTTAGGTAAGTTAAATAAATCTTATAGCCTAGACCACTAATAGGTGGCATAGCATTTCTGAGATTTGAACCATATCTACTCATTCCAAATTAATGATCTTCTGGCTCTGCAGCATCAGTTGTTCTTATTCAAGCTGACAACAAATAAGATATGTTACTTACATGCTTTCCAATGGAAAGGAATCATATTCTACTTTACTCTAGGTTAATCATCCTTTCATTTACTTACACAGAGCAGCAGAGTGTAAAACCATCAGAGGGATTTTAACAGTGGCATGCAAAGTATAATAAACAGGTTTGTGCTAGGCTCATTAGCGCTATCATCCCCAATATTCTCAATTGTGAATATGGAGAGTTAATATTATCCTCATATTAGAGATAACAGGCTTTAAAAGGACGTCCTGGTTGATAGTACCCTATCTTCAAATACTGTAAGCAGATGAAGGAAGACTTGAAGATGAGGAAATTAAAGAGATAAACCATGGAAAGAAATTCAACATTTTATTTTCTGTCACTAACATTATATATACTTTGGCAGTTTTAGTGTGGCTGTGAGTTGATTTTTAAGTGGATCAATATTATATTTCTGAGATCTCATTTAATAATTAGATTTATTTTCTTCAAACCTGGAGTATCTTCTCTTCAATGAAAAAAAAAAGCTAGTTTGGCTGACAAGATGGCGAAACAGGAACAGCTCCAGTCAGCAGCTCCCAGCGAGATCAATGCAGAAGGTGGGTGATTTCTGCATTTCCAACTGAGGTACCTAGATCATTTCACTGGGACTGGTTAGATAGTGGGTGCAGCCCATGGAGGAGGGCAAGTTGAAGCAGGGTGTGATATGGCCTCATCCGGGAAGCACAATGGGTTGGGGAACTTTCTCCTCTAGCCAAGGGAAGATGTGAATGACTGTATCATGGGAGATGGTGCATTCCAGCTCAGAAACTTCACTATTCCCACAGTCTTCGCAACCCATAGACAAGGAGATTCCCTTGGCTGCCTGTGCCACACAGATCCTGGATTTCAAGCACAAAACTGGGTGGCTGTTTGGGCAGACACTGAGTTATCTGCAGGAGGTTTTTTCTCATCCTCCAGTGGTGGCTGGAACACCAGTGAGACAAAACTGTTCACTCTCCTGGAAAGAGGCTAAAGCCAGGGAGCAAAGTGGTCTAGCTCAGCAGATCCCACTCCCGTGGAGCCCAGCAAGCTAAGATCCACTGGCTTGAAATTCTCACTGCCAGCACAGCAGTCTGAAGTCAACCTGGGATGCTCAAGCTTGCTTGTGGGAGGGGCGTCTGCCTTCACTGAGGCTTGAGTAGACAGTTTTTTCCTCACAGTGTAAACAAAGACACCTGGAAGTTTGAACTGGGTGGAGCCCACCACAGCTCCACAAAGCCGCTGTTAACAGGTTGCCTTTCTAGATTCCTCCTCTCTGGGCAGCACATCTCTGAAAGAAAGGCAGCAGTCCCAGTAAGGGGCTTATAGATCAAACTCCTATCTCCCTGGGACAGAGCATTTGGGGGAAGGGGCGGCTGTGGGAGCAGCTTCAGCAGGCTTAAACATTCCTGCCTGCCAGCTCTGAAGAAAATAGCAGATCTCCCAGCACAGTGCTCAAGGACTGCTAAGGAACAGACTGCCTCCTGAAGTGGGTCCCTGACCCCTGTGCCTCCTGAGTGGGAGAAACCTCCCAGTCAAGACACCTCATATGGAAGAACTCTGGCTGGCACCTGGGGGGCTTCCCCTCTGGGATGAAGCTTCCAGAGGAAGGAATAGACAGCAATCTTTGCTTTTCGTCAGCCTCTGCTGGTAATAACCAGACAAACAGGGTCTGGAGTGGACATCCAGCAAACTCCAGCAGACCTGCAGCAGAGAGACCTGGCTGTTAGAAGGCAAACTAACAAACAGAAAGGAATACTATCAACACCAACAAAAAGAGTATCTACACAGAAACCCTATCCAAAGGTAACCAACATCAAAGACCAAAGGTAGATAAATCTACAAAGATGAGCAGCAAAAAAACGAACAAACAACCAACAAAAACAAACAAACAAACAAAAACAGTGCAAAAAAGGGTGAAAATTCCAGAAACTTGAATGCCTCTTTTCCTCCAAAGGATCACAACTCCTCACCAGGAACAGAACAAAACTAGACAGAGAATGAGTTTGATGAATTGACAGAAGTAGGTTTCAGAAGGTCATAAATAACAAACTGCTCCAAGCTAAAGGAGCATGTTCTAACCCAATGTAAGGAAGCTAAGAACCTTGATAAAAGGTTAGATGAATCGGTAACTAGAACAACCATTTTAAAGAAGAACATAAATGACCTGTTGGAGCTGAGAAACACAGCACAAAAACTTCGTGAACCATACACAAATATCAAAAGCCAAATCGATCAAGCGGAAGAAAGGATATAAGAGATTAAAGATCAACTCAATGAAATAAAGTGTGAAGACAAGTTTAGAGGGAAAAAAGAAAAAGAAAAAGAATAAACAAAGCCTCCAAGAAATATGGGACTATGTGAAAAGACCAGCCTACATTTGATTGGTATACTTGAAAGTGACAGGGAGAATGGAACCAAGTTGGAAAATACTCTTCAGGATATTATCCAGGAGAACTTTCCCAACCTAGCAAGGCAGGCCAACATTCAAATTCAGGAAATACAGAGAACATCACAAAGATACTCCTGGCAAAAAGCAACCCCAAGACACAAAATTGTCAGATCCACGAAGATTGAAATGAAGGAAAAAATGTTAACAGCAGCCAGAGAGAAAGGTTGGGTTACCCAGAAAGGGAAGCCCATTGGACTAACAGCTGATCTTGCTGCAGAAACCCTACAAGCCAGAAGAGAGTGGGGACCAGTATTCAACATTCTTAAAGAATTTTCAACCCAAAATTTCATATCCAGCCAAACTAAGCTTCATAAGTGAAGGAGAAATAAACTATTTTACAGACAAGCAACTTCTGAGATATTTTGTCACCACCAGGCCTGCCTTACAAGAGCTCCCAAGGTAGCACTAAATGTGAAAAGGAACAACCAGTGACAGCTACTGCAAAAACATCAAATTGTAAAGACCATCGACACTATGAAGAAACTGCATCAATTAATGAGCAAAATAACCAGCTAGCATCATAATGACAGGATTACATTTACACAAAACAATATTAAGCTTAAATGTAAATGGGCTAAATGCCCCAATAAAAGACATAGACTGACAAATTGGATAAAAAATTAAGACCCATCAGTGTGCTATATTCAGGAGACGCATCAAATTTGCAAAGACACACATAAGCTCAAAATAAAGGGATGAATGAACATTTGCCAAGCAAATGGAAGGAAAAAAAAAGCAGGACTCGCAATCCTAGTCTCTGATAAAATACACTTTAAACCAATAAAGATAAAAAAGATAAAGAAAGATATTACATAATAGTAAAGGGATCAATGCAACAAGAAGAGCTATCTATCATAAATATATATGTACCCAATACAGGAGCACCCAGATACATAAAACAAGTTCTTCGAGCCCTACAAAGAGACTTAGACTCCCACACAAAAATAGTAGAAGATTTTAACACCCCATTGTCAACATTAGACTGATTAACAAGACAGAAAATTAAGAAGGATATTCAGGACTTGAACTCAGCTTTAGACCAAGCTGAAAGACATTTACAGAACTCTCCACCCAAAATCAACAGAATATAAATTCTTCTCAGCACCACAATGCACTTATTCTAAATTTGAACACATTATTGGAAGAAAAATAATCCTCAGGAAATGCAAAATAATGGAAATCATAGCAATCAGTCTCTCAGACCACAATGCAATCAAAGTAGATCTCAGGATTAGCAAAAATGACCCCTTCCTGACACATTACACTAAAAGTAACATTAGATGGATTAAAGACTTAAACATAAGGCCTAACACCATAAAACCCTAGAAGAAAACCTAGGCAAAACTATTCATGACATAGGCATAGGCAAGGACTTCATGACTGAAACACAAAAAGCATTGACAACAAAAGCCAAAATAGACAAATGGGATCTAATTAAACTCCAGAGCTTCTATACAGCAAAAGAAATAATTGTTAGAGTGAACCGGCAACCAACAGAATGGGAAAAAATTTTTGCAATTTACCTATCTGACAAAGGGCTAATATCCAGAATCTACAAAGAACTAAAACAGATTTACTAGAAAAAAACAAACCCATTCAAAAGTGGGTGAAGGACATGAATAGATACTTTTCAAAAGAAGACATATGAGGCCAACAAACATGTAAAATGCTCATCATCACTGGTCATTAGAGAAATGCAAATCAAAACCACATTGAGATACCATCTCATGCCAGTTAGAATGGCAATAATTTAAAAATCTGCAGACAACAGACGCTAGAGAGAATGTGGAGAAATAGGAACAGTTTACACTGTTGGTGGGAGTGTAAATAAGTTCAACCATTGTGGAAGACAGTGTGGCAATTCCTCAAGGACCTAGAAATAGAAATTCCATGACCAGCAATCCCATTACTGGGTATATATCCAAAGGATTATAAATCTTTCTATTATAAAGACACATTCACACGTATGTTCATTGTGGCACTGTTTACAATAGCAAAGACCTGGAACAATCCCAAATGTCCACTGATGATAAACTGGACAAGGAAAATGTGGCACATATACACCATGGAATACTAAGCAGCCATAAAAAACAATGAGTTTGTGTCCTTTGTAGGGACATGGATGAACCTGGAAACCATTATTCTCAGCAAACTGACACAAGAACAGAAAATCAAACATCACATGTTCTCAGTCACAGGTGGATGTTGAACAGTGAGAACACATGGACACAGGGAGGGGAGCATCACACAGTGCGGTCTGTTAGGGGGGTACTAGGGGAGGGACAGCAGGGGGTAGGGAGGTTGGGGAGAGATAACACGGGGAGAAATGCCAGATATAGGTGATGGGGGGATGTAGGCAGCAAACCACATTGCCATGTGTCTACCTATGCAACAATCCTACATGAGCTGCATATGTACCCCAGAACGTAAAGTACAATAAAAAAATATATTTAACAAAAAGGTACTTTAAGTAACTTTAAGTTCACAATCTCCAAACAAACAAAAAAGACACATGCACATGTATGTTTATTACAGCACTGTTCATAACAGCAAAGACTTGGAACCAACCCAAATGCTCATCAATGATTGTCTGGATAAAGAAAATGTGGCACATATACACCATGGAATACTATGAAGCTATTACAAAAGATGAGTTCGTGTCCTTTCCAGGACGTGGATGAAGCTGGAAACAATCATTCTCAGCAAACTAACACAGGAATAGAAAAGCAAACACCACATGTTCTCACTCCTAAGTGGGAGTTGAACAATGAGAACATATGGACACAGGGAGGGGAACATCACACACTGGGGCCTGTTCGGGGTAGGGGGCTACAGGAGGGATTGCATTAGGAGAATTGCCTAATATATATGACGGGTTGATGGATGCAGCAAACCACCATCATGTGTGTACCTAAGTAACAAAACTGCACGTTCTGCACAAGTACCCCAGAACTTAAATTATAATATTAAAAAATGAAAAGAAACTAGTTGAATGAAATTACATATAGAAATTTTATAATTACGTATGCTTGCAAATACTATTGTTCAAAAAAATAGACAGACTAATAGCATTTTCTAATGATTAACTTTAAAGGAATCTGCTTCTGTTTCTCCTTACCCCCGCCCTTATTTACCTGCTATGTTAGGCTACAGGTAACCCAAGTTGGTCCTCTCCCACTACAGTCTTAATGGTTAGCATGAAAGGGTTAGAGAAAATTCTCGTGGGAGACAGCTTTTTAGAAGAGGTAACTGCTTTCCTTTTGTGTTTTCATAAGGCAGGAAAATTTCTTTCCTCAATTTCACGGTAGGTCTGTGTCTCACCCCCCTCTATGCACACATACATCACAGCCTTCAACATGAACTTGTGTGCACCAAAATTGAATCCTCTCTTTGACTGCTTTCACCCTAGATACCTGGGAAAATTGTTCATATATTTCTTGTCACCGATAGTCAAAACAAAACTAAAATAAAGCCAGATCAGTGAGTGAATAAGACAAAATAGTTGGAAATATTTCTCATACAATTTTACTAGATATTTAAATATGTACATGCATTTTACTTTCAGGAGATGTAAATTAATAAAGTCATTCAGGTCACAATGTGTTTTTCTGTTATATAAATCACTCATTAAATCATATTGCTTGATTCTTTACCAGTGGAGGGATATAATTTATTTAAAACTAATTTGGCTATACTCTGAATGTACAATAATTGTTTGAAGACACTTGCATAGTATGTTTACTTAATACCCCAATCCTTAAAAATTCAACTTGTTAATTTGCCATTAAAATTGTAAAATCATCAGTAAAATTGCATAAGCCATCAATATTCACACTATGTATTGGGTTTTCTCTGACACTGTTGAGTTAAAAAATCTTTACCCCAAGCGAAAATACTGACTTTTTTCAAATTATTTAAAGAAATCTTTTTAAAATGGGACAGATATTTTAAATTTCAAAATGAAGGTATTTAGGATATTCTAGAACACAAGAAAATAAGATGGCTGAATACATTCACATACAGACAGTGAATACCATAAGGGTAAGAAGATCAGAACTTTCAGCATATTTGTTTTACATTCTCTCCTTTTTTAAAATTAATTTTTAGAGCAGTTTTAGGTCCACAAGCAATAGGAAAACATAGGTTCCGAGATTTCCTATATGCTCTCTACCCTCACACAGCCACAGCCTCCCCTACTATTCACATTTCCTACCTGAGTGGGACGTTTGTTACAACTAATAAAACCTACAATGCAACATCATCATCACCCGAAGCCCATCGTTTAGGGTCCGCTCTTAAGGTTACATATTCCATAGGTTTAAAATGACATGTATCCATCATTACAGTATCATACAGCATGGTTTTACTACCCTAAACATCCTGCTTTCTATCTATTCATTCCCCACCCCAAACCCCAGGCAATAACCAGTCTTTTTAATATCTTCATAGTTTTGCCTTTTCCAGAATGTGATATAGTTAGAATCATACTGTATGTAGCTTTTTCAGATTGGTTTCTTTCACTTAGAAACATGTATTTAAATTTTCTCGATATCTTTTCACAGCTTGATAATTTATTTTTTAACACTAAATAATATTCTATTTTCCAGCTGTAGCCCAGCTTGTTTATTCATTCACCTACTGAAGATATTTTTGTTGTTTTCAAGTTTTGGCAAGTATGCATAAAGCTGCTTTAAACATTGGTATGCAGGTTTTTTTCTGAGCATATGTTTTCAATACATGTGGTTAAATACCAAGGAGTAAAACTGCTATATTGTATGGTAAGATAATATCCTAGGTAAGATCCTAATGTCATCATTTTGGGGATTAGGTTTTGTCTTCGTCCATTTGTTCTGCTGTAAAAAAACACCAAAGCCTGGGTAATTTGCAAATAACGGAAATTCATTTTCTCACAGTTTTAGAGGCAAATAAATCAAAGATGAAAGTGTCAGCAGGTTTGGTTGTCTGGAGAGGGGTGCTCTCTGCTCCCAAATTGTGCTTTGAAGCTACATCGTCTAAAGGAAAGAACTGCTAGGTCCTCACGTGGCAGGAGGTGAAAGGGCAAGCAAGTAGAATACTGTGAGAAGCCTCTTTCATATGGGTCTTACTCCTATTCACAAAGGAGGAGACCTTATTGCCTAATCACCTTTTAAAGTCCCCATTTCTCAATACCATCATATTTACCATTCAGATTCAAAACCTATGTTTTGGAGGAGACAGGTTCAAACCACAGCTGGTTTAGATCTACAAATTTGGAGAAGCACAAATGTTCAGACCATACCACAGTCTTTTTGTTTTCAGATCATATTTACAATGTATGGTAATTATATGAAACTTAAACTTGAACATCAAAAAGTTGTCAGAGATTCCTTTTCTAAACACTTGTACTGCATCTAATTTTTCCCCCAGATTTTAAACCATTTTGTTAAACACACTGGATGCCTATGATTAACGTATAAATATACTTAATATTGTTTGTTACCAGCTAAAAAAAAATGTAGTCCTAAGAAACAGCAAAAGAAATTGCAAAAGTGCCATTCAGAAGCTTGTTGAGTTCACCAACAGAAATCATTGTTTCTTTATCTTTTTAGTGCAATACATGCCATTTCCTAAAGTTTAAGAACCAATTATTTGCTATGAAGTATCCTTCCTTTAGTTACTCCCAATCCCTTTTTTAAACAGAAAATGGGCTTCTATTTTAAGAAAAACATGTTGTTAAATGTGTATAAATCATCTACGTATAAGGATGAAATAAGAGGTCACAGGCAAAGTATTTTGATAAACCCTTCAAATATAATAGAAATGGATCAACATTAAACATAATGATAAAATGCCACCTCTTCTGAGCCTACAATGGTTAAAAAAATAAAACAGGAAAAGGTTTTCTGTAAAAACACGAACACAGTTTTAAAAAACCTTCCCACTTTTGACTGTAGAAAACATAAATTATATACTTTGCAACCAGCTGTAATGGTAGGCATAGGCAGCTGGTCCAATTTACTGTATAGCACTATTGTACATATTGTTTGATGCACAAATTACTTATAATTTCTAGAAGTGCATCTTTGCAGTTTGATATTTTTAAGCAGCACTCCAACAACTTGAAAAGTTGTAGACTTTTGGAAAGCCTAATTCTGAAAAGCCTTTGCCATTGCTGAGTGTGTTTTTCCACATCATAGTTTACAATAGCCTTTTTTATATGTTCAAAAAGTAAACAGAAATGCATGATGTTTTCCATAGTTTCAGGAAAGAACTTAGTGAAATTTTGATGATTTCTATGTTCTGATTCTTGAAGTTAAATCTTTCACTGTGTTCATTGAAAAAGTATATATGCACCTCTAAAATCTGCCATCACCACAGAGGATTATGAAGGAAAAGAAAATCAAATCTTTGGATGTCATTGGATTGGGGTCAGATATATTGAAAAATAATTCATGAATTTGAACACAGAGTTATTAAAACTCTTGATCTTCTCAAGCCAGAGGGGAAAAAGCAAGCACCTAGATTAAAATCAAAAGTCACTTCACCCAGTATGAAATTATAGAAGGACTCAAAATCACAAAAGCATACATTTTTCTGTATGTCTAAATTTGTCTTTTTATTTGTGTCAATGTGTAGAATCAAGGGGAATGAATATTAAAAATTCCTGTTTTCTCTTTTAGTTCACTGTTGCTGAAAGCCAGGTACTATAGAATTGTTTCTTATGACACCAGAGCATATTTGGGTTTGTTTGTTTGTTTTCCCTGGCTTCTACCCTTCTTTGGCCAGCCTACACACTGCAGGGTACCACAATGTAGTACCCAGAATTATTTGCTCTTGAAGATGAGTGTTCCACTGCTGACATCCTGCTCCTCTGGCTGAATCCCTTCTGCAATAGAAGTCACTGATGTTCTGTCAAAAGTGGAATTGTAAAACTACTGTAAAAGGATATTAAATGAACTCTAAATGATTATCAGTGTTTTTTTTTTTCTCTAAATATCTCCCTTCATTTTTAGGGTTTACTGTTATTCATTGAAAACCTGTATATGCTTAAATTAGGATTAACTCATTACAACATCTGTAGGTCACCTCCACTGACTCTGGCCTTGTGCTTTAAGCATTTTATCTTAATTTCAAAGTATATTTTCTGCATTCATGAAACACATTTCTTAAGCATTGACACTAGCTTTATCTTCACTCCTTTGTAGGAAACCTCAAACAGCACTGCACAGAAATACATCTATAGAACCATAAGTCTTCATAGGTACATCCATGTTCTATAGACACTGTGAATGATTTCACCGTTTAAATAAGGTTTCAAAATATTCTACAGACCAATTCACAACTTGTAGATTGCCATCTCTGGTATAAACATCCTTCTGAGCCTAGACACATATATTGTATTGTCCACATGACTCCCAATTTAGATACACAATTATGTCTCAAACACAATGGAACCCATAATCTGTTTCCCATTTCCAAGATCACTTTTGTTCCTAGCTCCCATATGTAAGAGACTAAAACTACAAAACATTTAGTTTTCTAAATTTTCTTTAAAAAAAGAAAAAAAATAGAAATCACTTTGTGCTATTAATAATTTGCTGGGATTACCATAACCAAGGGCATCAGATTGAGTAGTTTAAATAGAAGAAGGTTATTCTCTCACAATTCTGGAGGTTAGAAGTCAAAGATCAAGGTATTCACTTGGCTAGTTTCATCTGAGGCTTCTTGGCTTGTATGTCTGGGATGTCTTTTTACCATGTCTTCATATTGTCTTCTCTTTATACCTGTCTGTATCCAAATTTCCTCTTAAGGTCATTTGAGATTAGACACTCCATTAATGATCTCATTTTACTTTAATTACCTTATGAAAGGCCTGTCTCCAAATAGAGTCCTGTTCTGAGGTACTGAGAATAAAGACTTCAGCATGTAAGTTTTGGCGGAACACAATTCAGCCTATAAAATACCTTTAATCTCCGCCATCCTCACTCCCCTGTTTACAATCATCATACCCTGTTGGTGTTACCTATTAAATATGTCTCTAATATGTCTACTTTTCTCTATTACACTCCACTAACCTAGTCTATGAAAGCAGCATGTTTTCACTTAAACTTTTGCAAAGACTGCTAGTCTCACTCTCCAAACCGTACATCTGATTTTATGACAAAAGTGACTGTAGAAAGAGGTATCCATAGTTGAGCTGAGTGGGAGGAAAGATAGGAGCTGCCAGGTTTTGGAGGAGCACAGTAAACAAGTCAAGATTGAAAGCTAAGCCTTTAACCACTAATACCAAGGTCTAAACAAGAGTCTAAACTGGACAAAGCACCAAGCTACTCTGTCCCATTTTCTACTGCAGAATGGTGTATCAATCAATAGTTATGTGGATCAGCACAGATGTGGCAGGAGTCTTAACTGTTGAGGGAGCTTTGAACAAATGGACCTTGTAATCAGGTGGGTGGGGAAGGTGGCTGGAGGATGAGGAGGAAGGTCTAGAAGTGACAAAGTACTGGAGATTGAGTCAGAGTGAAGAAAAGCTTCCCCCTTCCTTCCCTGCTTATCACAAGGAGGCCTGAAGTAGACTGCTATCCATGGCCTCAGGTAAAGAGACTAGGAATACAGGTAACTGTGGTAGGAATGCAAACACATTTAAGGGCAAGATTACCAGAGGACTCTGAATCTTTGACTGCAGTATATTGGCTGCACACAAACTCTGGTGTATGTGTTAGGGATGAGGGGCAGCTTTCTCCAGTGACACCTGGCACGTAAATCTTTTGTAACTGCCTAGGGTCAGGCCCGAAAAATCATACAAACTATCTTAACCAGGAGCCAAACACCTTGAGTAGTACAGACAGGAGATTTAAATCACAGACACTGGAATTAGACTTATGTTCAAATCCTGACTCGGATACTTGTAAATTGTGTGACTTTGGGAAAGTATTTTTAAACTTTTTGTACCTTACTTTTCCCAAGTAAATTTCATATAGAAATAGTATGTAATATTTTAGGGATTTTTTTGTGTCTTAATAATTATGAAACTTTTAGAACATTGCCAGGCACATCATTGATGAATACATGTTAACAATCATTATTATCCTCATTATTACTATATTTGGAAGGGAACACAGCTAAAAATGTAATTTGAAATTAATCACCTTATTTCAGTTTTATAAATAAAAATATATTTCTCTAGGCAAGTTAGAAGAAAATAAAATAATAAATGGTCATGATGTAGTTCAAATTATCCTTAAGTCATTACTAAGATGAAGTAACTTAGGTAAATATAGGTAAATATTTCTACATGTAAAAATGGAGTGCCTATAAGAATATTATATGCTAAACAGTAAACTGAGATAAGTAGGCATATTTTCCTGCCTCAAAAATGAAACATGTCAAGGTCTTATCTTTTCCCTATGAAACACAGACGGTCATCTACCATTATTCTTATGCCTTGAATCAAAATATATTCATATGCTAAATGCAATCACAGAATTACCTTAACAATCACACTTCCTATCTGAGTTAAACTGTTCTGGACAATGAATGAGAAAGCAATATAATGCTCTTTATTCATAGGCACAAGATCAATTCAATACTTTGTTGTATTACTGCATTGCCTGAGTTTTAATCATCTTTCTCTTATTCTAAAGCTCTAGTTCTCTCAGTGCTGTGTTGACTTTCTATGAAAGAGAGAAATTTTAAACATTTTTTAAATTTCTGAGGAATAAACTTATACATTTTACTATGTTGAAAACAGAACAACTCAATAAAGACATACAGTATAATAATATGCTCTCATGAAATTTCTTAAATTCAAAAAAAAAATCAGAATGGAATTAATATCTCCAGTGTAGACATATATTATTTAATTAGAGCTATGGGAGAGCTAAGGTTGTTTCTAAATGCAAGGTAGTAGATCTCAATAGAATTGTGCTAACCCTAAGGTTTGATACAGCCCAGTAACCCTGAGTGTTAAATGCTTATGCCAGTGGTAATGGCTGGATTTTTTTTAACCTAGAATCATTATAAAGACTTTCAATCATATGTCTACCTAGTCCTTATATAGAAGCTGTGTCACATGCTTTAATGACAAACATTAGAATATTTTGTTCTAGTCATAACTTGAACCAAGAGGGAGTTCAACTTTATTCCTAAAACTAAATTTTAAGATCAAGCTACATTTCGCTATAGATAACCTTCAAAGTGAGGTGGCATAATCACTGTCATGAAGTATATTCGAGAATCTTACTCTACCAGCATGTATGCCTTCTCTGTTGTCTATTATATATTATCACCATCACTTAACAATTTTGCCATTTTTATTCCACCTTTTCATGTGAAAATTTTTGTTCGAAGACTCTTAGGTTACAATGTTGTTTTGCCTGTGAATGAATGTGCTGTTTCTGCTCAACTGCAAGGCTAAGCAGTGCATCAAACAACTTGGTTAAAAGCATAAGGAGAGAGCGACAGACGAGGAGATAAAATATTGAATACTGAGATACGATTTGTAATGAATCTATATCCCAGATGCCAAAATCATTTGGCTACCCATAGTTTAAGAGATCCAAGAGAACACTTCAAAGAAAGATACAAGGGAGGATGAGTCTTTGAACTAGGAGGTTCTTTTAGGAGTGTAAACACAAATTGCCAAAAAACCACAGATGTTCACCACATGAACAGGTGAAAAAATACTACTCTTTCAAATATATTTATCAAAGTCTTTCCTGCCTTTCTGTAATATCATTTTAAATAGGCCTTCCTTTTCAGTTGTTCTCTGCCTAAAGTCCCTAATAAGTAAGGACAGATTGTGTGACTACATTAACAATGGTGAGCCAAAATCTCAAGGCCTTTTCTGGGCCTCTTTTCTTTGCATATGTAATTTTCTAATTGCTGTTCTCTAAAGCAAGAATTGCAATTAGAAAAAATGTTATTTGAGGACAAGAACTAAACTGAACATTATTTGGCACTTCAATTTTTTTGCTATCGTTGATTCACTGTAATGGAAATTCTACTTAAAAATTGGGTGTGATAATCACCTACAATTGAGCTTATGATTCTTCCACATATATGGATTTCCTTGCTATAATCATCATTGGATGGCAGGCATACTCATTAGCATCTATACAAAGTTTATTGGAAATGTCCTTAATAACAATTAGTACAAGAAGGGAGAAGAGCAAAATACATTGTTATGTATCCATTTATTAGTACCATTTTACACATATTAAATGTGTAATAGATTAAATATGCAGTAAAGACGATCACACATTATTTGCTACTTCACCCAAGAGCCGGAATCTAATTCCCTTCCCCTTGAATCTGGGCTGGATTCAATAATTTATTTGGGTAATAAAAAAATTACAAGAATGTTTTGGGACTTCTTAGGCTAAGTCCTAAGCCTTCCTCCTTCCTTTCAGTCCTCTTACGACACTTGCATATTGAAATGAATTGCCAATTTGTGAGGAAGCACACACAGGCTCATAAAGAGGAACTGAGGCACCCAGATGACATACTGACTGAGCTCCCAAATGACAGCCAACACAAACTTACCATCTATGTGAGTGAGCTACCTTGAAAGTGAAGTTTTCATACTTATCAATCAGCTGATGCTACATAAAGAGAAAAAGCCATTCCTGTCAACTACACAAAATGAAGCTTTGTGAGCAAAATTAGTGACTTGTCATTTTAAGATGCTGAATTTTGAGATTATTAGTAAGGTAACAATAGATAATGAGAACAAGAACCACAGATTAGATTATTCAAGGAAGAATGGGACAGGGGGTTTTTCTTTAACTTGTTTTAGTTTCATTATTGTCTTTGTGTTTATTTTCTTTAAAGTTAGTAATCCAAGTTCCTGTGAACCAGCTGAATCATATGTGTGAGGACCACCCCAAAAGTTTCCTAACAGAAGTTTCTTTATAGAACTTCCTTTAGCCACATTAATTCTCAGCATTCAGGAATTAGGAACATATATTAATGTGGTCAAATCAGCATCACTCTGTATAGGCTAGAAAATAATGTGAAATGAGAAATGTGATGATAAAAGAACACTGTTGATACCAGTGAGAGAAAACTAATTCCCCTCAGCTGTTCCTCTCTACCTCAGTAACTGACAGTAACATCCACCCTGTTGCCAAGAACAAAAAGATAGGAGTTGTGTTTCTTTCCTTTGTATCCCTCAGATTTTGATATTCAGTTCACTTTGGGTACTATCTAAATAATCTCTTATTACTTGTCTACTTTTCTTCAGCTGCATTTCAGCCTCCATGGTGTAAGTCAGTATCCTTTCTTACTCATGTTATTACAATAATGAAATTCTCTTTTTCTTTAATATAATCCATTCTCAAATAAGAAGTTGGAATGATACTCTAAAGGGGAAACTTTCCAGATCTGTGCAAGATCTGATCTCCAACCACTTTGTCTGGGTATCTAGGTTTTGGTCCAGTAATTTCTTTCTGTCACTCTTACACTCAATATAGTTTAAGTTTTCTTCCCCAGAGCTTTGTCTACTGTTGAGACTCTTCTTTAGGTCCTGAATAGTATAATCTGGATCTTCAAGTAGCAGGTTACGTTTGTTTCTCAGATCTAAGGTCTCAATCTGAATATGTCCCTCATCTAGTCTCATTCAATGTTAGTTTCTTCATAAAACTCAACACTATCTGAGATTCCTTTGCTGATTTGTTTGTTTGTTATTTATTGAACATCCCCTCACCTTGGCCAGCACATAAAAACAGATAAAATATTTTTCATTGCTGTCCCAGA
This sequence comes from Cebus imitator, assembly GCF_001604975.1. Taxonomy (NCBI): domain Eukaryota; kingdom Metazoa; phylum Chordata; class Mammalia; order Primates; family Cebidae; genus Cebus; species Cebus imitator. The sequence goes on from NW_016107431.1 coordinate 3,602,018, forward strand.
GCTGTGAAATGCCTTGGTTCATGGTAGGTTCTAAATAAATAGTTGTTATATTACACAAATAAATAATTCTTATATTTGTTTCCAACAATATGTTTCTTAGAGACTTTGAACCATGTAATAGTTATAATGCCATAAATCCTCAAATTATCCAGGAAGGTAATTATAAGAAATTTTTATTTATTTTTTTCAGACAGTGCAGATATACCAAATAATATTTCATGATGTGCATTTGAGGCGAAGGCAAGGACAAAAAATAAATAAATAAATAAAAGAGCCAGTCCTTACACTTTATTCTAACAATTTAAAAATGCTATTAAAAGTTATACTCATTGTCATTTTCTTTTGTTATTTTCCTTTGCCAATCAAATGAACTCATTCGAATGTTGAAAAAGTTTCAAATAGTTTTTGAAAGTGTCTTGATAAAAGTAAACATGGATAAACACTGTAGCCAAGAAGAAGAAAAAAAGAATCCCTATAGATAAGAAACAATGTCAGTCTTTTCTTATAGCAGCCATACGCATATGGGAAATGAAATAATTTTGAAATTATTAAAAACTTTTAAAATAGAGAAATCTGTTTCACAAAGCAACACACAATGTTCATCCAATTCACTTTACTTAATGCAAGGTAAGAAATTGTGGAAATTTAGCAAAATATTTTGGAAACTAAAAAATCAAATTTGAGTCCTGATGCAATAAAAGATTATACTCTTAAAAGCAGTGGTGAATGTTTCAGTGCCAAATCTCTAAGTCACTCATTAATACAAGTTTTCTACTAATTTGTAAACTTATGCTAAATAATTCTTTTTTAATTTTCAGTACTCTTTGGAGAGTGTTAACTGAGTTTGTGTCCAAATATTCTCTTTTACTCTTCAGATCAGAAGTATCTCTGTTAGCAATATGCACTTGTCTTTTTAAAATAATTCTGAAGTAGAGAATTTATTAAATAAAAGTTTTCACCATCAGGCATCCTTTAAATTTGCAGCAATAAAAATAGGAAATGACCATATTTATAAAGATTTAATAAACCTATACACCACTTTCTCTCAAAAGCATGAATAAATACAACAAGGAACTATATCACTTTTTTAGGAAAAAATTTCAGTAGGACTTTATACCCACTACTGAAATTTCGGCAGCAAATAATTTAGTTATTAATATAAACTTACTTCAGTAAATGTATTTCTTGAACCTCCTGTCTGTAGAGAAAATCATAAAATACCTTTTCTTAAATTAGTATATTACATATATGAAAAATGATATTTAAAAATAAGGTCAAAACAAAATCAGAGCTATTTCTAATACTTAATAAGTACTATGTATGATGTACTACTAAATTTTTCTTATTAGTTAATTTTAGTAATTATCTTCATTAATTCAAACCTCTTAATATCCTGGCAAGGTATAAACTATTTTTATACCCAGACAGTAGTGCTTAGAAATATTAAATAACTTTCCCTCCCCAAGCCATATAGCTGGTAAATTTTGAAATTAGCATTCGGACCAAGGCACTCAGGCTCTCTAGAGCACAAGGTCCTGAGTATTATGCTGTACTGCCTCCCAATGGAAGCTTTAGGTTCTCAGCATACATGGATTTATCCATTATGGCATATTAAAAGATCATGATCTTTGGAGTTAGGCATAAATTATCAAATAGCAGTTCTGCCATTAACTAGTTTTCAAAATCTTTCTGAACTTAATTTTTTGGTCTGTAGTGAAAATATGATCTTTTTCCCACCTCTCAAGCATTATCATGAGGATGAAATATTTTTACATAATAAGAACTGTCCAGCACTGTATTTGACAGAAGCCTGGTGATTAATACATGCTAATTTTGATTCCTTTCTTCTTAATTTGACAAGGAATATGTATAGAAGTCAGAGCGTGTGGCATAGTAATCATATGTAATTTGAAGGACTAGAAAACTCAATAAATGCCATTCATTAAAACAGAGCTGACTTCCTAAATAATGTGAAGTTTCCTTTGTGAATAAGAAGCTATCACCAACAACAGGATGTACCCATGCTTGTCTCATAGGTTTTACTCTGACATATCATTCACCAAGAGTTGAAACATGTTCAATCTATATTTAGAGACAATTTCAAGGTTATAAGTTCTAATTGATAGCGGTTCTGGCCTAGTGTCAGTGGTGGCTTTTCAGAACATGAGGAGAAAACCATGGAGCAGAACTGTGTGGCACTAAGAAATAAACAGCCTTCTGAAAATGGCTGTGCAGCTTTTACTCAGCAGAAGAACACCGCATGTATGGGGTGCGTGGGGACTGAAAATTAACCCATATTTCATGTGCTAAAAAGCCTTTAAGCACATGAAATATGCCTCCAGTACATCACATGGAAATAGACAACCATCACATGAAAAGTAAGATCAGTGAATGCTCTAATACATCTTCATCATCTGCTACACAAACAAAATCACTAGGTAGTCAGGTACTCAGGAATTCAGAATCATGTGTTTTTGCACTTAGCCCTAGTTCTTCAAATGTGTGTTTTCGTTAAAATTATTTTTGATGTGATACATTAATAATTGACACAATGTGGAAAATTACTCAAAGATATCTCTAATTTTGGTAAAGTTATTTTTAATATGGTATTTGCATATATGCATACAACATTCTTCTACCAGAAATAAGGTTTATCTCATCTATTGCATCTTATAAATTGTTGGGACAATTGTTGGCTATTTTTCATTATTTTTCCAGTGCTATAAAATATTATTTTCAAAATGGTTTAATATTTGGTTAGCACACACCCATATGGTTATATCATAATTTATTGCTATGGTTTATCATTGGATTTTTTTTACATGTTGATAGAAAGCAGAAAGTTAAATATTTGGGTTAATAAAATTGTAATTTTAAGTTTTTTTATTTGTCTGATTTAGATAAATGGCCAAATTGCACTTTACTAATGTTGTACTCTTTCACAAAGTCAACATTAATCTATTAGAATGTCATTCCACCACAGCCTCATAAAACCTTGATATGGTGTTCTTTTGTGTCTTCAAACATTTGACAAATGGTGTCTTGTTATAATATTAATCCTATATTAATTTTTCTTCAGAAGAAATCATTAGCTTATCTTCATTTGCAAATTATCAAGTTATATATTTCCTTCTATTGGGATATTCATCTTTTTAAAAAGTTTGGAAAGCATTCTTAATTTATTTAGGGGAAAACATTGAAATAAATAACAAAACAAAACAAGAAGAGCAAAAGTCTTAGCTAAAGCTGTATTTTCATGAGTTAAACCATCTATATCTCTGCAGCGGACATCTAAATCATTTCTAACACCCCACAAGCGACACTTCATCAACTTTTATTCATTTATGGCACCAATGATAATCACTATTCTGACTTCTACCACCAGAGAAAGATTTTGCCAATTTAAAAATTTTAAATAAATCATAGTGTTTGGCTTTTTTGCTACATATTTTCTATGCAACTGATATAAGAATTTGCTAGAAGCAATAATTCAATCTTTTTAAAAATCACTATGTATAGAAATATTAGTTTCCTACTCTTAACTATTTTATGAACTGACTAAAATGTGTTTATGTATTCTACTCTTTATAGAAATTTCTATTCATTCCAATTTTTATAGAAATGTTTTTACACTTTACATTATCTTTAGGTAGGCTTCATCCCAGGCATGCAAGGCTGGTTCAACACACTCAAGTCTATAAACGTAATTCACCACATAACAGAACCAAAGACAAAAACCACATGATTATCTCAACAGATGCAGAGAAGGCCTTTGACAAAATTCAACAGCCTTTTATGCTAAAAACTCTCAAGACACTGGGTATCAACAGAACATATCTGAAAATAATAAAAGCTATTTTTGACAAACCCACAGCCAATATCATACTGGATGGGAAAAACTGGAAGCATTCCCTTTGAAATCTGGCACTAGACAAGGATGCCCTCTGCTACCACTCCTATTCAATATAGTACTGGAAGTTCTAGCCAGACAATCAGGCAAGAAAAAGAAATAAAGTGTATTCAAATAGAAAAGGAGGAAGTCAAATTGTCTTTGTTTGTAGATTACATGATTGTATATTTAGAAGACCCCATCATCTCAGCCCAAAATCTCCTGAAACTGATAAGCAACTTCAGCAAAGTCCCAGGATACAAAATCAATGTGCAAAAATCACATGCATTCCTATACACCAATAACAGACTTAAAGAGAGCCAAATCAAGAACGAACTGCCATTCACAATTGCTACAAAGAGAATAAAATACCTAGGAGTACAACAAACAAAGGATGTAGAAGAACTATTCAAGGAGAACTACAAAGCACTGCTCAATGAAATAAGAGAGGGCACAAACAGATGGAAAAGCATCCATGCTCATGGTTAGGAAGAATGAATATTGTGATAATGGTCATACTGCTCAAAGTAATTTATAGATTCAACGCTATGCCCATCAAGCTACCTATGACACTCTTCACAGAACTGGAGAAAAACACCTTAAACTTCATATGGAATCAAAAGGGAGCCCACATAGCCAAGAAAATTCTAAACAAAAGAACAAAGCTGGAGACATCACATTACCTGACTTCAAACGATACTACAGGCTACAGTAATCAAAACAGCATGGTACTGGTACCAAAACAGAGATATAGACCAATGGAACAGAACAGAGCCTTGGAGGCAACGCCACACATCTACAACCATCTGATCTTTGACAAACCCGACAAAAACAAGCAATGAAGAAATTAGTCCCTGTTTAATAAAAGGCGTTGTGAAAACTGTCTGGTCATGTGCAGAAAGCAGAAACTGGACCCCTTCCTGACACCTAACACTAAAATTAACTCCAGATGGATTAAAGACTTAACCGTAAGGCCTAACACCATAAAAACCCTAGAAGAAAACCTAGGCAAAACCATTCAGGACATAGGAATAGGCAAAGACATCATGACTAAAACACCAAAAGCATTGGCAACAAAAGCCAAAATAGACAAATGGGATCTAATTAAACTCCAGGGCTTCTGTACAGCAAAAGAAACAATCATAACAGTGAACCAGCAAATTTTTGCAATCTACCCATCTGACAAAGGGCTAATATCCAGAATCTACAAAGAACTAAAACAGATTTACAAGAAAAAGACAAACAAATCCATTCAAAAGTGGGTGAAGGACATGAACAGAAACTTTTCAAAAGAAGACATACATGAGGCCAACAAATTTATGAAAAAATGTTCATCATCACTGGTCATTAGAGAAATGCAAATCAAAACCACATTGAGGTACCATCTCACGCAAGTTAGAATGGCAATCAGAGACAACAGATGCTGTAGAGGATGTGGAGAAATAGGAACACTTTTACACTGTTGGTGGGAGTGTAAATAAGTTGAACCATTGTGGAAGACAGTGTGGCAATTCCTCAAGGACCTAGAAATAGAAATTCCATTTGACCAGCAATCCCATTACTGGGTATATATCCAAAGGACTATAAATCATTCTATTATAAAGACATATGCACACTTATATTCACTGTGTCACTGTTTACAATAGCAAAGACCTGGAACCAACCCAAATGCCCATCAATGATAGACTGGACCAAGAAAATGTGGCACATATACACCATGGAATACTAAACAGCCATAAAAAATGATGAGTTTGCATCCTTTGTAATGGCATGGATGAATACGGAAACCATCATTCTCAGCAAACTGACACAAGAAGAGAAAATCATATACCTCATAGTCTCACTCATAGGTGGGTGTTGAACAATGAGAACACATGGACGCAGGGAGGGGATCATCACACATTGGGGTCTGTTGAGGGAGGCCAAGAGAGTGACAGTGCAGAGGTTGGGAGGTCGGGGAGGGATAACATGGGGAGAAATGCCAGATATAGGTGATGGAGGCAGCAAACCACATTGCCATGTGTGTATCTATGCAACAATCCTGCATGATCTGTACATGTACCCCAGAACCTAAATTTAAAAAAAAAAAAAAAAAAAAAAAAGGAGCTTTCACATAATGTTCTATTCCTTCCATAATCATTGACCAATTTGTTTTCTGGCTCTTCGCTAGTAAACTATAGATGTATATATTTTCTCATAATTTTGTTTCAATCAAGATTTTCAAATTTATTTGAACATTATTTAACAAATTCCAATGTCCATTATTCTGATAACTTAGTCATTTTAATTTTTGTTATTTATTAACACAAGTTTTCCAGCTCTATGGAAATGTTACCATAATTTTTTTTACAGGTAGCCAAATAAATCTAGATATAAAGATAATTTCTAATATTAAACCATAGTTACATTACTAGAATGATCCCTACTTGGGATTTTCAAATTTATTTGAACTTTAACAAATTTCATTGTCCTTTTATTCTAATTAGTCATTTTTATTTTTATTTTTGTTTTAGAGAAACAAAATTTTAGTTTTTAATTATACTTTATGTTCTGGGCACATGTGCAGAACATGTAGGTTTGTCACATAGGTATACATGTGCCATGGTGCTCATTTTTATTTTTAATTGTATGCTTTTATTCATTTTTTATTAATTTTGTTACAGATTTAATATCCTGTTTTTATAGTTATGACACATATTTTGTTTATTTATTATTTTTTCATCTTTCCTTACATTTATGTTGGCCATCTCTATCATTTTTAGTTGAATGTCTAAGTCATTTTTTAAAATATATATAAATGAAAGTGTTAGGAGCATAAATTTTCTTTGATAACTTCAATTATGAAAATACTGAGTGTTTTCATTATATATTTTTCTAGTTAATATGCAGATTTAAGAATTGATTTTCACTTTGCCAACAGGAATTTTTAAAAAGAGAAATCTACATCTTTGGGTGGTTTTTTTTTGGTGGTAAATTCAAGGTTATTGAATGTTTACTACTATTTTTATTAACTTGTTATCTCATTGCATTCTGGTCAGAGAATGTGGTATATATTATACTCTTTCTAGTCTTATAGACTTTATTAAAGTATGAAGAATTGTCAGGGTTTCTTTGATGTTTCACTGGTTTACATTATTAATCAGTGTTCTACAAAGAAACAAAACAAAAAGGGCTTAGTTATAGCTATAGAGAAAGAGACTTATTTATAAGAAATTACTCTTGAAATTCTGGAGGCTGAGAAGTCCAAAGATCTGCAGTTAGCAAGCTGGAGACCCAACAGTGCTGATGGGGTAGTGTCAGTTAGAATCTGAAGACCTGAGAACCAGGGAAGCTTGTGTAAATTCCAATCCTAGGGCAGGAAAACACTGATGTTCAGCTCAAGCAATCTGACAGGAGATGTTTCCTATTACTCAGCCGTTTTTGTTCTATTTGAATAGCAATTAATTTGATGAGATCCATACATTTGGGGAGCAAGCCACTTCACACTGCCCACTGATTCAAGTGTTAATCTAACCCTAAATTAACCTCATAGCTACATTCAGAATAGTGTTTAAATAAATGTCTGCGCATCTTGTAGCCCAATCAAGTTGACATGTAAAATAAACCATTATGAAGAGCATAGAAAATAAAAGTGCATAATTGATGTTCAGGGCATAAAATACATTTGAATGTATGTGTGCATTGAAGGGTATGAAAAGAGGTAGAGAAAGAGTGATAAAAGTAATTTTATTTATCCTTATTAGTGTATTCTAAATATTAATGTCTCCAATATACTTACTAATTTGTGTCTACATAGTAATAGGATTTCAGTTTCCTACAACTGTTTTGTTGAATCTTTTGTATTTGTTTTGTTTATTCCTTTTTATGTTTGAAAAGTTTGCTATATGAATTTTGGTCTCATACATAAAATTTTATTTTTATTGTAGATTTTTACTGCTTATTATAAAGATCTCTTTGTTTCATTTTTTAATCTAATTTGACCTCATAAAAATAGCATTATTGATTTCTTTTAATTTATACTCTCCAAGTAGTTTTTCTTTTGCTTTAAGGTCCAACTAGTCATATACCTATATACAGACACAGAGAAACACACATATAAACACATACACATACATATGTGACAAAGTATATGGGGTTGGATTTTCTTATCAAATAGAATATTCATTTTACAAAATGAGCCCATTTACAAGTCTTGATAGTTCAAATGTTTTCATTAGTCTTATATATTATTTGATTCCAGAGATTTCTTCCTTCCTGCCTTCTTTCCTCACTCTCTCTCACTCTTTTTTCTCTCTTTCCTTCTGTTTGTCTCCCTTCAAAGGAGTAACTTCTAGGATCCCATTCATATTTTGATATGTGGACATTTGGTTTGATTAGTATCATTTCACTATATAACCATTATTTGTGATTATTTCTCCCTTTATTGAAGATGACTATTTTTGGCATGGAATTCCCTTTTTATTGCTTTATTCATTTGTTTTTCTATAAGGCTACAGCTAAGAATTGGGTTAGACATACTTTTATGGTAATTCTTTAAGTGGAAATTTCACTGCTCATTTTAATAAATTGTTGTAGTGAAGCTGTTATCTTGATTCCACTGTCTCAGAGTGAATGTAGAATGCAACTCCACTCATTAAGTGGCCATATCCAATGACTACTATGGAAACTAGGAAAAACAAAGTGAAAACACAGCCTTTTAATTGTGAACTGATAAACACATAGGTTAACTAAATCATTAATATGATAGATATGTAAGAAGCATAAATAAGGGCTATGGTATTCAGGAGAGAGAAAAAAAATCAGATCATTTTCAATTAATGCCAATAATCTGTATCTCTAATTCTATTGCCTATAAAACTGAATTCTGGTCCAAATGCTCCCATTTGTTACCTTTGTAATTTTGACTGAAATACTCCTTATGCCTTGGCAGCCTTATTTGTGAAATTTAATATTGACAACATTCTTATAAGTTTGTATGGATAATTTTGCAAAGTTTCATAAAATTTTATTCAAATGATTGTGGAATTATTGTTTGAATTGAAACAAATGCTATAAAATTACTTGCAAGAAAACATAACATTCAGTATGAAAAGAAACTAAGCTGTGTACTTTTAGTTAATAATACAGCAAAGGTTACAAAAATACCCATGACATATCATTCAAGTGTGTGTGTTCCAGTACACAGTCCATAGTCACTCTTTGCATTTCATGACCTCATTCACACCTACTAGTAGTATGCTTTTTCAGTCCACCTGCTAAACTAAAGTGCAAATTTGTTCTTGTTTGTTAATCAGTTTAATCAATCTGTAGAGAAGATGAAAAATGTTTAATGATGATTAACTTCACTCCTCAGTAGATATTATCAAGGACATTACGCTCAGTATCATTATTTGTAAAATTCTTATTTTTAGTGCATTATTAATTCTCTTTCCTCCAGATGACAAAAACAAAGCTGGGTGATTATTTAACAACCAAGCTGGTACCAGCTGGTACTCCAGGCTGGTAGAAGTTACCATGTGTTACCACTTGAGCCTACCATAAATTCTTATAAATGAGAATGCAAAAGGCAAATTACGTTCATAAATGCCTTTGGATATGAACCATGGAGAAATAGCAACATTTTAATGCTATAATCAACCATCAAGGAGATGGAGTGAGAAATGAAGGATATCAAGAAAAATTGATAAACATTAATTTCTTTAGGTAACTGATATGATTTTCATGATGTGTCTCCTTAAAGTGCCAAGATGTCACACTTAGAATTTAAATCCCAACAATGCATACTAATTGTTATTAAAAAAATTAGTCTAGTGATCAAGAAATAGAAACCATAAAAAAATTACACAACAGAGAGGAAGGCATGTGCATTAAAAAGCTTATTTTGGTCCTTTATATTTTATTTTATGGCTACATCAGTGTTTTATCACTTATCTTAGGACAATTCTACTTTATATGGACCAAAGAGTAATTTTTCTTCTTTCATTGATTCTTAAATGAGGTCCCTATTATTAACTCATAAACTACTCCACTTACTACTTCTCTTCAGGTACTCAGTGCAAAGTTTGGCTAGCACTTGATTTGGCACTTGAAATCACTAAGGGCTTCACTTACAGAAAAAAAAGTTCCCATAATATAAAAATAATGTAACAAAATATAGTTAAATAAGTTTTAATTTTTGAAAACAATAAAAGCAGACTTTTTATTTGCATTATTTAATATGTTTTATTGCATCTGAGGAAAAAGACAGTTAATTTGGGTATAGATGAATTATAGACTGCCCTTTCCTGAGAAGATTAAATGAAGTAAGTTCTGGGACAAGAGTTAAAGTCTTGTTAATAAAATAGAGGCTTAATCTTCCTACCTTTTTGTTTCCCTACTTCTCCTTCCTCCAGTAAACTCATTATGTACTCCTAGCTCTGACTTAAAGAGCTGACCCCTTCTACAATTGTTTCTTTTGAATTCATGTTACCTCTGTATTGCTCTAAGCAGTAAGAAAAAACATATAGCCACTCTCTATTCTGCTACTCTCATCCTCCAATCCGATGTAAATTTGGGTGGCAATAGCCAAAGAATAATAGATACTCCCTTCATTCTTCCTGCCCTTCGGAGGAAGGTCATACTCCCTTTGAGAGCTCTCTGACAGGTTTGTAGGCAAACATGCATAGGTTCAACACTCAGCTGGCCCCTTGCACATAACTTTGTATTATAATATTTTATTTTGATGATCCTAACTAGAAATAAGAAATATTCTGTTATGTTGTGATAACCTCTAACTGGAAGAGAAGGTGAGAGGGCAAAAGTTGATCTGGAATCATGTCATAAAGGAACAGAATACTGAAGGCTTCTACGGCCAGTTTGACCTCATAGATGCTCTGAGTGGTATGAAGCACTGACTACCATGAATGAATAATTTAAATTTTTAGTGCTCTTTAGCAATTTAAATTGACATCTAAATATTTCCAGTGTGTAGAAACTTATTTCTAAAATATGAAATCATAAAGTAGATAATTTTATCATGCTAAGTGAGATAAAATAGACAACTTTAAGACTTTTTTTAAACATTAACTTACACATTTTTGTTTGGAATTCAGGGCATCATTTTTTCCTATGCAAATAAGTTTATAAAGTCATTATATTTCCAAGTCACTTACAAAGGACTTTTTTAGTGTTGTGTCATTTCATCTTTCATAAAACTTACAATCATGGCTGGAGAAGGAAGCATGTCCTTCTTCACATGGTGGCATCAAGGAAAAGTGCCAAGCAAAGGGAGGAAAGCCCCTTATAAAACCATCAGTTCTCCTGAGAATTCACTCACCATCACTAGAACAGCATGGAGGTAACTGCCCCCATGATTCTTCACACTGGATCCCTCTCACAACATGCAGGGATGATGGGAACTATACTTCAAGATGAGATTTGGGTAGGGACACAATCAAACTGTATCATTCCACCCTTGACCCCTCCCAATTCTCATGTCTTCACAATTCAAAACACAATCACATCCTTCCAACAGTCTCCCAAACTCTTAACTCATTCCAGTAGTAACCCAAATGTCCAAGTCCAAAGTCTCATTTGAAACAAGGCAAGTACCTTTCACTTATGAGCCTGTAAATTCAAAAGCAAATTAATTACTTCCCAGATAAAATGGAGGTATAGGCACTGAGTTCTACATTCATTCCAAATGGGATAAATTGGCCAAAACAAAAGAGCTACAGGCCCCATACAAGTTCAAAATCCAATAGGGCCATCATTAAACCCTAAAGTTCCGAAATGATCACCTTTGACCCCATAACCCACATCCAGGTCATGCTGATGCAAGAAGTGGGTTCTCATGGCCTTGAGCAGCTCTGTTCCTGTGGCTCTTCAGGGTTCAGCCCCACTTCTGCCTGCATTCATGAGCTAGTGTTGAGTGACTGTGGCTTTTCCAGGTGTACAGTGCAAGCTGCTGGCAGATCTACCATTCTGGGCTCTGGAGGACAGTGGCCCACTTTTCATAGCTCCACTAGACAGTGCCCCAGTGGGGACTTTGTGTGGGGTCTCCAATCCCACATTCACCTTTTGCACTGCCCTAGCAGAGGTTCTACATGAGGGCCCCACCCCTGAAACAAACATCTGCTTAGATAACCATGTGTTTTCATACATCCTCTAAAATCTAGGTGGAGGTTTCCAAACCTCAATTCTTGACTTTTATGTACCTGCAAGTTCAACACCACGTGGAAGCAGCCAAGGCTTGGGGTTAGCACCCACTGGAGCCAAGGACTGAGCTACATTTTGGTCCCTTTTAGCCAAAGCTGCAGCTGAGACACAGGGTAACAAATATGTAGGCTACATACAGCAAGGGAACCCTGGTTCTGGTCCTTGAAACCAATTTTTCCTCTTGGGCCTCCAAGCATGTGATGAAAGGGGCTGCCATGAAAGTCTCTGACATGCGCTGTAGGTGCTTTCCCCATTGTCTTGGTGATTAACATTTGGTTCCTGGTTACTTATGCAAATTTCTGCTGCTGGCTTAAATTTCTCCCCAGAAAATGGGTTTTTCTTTCTACAGCATCTTCAGGCGACAAATTTTCCAAACTTTTATGTTCTGTCACCTCTTGAACGCTGCACTTAGAAGTTTATTCTGCCAGATACCCTAAATCATCTCTCTAAATTTCAAAGTTCCACTGATCTCTAGGGCAGGGGCAAAAAATTCCTCCAGTCTCTTTGCTAAAGCATAACAAGAGTTATCTTTGCTCCAGTGCCCAACAAGTTTCTCATCGCCATCTGAGAACACCTCAGTTTGGACTTTATTATCCATATCATTTTGGTGAAAGCCATTCAACAAGTCTCTAGGAAGTTTCAAACTTTCCCACATTTCCCTGTTTTCTGAGCCCTCCAAGTCTACAGGGCATTCCAAACTTCTCCACATTTTTCTGTCTTCTTCTGAGACTTCCGAACAGTTCCAACCTGACTTTTACTCAGTTCCTAAGTTGTTTCCACATTTTTGGGTATCTTTACAGCAGTGCCTCACTACCTAGTACCAATTTACTGCATTTGTGCATTCTCACCCTGCTAATAAATACATACCCAACACTGGGTAATTTAAAAAGGAAAGAGGTTTAATTGATTCAGTTCAGCACAGCTGGGGAAGTCTCAGGAAACTTACAATTATGACAGAAGGGGAAGCAAAATTGTTCTTGTGGCAGAAGGAAAAGTTCAGAGTGAAGCAGGGAAAGGCCTCTTATAAAACCAGCAGATCTCATGAGAATTCACTCACTATTTGGAGAACATGGAGGTAACCATTCCAATGATTCAATTACTTTCCACCAGGTTATCTCCCAGGACACATGGGGATTATGGGAACTATAGTTTCCGATGAGATTTGAGAGGTGATACAGCCAAACTGAATCACCTTCTATATCAATACACATTTTCCAAAAACAGAAAATAAATATATAGCCTCAGCTGAAATGAGCCAAGATTAGAAGAGGTAATGATAGCTCTGAAGAATTAGACAGGTGTTAGATTATGGAGTGAAAAGAACATATTATGCAGTCAGAATGGCTACTATCAAAAAGTCAAAAAATAACAGATGCTGGTGAGGTTGCAGAGGAAAGGGAACATTTATACACTGTTGGTGGGAATTAAAATTAATTCAACTGTTTTGGAAAGCAGAATGGAGACTCTTCAAAGAGATAAAAGCAGAACTACCATTTGACCAAGCAATCCCATTATTGGGTATATACCCAGAAGAATATAAATAATTCTACCATAAAGATACATACACACAGAGGTTCATTGCAGCACTATGCAAAATTAGCAAAGACATAGAAGCAACCTAAATACCCATCAATGACAGATTGGATAAAGAAAATGTGTCACATATACTCCAAGAAATAATATGCAGCTATAAAGAAGAATAAGATCATGTATTTAGAGGGAATATGGATAGAAATAGAAGCCATCATCCTCAGTAAACTAATTCTGGAACCGAAGACTAAATACCCGGAATATTCTCACTTGATGAGAACTTATAAACACAAAGAGGGAAACAACAGACACTTAGGTCTACTTGAGGGCAGAGGTTGGAAGGAAGGAGAGGAGCAGGAAAGATAGCTATTGGATATTGGGCTTAATACCTGGGTGATGAAATAATCTGTACAACAAACTCCCATGAATTTGCTTATGTAGCAAACCTTCACGTGCACCCCAGAATCTGAAATAAAACTAAAAAAAAAAAAAACCCACAAAAATCACAACTCTACCAGTTGTATAAAGATAGACTGGAGGAAATATAGACAGTTACTAGTATGTTGAAATAACCCAACAACAGAAATGGTGGCTCAACACCTGGGGTAGAGGTGAAGAGAAGAGTATGTGTTTGAGATCAAAATCCACAGGATTTAATGATCAATATTTATTGTCAATTTTAATTCTCTAATTTGAGCAGAGTTGTTTGGGTGTTGAAGTGGAAATGTTGTAGGGATTAAATTATGAGTTTAGTTTAGAACCAATCTAACTAGAGGTGACATGTTTAGAGCAACAGTGTGAGCTTTAGAGAGGCAGAAAGAGAATCGAGCTGAGTTTGAGATATTAACATTTCATGGTACTTCTTAAATTTTTGCTACTGAGCCTGTTTACTCACATCTAGTCCACAAAGGTTGATTCCTGTAGTGACTAGGAAGGTATATGGACCTTCTATTCTGACCTTACTGCTGGCTAACCTGCTATTCTTCCTATTCCAACAGACAAAAGCAACATAAATGAAACTTTTTTTAAATAGTTGAGCTACAAAACAAATGGAACTATATGATGCAATGACCTTGATTTACCTTTTTTCTATGGAGACAAAGAATAATAGTTATTTACTGAGAACTTGCATGTTCAGAATATTACTAGATTCTAACATATTATCTCATTGACTCCTCACAAGTCTCCATAAAAGAGAAAATAAAAATATTTTTATTTTGGAGATAAAACATTGAAGCCTAAAGAATTTTATTCAATTACCCTAAACAATTCATGAGTGATAGAGTCAGGCCTCAAATTTAGCTCTGTATGACATCAAAGCCCAAGTGTTTAAACATTAACCTAACCTGCCTCCCCATATTCTTTCTGATTCTCAGCTGGATAATCATAAGTCACGTGACAATCACTTACATTATGATAAAATTCAAACGTTGCAGTTTAATTTCTGGATTTTTTTATGTGTGGCCTGTGCAGAAAACAGCACAGCTTTACTTCTTCTCACTCTCCGATAGAGCAATGCTCTTCCTAAGGCAAATCCTACCAATGCCTGCCTCTTGAATACCTCATGCTCTTTCTCATATTCACATCTTCACTCAAGCAACACATGGAGGTCTCCATATGCAACACCACTCAAATTAAACATCATCTCCTTAGTGAAGCTTTCCTACACCCTCACCATCAAACTATTTCATTCTACCTCTTTGCAACTGTAAAACTTCGTATATGCCTCTATGATTATGTTCATCTCATTAAAATTTTGTTTCCATGTCTGATTCTCTCCTAAGACTATGCACATATCACAAAACTGTTTTACTCATGTCTGTTAATAAATGTTAGTGAAATTGTATTGATATTTTATCACATTTATAGGGTCAAAGATAAAGATGCTCTATGTGCTGAGAAAGTGTGGAATTCCTTTGTATATTCCCTTTTGTCTTTCTAGTTTATTTCAGAAATGGCAGTTAGGATCATCCAGTGGAGGAGATATTAAATTCTCTGGTGGTAGAACTTCCAGGGCAGGTTGGGACAGTGCTCTGGAGAGAATACAGATGAAAGGGAAGAAGAGATTCTTATTATTGGGTTGTTTTTATCAGTAAATCAATGTAAGTCATTTTACATATAGCAAATTATCTCCTTTCTAGAGAGAATTTTCTAATAGAAGAGAAAATAAAAATGGCTTAAACATATTAAAATACTTTGAGGGAAAATGTTATATGGATAAATAGGAGTGCAAAATAAGAGAGATGAGAAGTACAGTGAGACAATGTTTTCCTTCTCTGAAATAATGCAATCACTCTCTACAATAGAGAATAACAACTTCAAAAATGTTACAAGGTTCTTTCTGGTTTTGACATATTTTGAAAAGCATTATGTTCTTAATTATTTTCCCTGAGAAGAAAACATTACATACTGTATTTGGGATCAAATATTGAAGATAATAAATATAGAAGAAAATTAATGTTTGAAATGCTTTTAAATAGCATATAAATTCCTTTTAGGGGAAAAAGATATGAGATATACACTCAATATTTTAAAATATTAAAACATTCAAGACAACAATCCTATATAGTATAAATTATAGAAAGCAATGAGTGTAGATAAATTATTCAGTGATAATGCCATTAATGAGGGAAATAAGATTAAGAGAGGTTGAGAAAAGATGAGTTTTAAATAGCAATGCTAAAAGATGGGACATAAGTTATAAAATATTAACTAGATCTGCCATATTTGGTTTATCTGATCAGACCCAAAAAATGTTAATAGCTAAAAATAGATATATTTTTCCACAACTTACTATGGAAAGGAAAGGAAGAGATGCACCCTATAGGAAAATTAGTTCTAAAGGTGGTAGATTTGATTAAGCTGGATTGAAGCCTGCAGAGAATGACCAGAGTAGCACTAATAGGTTAGACTACTCAAAAAAGTGTTTGCTTTCACTTAAAAAACAAAAATCGCATAAGTTAAAGTGATCAGCCTTAACACACACTACTTGTAACTCTCATCTCTGAATATATAACCAGTTAAAATTGATTGGTCCCATTCGTCAGTTGACATCTTACAGCCAAATCAGAAGAAACAAAATAAAGAGAATAAGATTTCCCTTGAAAAAATTCAAGGAAGAAATTGTAGAATTAGAAAACTGTGTAATAGCAGTGAAATTAGGAACCCAGATCTGGAATTAGGCAGCAGGCAACTGAAGGCTGCTTATAAATCAGTGAGTTTTGAATGTTTGAATTCAAACTGAATGTTTGTCCTACCCTACCCCGCAGCCACTCCAGATTCATATAATGAAGCCCTCAACTCCCAGTGTGATGGGGTTAGGAGGTAGGGCCTTTGAGGATAAATAGGTTTAGAGACACCAGAGTTGTCTGTTTCTCTGCCATGTGAGGATACAGCAAGAAGACAACCTTCTGAAAGGCAGGAAGACAGCCTTTACCAGTACCTGACCATGGACACCATGATCTTAGACTTCCCATGCTCCACAACTGTCTGGGGTTTAAGCCTCTCAGTCTACAATATTTTGTTATAGCAGTGTATGACATGTAGAATCAGAGGAGTGACCGAGACAAATGTCAGTAAAGGTTGTTTTCTTAAAAAGAAGACACAGCCAGAAAAGATGATGTCACCCCCTACAGCAAGCATAATGAGTTATTGTCTTGGTGAAAGCCAACCTGCTCTTAAGATGGTGATGGAATCCATGTAAATTCTCCCTCTAAGCAGCTTCCTTAATACCTTCCAGGTGATTCCAAAAGAGCCACCCAGAATACATGCTTGTACCTTAATTAACAAAATAGATTTCCAATGAAGATGACATAAATTCTTTTAATCTCATATCTTACGTTAAGGTAACCATTAAGTGATGAGTGAGAAAGGGTCACAGGAAAAAAAAAAACATGGACAATTATTATGATTACTTTACAAATAATCTCTGAGCACTAAAAAGTTTGAATGATTCTAAGAATATAACTGCAGACCTATGGCATACTCTAGAGAAAGTAGGATATTTCTACATGGACTTGAAAATATATCTTTTCCTTTAGTTTTAAGCAGTGTTAAACACTTTCCCTAAGGAATTTTAGCAACAGTAGAACATTATTTTTAAATTAACTTTTTCATTAAATGCTTGTTTCCCTTGAAAAGGGAGCAGCTGTTTAGTGCTGGCAGATATTTTTCCCTTCAATGTATGAGTGTAAATCAAAAAACAATTTGTTTTGTGAATCATCTACAGTATGACAATTTGTCTACAAATATGTCACTGCCTGTTTACTTCAGTGTGTGTCAATTGGATTTAGCCCCTTATTTGCAGAGAAGAGTGGAAGGCAATCTTGACAGCATCCCTGCCTGCCGGGCTGGCACTGCAGCCTCTCCCCCAACTTCCTGTTGCCACTGAGAACCACGGGAGTGAGAAGCCACACACTGTGCAGAGTGTGGGCTTAGCAGGACTAGGCCAGCAACAAAATTAGAGACCTGGGCTCTCACTGAGAGAGTAGAGAGCTGCTCACACAAAGGCAGATCTTTCTGTACAGCACTTTGATTAAGTCTAGGAAGAACCTTAATAGACTGCCATTTACTAGAAAGGAACCTTTTAGAGACAAGTGTTGGGAGATGGAGTTGGATTTTTTCCCCCTCTGTCAGCTCCCTCTATACTGAACAGCTGATGCTTGCATTAAAGGAAGATCAAATAAAAAGCTTATTCAGCACTTACTAGATTTCCAGGAAGGAAAAAAATTGTCAGCTTTAGCTTACTTATATATAAGTATATCCTTCTATGTATCAGCTTATATCACCCGGTGTGATGTATGATTCACTCCATGTATTTAGTATTATAATAAGCAAAGCTCTTTCCCATAGACCGGCACAGTGCTTTCCCTTCACATCGGCACTTGCAAGGTTTGCATATTCACAAGATTGACCTGAGCTAGTGAACTCAAGAACCATACTAGGTTATTTCTACGGTTTGTGGATTACTCAGACAGATTCTAATATTGTTATTTTGTGACAAATGATAAATGTTCCCTTTCATTGCACTTAGCAGCAGCATTAGTGTTAAGGTAACTGAATTACTAATCTCTATTCCTTTTCTAAAGGTTTTTTCTTTTTTACATGTATATTTATATACATTTCAAAGCTGAGATGTAGGTAGGAAATGGCAAATTCAATAGAAAAGTGATTTAAAGGGCAAAACTTAGTACAGGTCATGTATCCACTTGCTACATGAATACATATTAAAGATGATTATTAATTAAAACCTTTAGGTGTGTTTGAAAATAAATTTAAAAACCAAGAGCAATCTAAAAATACTTATCTCAAGCTTCAAGCATGCAAGAAGGTTAAATTCTGAGCAAAAAGACAAATGCCATTTATTTTACACCAAGACCTTTTAAATATAAATCACTATTTTATATAGGGAAGGGAATGGAGGAAGTCAGTATTAACTCCTTCTTTAGAATGGACTGGAAAATCCCAAATTGGACACAATACAGAGAATACATTTTGAGAGATAAATTCTAACTACCTGATCTGAATAGCTCTTGTTCAGATCACAACAGTAAGGAAAGGATAATTTAGAGAGACCCAACATGGAAAGAAGTATATCCCTCTGTCACAGTCACCTTAAAGCATCTTAAAATTGAATGCACCTGTATGGACAAGGTGAAAGCATCATCATCATCATCTTTTTTTTAAGACAGAGTCTCACTCTGTTGCCCAGGCTAGCATGCCATGGCAGGATCTCGGCTCACTGCAACTTCCGGCTCCCAGGTTCAAGTGATTCCCCTGCCTCAGCTTCCTGAGTAGCTGGGGTTACAGGTGCATGCCACCGTGCCCAGCTAATTTTTTTTTTTTTTGTATTTTTAGTGGAAACAGGGTTTCACCATGTTGGCCAAGCTGTTCTCGAAATCCTAGCCTTGTCCTCCCACAATACTTCTAATATTTAGAAAAATACTTATCAAAGCTACTAGAGATTGAATATTTATGCTTAGAAAATTTTCACAAAACTTAGAGATAACATTTTAAATATAATTTCCTCTTAATTCCTCTATATATAGGTAAAGAGAATTGTGTAATCAAAATGCATAAACTTTTGAAAAAAATAAGCAAAAAGTGAAGTAGAGAGAAGAACATAATTTCACATATTGATGGTGAATGTATAAAGATGGAGTTTAGACACATTCATGTTTTTGCTTTCCACTAAAATGACAGAGATTCAAAGACTCATCAACCTACAAGGATAAATAAAACAGGAAAAGATAAAACAGCAACTAACTTTGTGGAATCTAGAGTGACAGAGTCATGCAACTGACATAGCCTAATAGAGATGAATTCTAAACCAGCAGTGGAGAAGGATGAGAACCACATTTACACCACAGAACCCTAAATATGTACAAGTGGGCAGCATTGGACGTTTCTTGAATTGAGGATAAAGGCAGAGAGGATTATTTGAAAGATGGCTGAAGAAGCAGTTAGGATACATCCCGACATGCTTCCCACCCTTGCATGTGGCTCTATGAACCCCTGTGCCACTGACACTGTAATGCCAGGCTGGGTTTTTCTTCAAAGAAGGACTTGTTTATCCAGTGCTGTGAGTACCACCTTAGACAGACATCAGATGTCAGCACCCTAGGGAATTGTCTCAGCTACAGAAAGCCATCTCAGCTTTTTGTGGCCTACATTTAATGACTAATCGATGCAGGAGGATAAGGTCTAACTATCTAAGTCCAATGCAGAACAATTCTGAAGGACTGTTCTAGTTCCAGAGCTCTCTGCAGAGTCAGCCAAGTCTATTTTTGGACCAGCATCACAGCTGGATTTCTCCCTCCGCCCAAACATAATTTCTTCCTTTCCTGTTCACAGGACTTGAACCCAAAGGAGTGCCTCAATAAATATCCTGTACACCAACTTGGTGTCAGAGCCTCCTTCTAGGTTCTGCAATAATTCTTCCGAATCTCTAAAGAAGACTGTTGGTGTTTTCTTAGCATTCCATAAAGCAGAGGGTTTTCTCTACAAAGGGGAACACTAGAGAATGTGAAGAGCAAATATTTCATTCTTAATACAAGTCAAATAATTGAACATTTGTACACCAAAGATGAGACACAAGCCTTCTACTTCCTAAACTTGTTTATAGGCTATTCAAGGAAAGTGTTTTCCAGAGTATCTGAAAAGCATAAGAAGAAAGTTAGAATATATCCATATGAAGATAAAATGGCCCAACCAGTAAACCTTATAGAGAAGCCCAAATGTAGTAAATGTTATACCAGCAAAGAGCTTACAATAATTTCTTTTGATGCTTTAGAAGAAAACCTGAGATAAACAAGTATACATAGAAATCTTTTAACATGAAAGACAAACACCAAAATAGGCAAACAAACAAATAAATAGCAACTGGAGGTTCTAAAGACTATAAAGCAATGATAAAAATAAAATTGCTGACATCCTCAGAAAGATAAGAGAAAGTATTACATTAATGAAACAAGAACAAGGTAATATCAAAAGAGAGAATAGAGTGCCTGAAAATTAAAAAGACATTAGTCCAAAACAAAAACTTATGAGAAGACTAGAAGGATAGAATGATGTCACCTTTCTGAAAATACATCAAAAAGGCAAAGATATAAAAAATAAGAGAATTCATAAGAAATACGAAGAATTACTCTAGAAGTCCCAAAAATAAAATTTATAAAATTAAAAAAAATAGAAATGAGAAAGCAGAGGTATGAAAATTATCAATAAAATATTAAAGAAAATATATAGTTTCCAAATGGCAAGAATCCACAGAAATGACTGACAATATAGAGGAAAATAAACCCACATTAATGTATCCCATCTTATTTTATAATTATTTTTTAGAGACAACATCTTGCTTAATGTATGTCATTTTAAAGGAGCAAAATAAATATTCTATAATGTCATTGGAAGGGGATGAAGGAAAATATATATTTTTGAACTTCTCAGAGCAACTCTAGAAGCTAGAAAATCAGGGAGCAACAGAAGATGTTAATGTCAGTAAAACAGAACTGACAAAACTCCTAGACAAATGACTAATGTCTTCAATAAATCAATCTGGGGTATAGAATCAGCAGAAAAATTTTTGGATATCAAAAGAAACTTAAGAAATATCAACAAAATACTATATACAGATTATGGGGTCCTTTGGGTTCTTTTTAAATCTTTATTCATATCAGTCAACGTTAAAAACATACAAGCAGGTAAAACTAAGCATGACCTAGTTATTAAAAAAATATCAAAGAACTATTTTACTTTTTGGTTGTACTACTGCTACTCTGGTCTCATTTTTTTTAAAAAATAGCTTTTATAAGAGATATAGACATTCTAAAATATTTACAACTGACATCACATGATTTCTGAAAATTTTAAAAATTTAGTCCTTTCCCTTCTCCTCTGCAAAAAAAAAAAAAAATGTATGAAGGGGTATGAGCAGATAAAACAATATATCAGGAAGTTGATTGCTGTAGGGCTGGGTGATGAGCATTGAAATATGAGTGCATTATCTTTTTTCCTTTTGTACGTGTTTGAAAATATCTATAACAAACAGATTTTTAAAGATATGAATATCCAAATAAAATTCAATTTCATATGTCTTTTCTCTGAAAGCTACTGCAGTAGATAGTATTCCAATATTAGGGAATAAAACAAAAAATAGAATCTGTAAGGAACAGGACATAGGAAAAACAACACAGAAAGGAGGTAAAGAACATCCCTTACAATTATTATAGCTTTATACATCCTGTGTCTGCAAAAATCAAGACACACACACACACACACACACACACACACACACACACACACACATTCTCTCTCTCTCTCTCTTTCTCTCTCTCTCTCTGTCAGACACACAAACTCATACAAATCTATTTTTCCATTAATCTCACAATCATGTGATCTAAGATTTTACTTTTCTTTAGGCCCTAATTGCATTAAGGCAGAATTTTGGGATGGACTGAGCAACTCTCATTAGTGGTCCATATAAACCAAATTCTTAAGAAATCACAAAGCTGAGATGTTTCTTCCAGAGACAGACTGCACTGTTTCTTATATTCGAGAAGCACAGTTACCATCTTCCTTTAAAAGGTTAAGAAAAGGAGCCTCTATGCTGCCCCTGGGTGAACCTCTTGAGAAAGGAATCAGGTAATTAGATGTGGCTTGCCCAGCCTTGCTACATTAATGAACAAACAATCAACATTAGAGTAAGTAAGCCCTGTTAGACACATGAATATTAAAGGCTCCTAGTGAGTTTTAGTAATTTCCATCTAATAATTATTTCTCTAATTCTCAACTAAATTGTGGTGTGCTAAATTTAAAGCCATATTCTTCCCCTCTTTTTGTTTTCACTTAAGAACTTTTAACAGTGCTTTGCATTTTTATAGGGCATTATGTTTGTCAAAGCTCTAATGTACAAGAAACAGATATCATCTCTGATTTATGCAGAATGTAAATTTATTGAAATAGTGAGGAGTCACTGAATTTCCACAAGCCCAGAGTACCAGACTCAGGAAAATGGACAGGTACATACATAACTATTTGTCCAGAACTGCTGTCTAAATAAGCAGGAAGAACTCTGCTTCCAGGGCCACTGACACCAGCATTTGCAGGTGCCCCTCCAGCATAGCTGGTACTGACACCTACCAGGAATCCCCACTAACTTTGCTGCCTTGAAATACAGGATATCACAATGTGGTCGCTGAAGCCAAGAGAGTTCTCTACAGGCCCTGCTTCTTTCATATTAGCTCCCAATTCAGAGTGAGAGTGAACAACGGGCCAAGCATGGGTCACATACCTATACCCTGGCTGGAAATAAGTTTGATAAAGACTTCCACAAAGATTATTATGAAAAATATGCTACAAATTCAGAGGAACTGACAACACTCTGCTAGACAAATGACTAGTTTCTTCAACAAATCAATGCTGAAGGATAGAGACAGCAGAAAACTTATTGGATATCAAAAGAAACTTAAGAGATATCAATAAAATACAATATACAGGTCACGGTCTTTTTTTTTTTTTTGATCTTCAAATGTTGAGCAACAGAAATACACAGTTTATACTATAAGCATTTTGGAACTAATGTGTATAAGTACATAATTTTTTAATTTTAAATTTCAAGATCTTGTGAATCCATGATTTAGATCTGTCATTGCAAACTTTTGCATTAAAAAAGTAATATTTTAAAAACTGTATTCTGAGGGCCGCCGTGTGTATTTTATATTATTTAAAGTGTGCATCAGGAGCAGAGGGAGTAAAATAATCAAGATGTTACTTTATAGAACATCCTCATCCTTATCCAGCACAGTGAATGTTCTCTTTCGCACTGGTAAGATTACTTGCTTCAGGTCTGGAGACTAAATAGTAAACAATGGTAAAAAGAAACGTATAATAAAGCATGTTTGCACAGTTTAACACTAAATAAACTATCTGAGAACCGTACATTGCATCAAATTCTACAGGCTGACCTGCAGTCAAGAAACCTAAAGTGTGATTCCAGCTTGCCCCCTACAGAACTGTAGCACTTTAGGTAAGAACCAGATAGCTTTGAATTTCAGCTTGCATAAGACCTCAAAATATTAGACTTTTTAAAAAGTGGTTATAATGAATCAGAAATTCAAATTTATAAAGTTTAAAGAAATATGAAGAAAATTTAAATAGCTAAGTTTCAGAGCTATTTCACAGCGTAACCTCTGCTTTATCCATTCAATGCAACTGAATATGATATATATATACATATATATATATGTATGTATATATATATGTATACACATATATATATATATGTATATATATATGTATACACATATATATATATATATATATATATGTATATATATTTGCAGAAGGAACCCTGAAAAGATTTTCAAATTTTATTATTAATTTTCGCAGACTGTGGCTAAGTCACAACTTCTGGTCTCAGTACCTAACTTATGCATTGTTCTGCTTAAGCTTAAATAAACAGTGTGTTCACAATATAAACATTTATTAAAACTTCATATGGAAAAAATGTGTTATAATGCAGCAGATTAGCGTTTTGTAGACAGTAACATACAAAGACAGAAATACGATTTTCTACAATCCTAAAAATAGAAAAATATTTGAAATATCAATTGGCATGAAAAATGTAACTCAATGCTTGAAATAAACATTTTACAAATTCTTAAAATAATAGACAAAATATATTGAATTCTATAAAAGTCGTGTTAGTGCTTTTAGTATTTCACGTGTTATGTTGGACCTACTTATTTTAGATGACTATATCATTAGGAAGTTGTAGTTCAGTTTTCAGTTTCTGATTTCTATTAATTTATAAAAGGATTTTACATTTGCATTTAAATAGGAAGAAAATGTGATAAAGATTTCAATTAAAAGGCTGTCTGTTTGGGTTAATTCATTTTTAATAGGAACTGTAAATATTTTTCAGTTGATATAGTTCTTACTGCAAGATCAGTTCATTGTTCTTTTTATCTAGTTATGTCAGGTGGTGCTCAATAAAGAACACCAGGATGTCAGCCTTTGCTCTTTAAGGAACATTTCCCATTTCTTCATTGATTTTTGAGAAAACAAAGCAAATTTCTTAATAGTGCTTGAGAAAACCAACGACAGCAGTTTGCTGCATAAGTACAAAAGATTATTTACACACATAAATTGTGTATAGCATTAATGTTTGTTCAATCAAATGTATACATAGACACATATGAAATACATTTTCATTCTAAAGTTATTGATACTAGATTTGAAGGAAAGAAAATAAAAAATTGTCTTATTTTGAAAGTTTGGCTAAGACTTCAGAGTATCATCTACTTTATAGGGATAGGTTGTGTTCTCTATGGAAAGAAAGGCCATCTTTTAACTAGTCTTTATATGTATAATACACTTTTAATATGGAGGGAGAATCTGTAATGACAATAGCAGTCTCTGACATGTCAGACTTCTTTTACTTCCAAATATAACTCTTAGAAATATGGCCACTTACTTGTTGTTTGGTTTGTAGCTTGTAATATGATTCCTTACTTACCTAGCTTCTAAGGAATTTGCTCACTTTGTTTTTCTTAAATTCTTTTCAAATTCCCTAAAATATTTTGCACTGAACATCATTTTCTTGATGAGGATGGAGGTAAAGAGATAAAACTTTTAAATAAAGAATTGAAGCATTTAATTAGTATGTTCTGGCTTACTGCTAGCAGAACATCATGCTAGTGCGTAAGTGGATTAACTTTCCTGTAACGCCAGCCAGGAGATATCTTGACAGTTGCGTTTTTCATTCTCAGGTGTCTAGTTAAGGAAAACCCAGGGGTCCAATTCAACCTTTAAAAATGTTATCTTTTGACTAGAAAGATTACTGCTTTGAGATGCAATGGGATTTTCCACAGCAAACTTAGCAGAGGATTATGCTTTTCATTACTCTCTGAATGAAGAGTGAATAGGTGGTGTAAATAGAGGATATTTCTAGAGAAAATTTCTATATAAATTATGATTTCTCATCTTCATTAAAAATTCATAAAGTGGCTGTTGAATTAGAGAAAAGTACACACACTGAGAGAGAGAGAGAGAGAGAGAGGAGAGGATTTCAAGTGTTAAAATAATTCTATTTTATTTTACTTTATTTTCACCTGTTTTACTCATTTTTATCATCATTAGAATCTATTCTCCCTACAGTATGTCCGTATTTTTAGGCAGTCTCTAAATTGATCACTTCATGGTTGATTTTTTTCCAGCCATATTTAACCACTGATCTTGGCTGAATTAATTAGTGACTGTGGAGTAATTCAAAACAGGTAAGATGATTGAGCTTACCAAACAAACCATGTCATGGTCCAGTAATTTTGCTCATATAACTACAGCCTGATCCACTGCTATAAGTTAGATCTGTTGGACCACAATATTTAGGAGCAATCTGTAGTATGTTTTAAAGCTTTAGCTTATTGTAACCTATTTTCTTAGATTTTTTTCAACCTTTAATTTAGCAATGTGAATGGTTAAGGAGATTTTCATGCACAAGTCTAGGGAATGGAGTACTCAACTGAAGAATCCCAGGGACTTTTCATAGTTAATTCTATGTAATGTCTTTCCAGTGTCTGCAAAGCCAAAAAGCAGGAGTTATTGGAAAGTGCCAAATTGAATATAATCCTGATGTTTACTATTTCAGTCAGAATCTGAGAATTCAAACCTTGTGTACATACATACACACATAAAGTATACCACATGTAAGAAATTATAAGAGAAGGAGGTGGATCCAAGATGGCCGTTTAGGAACAGCTCAGGATTGCAGCTCCCAGTGAAAGCGCAGAGGGTGAGTGGACGCCGTGTTTTTATTGCCCACAGACTAGGAAATTCCCGGGCAGAGGT
>NW_016107431.1:3635147-3696258 GCF_001604975.1 Cebus imitator
TATATTCTCAATGTAGTATACAGAAACAAATTTACAAATAAATACCTTTATAAATAAATCAGTGTTCCCAATTTATTGTGAAATTCATACAGAGTACAGCTTTTCTTTATTAGTTTTCATCTCTCTGCATACAAGGCCTGTGACATGTTTAGCATCTATGGTTTTAATGGGTGTTTCTACACACTTCAGTAAATTCAGCTGATCCAGTTTGGAATGTTGTTCCCACCCAAATCTCATGTTGAAACATAATCCACAGTGTTGGAGATGGGGCCTGGTAGAAAGTGACTGGATCATGAGGGTAGACTTCTCATGAATGGTTTAAGCGCCATTCTTTTGGAGCTGTCCTCTCAACAGGGAGGTAATTCTCGTGAGATCTGTTCATTTAAAAATGTGCTATTTTTCTTTCTCCTGTTTCTGCCCACTTAAGACGCCTACTCCCAATTTGCCTTGCACCATGCCTGGAAGCTTTCTGAGGCCTCCCCAGAAGCAGAAGTTGCTATGCTTTCCGTACAGCTTGCAGAACTGTGAGCCAAGTAAACCTCTTTTCTTTATCAATTACCCAGTTTCAGGTATTTCCTCATTGCTTTTTGAGAATGAACTTACAAGTAAACAGTCCAACAAGGCTATTTTTTGTGAATATTAACATGCTATTTAAATGAATTTATTTAACTGATTATTTTGATAAAAGTTAAAAATTGTGAAATTATTCATATAAGTTTATAGTATTATCCAAAACACTTTCTACTTAAACTTTTTGAATTTAAAATTATTTATAAATTTCATGTTTTTCTTAAAATCAATTATAACACTGCAAATTTATATCAACCCACCTGGTTATTTGCTAGCAATCATTAACAATTGCATATTGCTAGGCCACATTTAAACTATATAAAACCAAAAACTTTCCATTCCTCTATCCTAATGTCTAAACCAGCAATTGCACCAGAAAACCAGCTGCTTTGGAATTCCATTGAGTTGATCATACATAAGCTTTTTTTGTTTTCTTTCACAGTTAGCATTTTTGAAGCATCATATATATCTCATGGCATTTAAAAAAAGAGCTACTGTTGCTGTATGGATCAGTGGTGAATAACGTGGCAAGGGACAAACCTCTTCCACTTTAGTTTAGTTGGAATATTCCATGTTTACTCATTACATTTGGAAGAAAATATATATGCAATCACAGTCTTATTATTTTTGTTTTCTCATCTTACCCTTTATAATAAAATTTAAAGTATTCTATGAAGTATGGCAAATACAGGTGTGACAAATTTGTAATGTATTTAGTAACCGTATTTTAAGGAGATTCTTTTGGAACTTGTGTTTCCCTTTACTGAGAATTACTTCATCATTACTTTCTAAATTCAGAGCATCATAATTTATAGTTGTCAAAATATACGTTAGAAATAACTGTCTTTCTGAAGAAGCAATCCTTCCACTAATGCTTATAAGTCCATCCTTTTTACGTGTCTCTGTTTTTGCACCAGTATTTTTTCAGGCAGAGAATGTTTATATTAAACACTGATTAATGAAAAATATGAAGAAAGAATGGGAAAATCCTTTTAGCAGAATTTTTTTAAAAAAGTTTTTGAATGCTTACATACTGTATAATACTTCTGTTATTTCATAGAAGTTATGTAATGGATAGTGGTATATTGAGAAGCCAAATTAGAATCTGTGGCTTAGGGAGGAAATATTGGAAAGTATTGATGAAGTCTACTTCAAAATTTTTAAATAAATGTTAATGGTATATAGACACATACGTACACACTTACACATGCACATTGAAATTAAGTTGATGTTGAATCAAATAAAGAACCAAATAAACTTATAAAGCTTAATTCTTGAATGTTGCTCTATTTTGTGACATTACCTGGAGCAAGTCACATCTTGTTGGAGATTTTAGATTAAAAATGATCCATTTTGTAATTCAGGGTATTACTGCAAGTCCATAAAGTTGGTTTTGTCTCCTTTTTATGTATAATGAACTGAGGTGCAGAAAGTTAATTGACATTTGTACCCTGTTACACCATTAATTAGTGTGGTGGTTCAAACTCAAGTTTTTTAGCTCCCAGATTGTTATTTTAACTTTAATTAATTAGGGATTATCTTACAAAAGCCATTAAAATCTATAGCGTTTTATTTGTGTAACAGCTCTTCCCAACCTTCTTGGCACAAGAGACCAGTTTCTTGGAAGACAAATTTTCCATGGACGGACCTGGGGGTGGGGCAGTGTGGTGGTTTTGGGATTAAACTATTATACTTGTGATCATCAGGCATTATTAGATTTTCATACAGAGCACGCAACTTAAATCCCTCAGATGCGCAGTTAACAATAGGAGCCTGTTCCTATGAGAATGTAAGGACACTGCTGATCTGACAGTAGGTGGAGCTTAGGCAGTAAAGTGCACTTGCCTGTTACTCACTTCCTGCGGTGTGGCCCATTCCTCACAGGTACCAATTCATGGCACAGGGATTGAGGACCCTGTTGTATAAGACTATATTTATGAACATATATCTATATATATACATATTCATATGTATATGTTCATAAATATATATATATAGGTGGATATATGTACTATTAGTCTCAATTATAGGAGAATATTTTATGTAGATGAATAAACAGGTACAAAACTAAGAGCCTAAAATGCAATAGGAGATATAAAGAAAAATATGAAAATTAAAGCTAAAATAGTTCAGACCAGTATGTGTACCACTATTTTGTTGAAGTATAATCGAAATTTCCAAAGTTATGCTAACAGCCAGTATGACCCTGATCTTTAAGTTTCAGTGGAATTCTTTTCTACCTTTGATTTAAATTCATCAAAGGGCATTTGCATTTGTTTCAATTCTAGTCAAAGTACCGTATAAAGGTTTTGCAAAGAATTTCTAAAAATCTTACTAAGGTACTTTGAAACTGCCAACATCTATACAAATCCAATTATGGGGCCTTATTGTAGTCTTACTGTTTTGAAAGTAGAGTTAATTATAGGCATGTGTCTTGGTCTGATGTAAATTTATCAAACAAAACTGTTGATCAAACTTATTTTTATAGCAATCTCAATATTGTAATCGTGGAAAAGTTATCTTTAATGCTTATAAACACAGAACAACAGGGATGCAGACAGTTGAAATTGATCAAATTTATATTTCATGATTGTCACATTTTTTCAAAGCACAAAATAGCTCTTTTACTTTATTTAAGAGAATCTGTATTTATTTCCATTATGTTCAAACATTAAATTTATGAAATATAGCTATATATTCAGAAGGAACAGATTTAAGGCAGTGATTGACTTCAGTTTAGCAAGTATTCTGGCATCCATAGCAGGTAGGATGGCTGAGGATGCAACTTATTTTTAAAGCTTTTCAATTTAGATCTGAAACTTATAGCTAGTCTAGGAACATAGAAAAAACAAATTGAAGACTACTATATTGACTCATTGTATTAAAAAAATGAATAAGCATCTAGTGAAGATAATGGAAACCAAAGTGAGTTTAAGTAAGTCTTGTATGTGTGAAAATGACTATACTCACTTAAGATCCTATATGTCATCTTGGTTGCAACCAATAGCACTTGTTTATAGAAATAGTGGCCTTTTGGATATTTTATTATAACGACTATAAATCCATATTTTTGTATCAAATGATGTCAGTGGCGCTTACTTTACCTAATGTAAGAAAATAATGCTCTCCTAAAATCTAGATTTCTAAATGTAACACCACCAAATATTGATCATTTTTGTTAAATAAGAAATGCTTTTTAACTTTGTTCTCATGTACGTTATACATAAATTCATAAATATACAAGTAAGTTTTGATGTAGTTGCATTGATGTTTTCTTGTTTCTCTGCTCTGAAGGATTCCATATTTTGAACACACTGATATAAGTAAAAAAAGAAAAAGAATCTGATATCTGATACATGTATATTTATTTAATATCAATTTTGGTATTACTGTATGCTATTATATTTATCAGTAATATAAAAAGAGAAGTTAGGCCGGGCGCGGTGGCTCACGCCTGTAATCCCAGCACTTTGGGAGGCAGAGGCGGGGGGATCACGAGGTCAAGAGACCGAGACCATCCTGGTCAACAGGATGAAACCCCGTCTCTACTAAAAACTACAAAAAATTGGCTGGGCATGGTGGCGCGTGCCTGTAATCCCAGCTACTCAGGAGGCTGAGGCAGGAGAATTGCCTGAACCCAGGAGGCGGAGGTTGCGGTGAGCCGAGATCGCGCCATTGCACTC
This sequence comes from Cebus imitator, assembly GCF_001604975.1. Lineage (NCBI taxonomy): Eukaryota > Metazoa > Chordata > Mammalia > Primates > Cebidae > Cebus > Cebus imitator. The sequence continues at coordinate 3,639,401 of NW_016107431.1, forward strand.
CAGCCTGGGTAACAAGAGCGAAACTCCGTCTCAAAAAAAAAAAAAAAGAGAAGTTAAATAAATATGAGGCAAGGAAATAATTAGAAATAAATCTTAATATTTTACTGCTTCCTATCGATTACCCAGCACACCTACTGGGAGGTGCATATCTACCTATTTTGGGGACCACTGGTCTATACTTAAGCATGTGAGTCTCCTGGTATCAATATGTAGCTCAGAGAAAATCTGTATCAGAATCAAAGTAGTCTACACTGGGTAATAATATTCTAAAATGATGGTCTTAAAGAGGGAGTTGGCTCACCTTCATTGTTTGAAAGAAAGTTTTGTTGAATTGACTGTTAAGGGAAAATACGGAAGATTTTCTAATACAAATGTAGCCCTCAACCTCTATTCTAGTTCTCTCATTCCACAGTCAATATTCCTCTCTTTGGGCACTTTATACTTGTAGAACAAATTTTTGTTGTTAGCATAAAAATCAACAGCAACAATAAAACTTGGGTCAATGCACTGTAGAGTACAACTAACTACATGAGTGCAATGATTCCCTCAATATTATTTAACAGCAGTTAGTTGAAAAGTACAGCTTTTCAATTGTATACTTTTATTTTCTTGCCTAAAAAATATTTTCCCCTTTTGATTAGATTCATTTTGTAGTCTTAGCCGAGGTGTATGTCCCTAATTGTAAGAACAGATGAGAAAAATTCCTAATTAAAACATAAAATTATAAAGTCATCTTAGATTTCTATTGCATAGCTCAGAGCATATTTTATAAGTGTGTTGTAAGCAGTGGTTCTTAAATTTTGATATACATGATTCTGATTCAGTATTCTGCTTTCTAACAAGATCCCAAGTGACTAAACGTTGGTTCATGGATCACAATTTGAGTTAGTGAGGTCCTAAACAATGTTCACCAGCAGGTGTTGTATGTGTTTAGCAGAGAACTGTGTAGACAGGTGTATATGCTGTGGCATGTATTATTCAGTACTGGCATAAATGGTAAAATGTGCATAAGGATTAATGTCTTATAAAATTGAGAAATTGATGAAGTGGGAATCCCAGTCTCAATGAAATCTTATTAAAAATTGATCAACTTAATAACTAGGCTGGGAATCAAGAGAAATGAGGTGATTTTAATGAGCATCCATCATAGTATAATATATCTGTGACTTTAATTTTTATTTGTCATTGTTTTGGCTAATTTTAATCATCAGAATAAAAATGATAGGTTGAGCCTTTTCCAACTGAGTATCCAAGTTATTGAGGGTGGAAAAAACATTTTTTGACAACTTCTTGTGAATTTTTTCTCTATTATTAGCTTATGAACTCACCAAAATACTATAGATTTAATTTAACCATTTTGCTTTACTAATTATGTATATTGCCCATCTTATTTTCATTTTGAATAATATGAGGATCACTGCTATTGTTAGGGATGCATGCCTATTGATAATTAAATCAATATTCAGAAACTTGGCATCATTTGTAACTACAACAGAGGTTGGAACATTATGATACATGGGCCCAATTCAGTCTGCGCCCTCCTTTTATAAAGTTTTACTGAACCAGAGCCATGCCCATTTGTTTATATACTGGTATCACCTATGGCTGCTTTCCCAAAAAAATGACAGCATTGAATAGCTGCAACAGAAACCATGTGGCTTCCAAAGCCTTAGATATTTACTCTCTGACCTTTACAGAAAAAGGTGTTTACTTGAAACTCATATGTTTTTAAATAATAAAAATTTACTTTTTCCATATGCTGTTCTAAAACACTTTTTATGAATGAGAAAACTTAATGCTAGAAATAATAATATAATTGCAACGTTTTTTATTTTTTAGTTTGAGGTACTATATTGTATGAGGTACTACTCTAAATGTCTGTGAAAATTTGCGATCCTTGAAGAGTCTGGATTACACCTTGGTCTTATATATTTTCCTCTAACCAGACCATGTTTTTGTCTTTTCTTCTTTTGAGTTGGCTAAAAAGAAAACTAAGAGTTCCAACCACTTATTACATTAAACAAGAGATGCTGCGCTTTAAATACAAAAGGACTTGATTCAATAGGACCACTATAGGTGTCAGCCAAAATAGAATAATGTATTTGGCAGTGATTTCAGCTACATGTTAGTGTTTCATCTGACACAGCAAGCCCATAGATGGTGGTCTTCAAAATAATTTATGGGCTGACATTTTGCTGTTAATGTAAGAACATAAAGCCCATAACTCCAGGTTGATTCGTTTTGGTTTATTGTATAATTTATGCAAAGCTAGAAGGCCCACAGTAGAAAGCAAACCCATCATGCCTGGAAATTTAGCTCTAGACTAATAGAGGCTCCTTTGGTAGCCATACACCAACCCTATCACTTAGCACACAGTATTGGAGGCAGTGTGGAATTAGTATATAATGGCTATTATATCTATATGATTCCTCGTCTTCAATGTCCTTATGTATAAAAAGATAAGTCCAAACTAGAGAAGTTATAGGCAATTCTGCAATATAATTTTTCAGAGAAAGCTTTAAAATAACAATGATATCCTGACACTATTTTCAATTAAAAAAAATAAGTTAACTTGGGTAGTTTTAATGTGAACTAAGATTTAAAGTCATTAGACTATAAATTATAGATAGTGTGAAAATTTTCACAGGTCATGCCAAACATGTGATAACATTGGCCCCTTAATTTTTATCTGAATGTTGTAAGCAAACAGTGAGTAGCAGGAATTAGATAGCAAAGAAAATTGTCAGGTGTTTCCTGCTGCCTTTTGCCTTTTGTAGTAACATACATAGACAAAACTTGAACACACAGATTGCAACAGACAGAACAATAGCACAGATGTCTTGTGGGAAATTCCACAGACACATCTGCTCAACAGAATGTGTGTTAATTGGTATATTTTGTTTGTTTAACTCAATATGTAAAGCAGATTTTATAGAAAAATTTAGATTTCCAACTTATCTTGAAAAATCTGCTACCACTAGATCTGCATTTCCACATGATAAGAGTTGTCAAGATCTGAGTAACGGCTGCTTGTTTGGGAAGGGACATAATGTGTCGGAATTAACATGGTTCCCATCATTGTCTTTTATCATTCCAACATTACAATAGAGTATCAGCTGCCATGTAGTTTTCCTTATTCTACTGCTCTTTCATGGTAGAGTAACATTATCTGTACTATGTTTCTGTCACAAGAGAAAAGACAAAAGATATACCCATAAATACTCATAAGACTGTAGTTTTCAAAAAGAGTTGGAATAAACACACTTCTTTGTGGTTCACCTCACTCTTTCATTTTACTTGCAAGTGTATAATAGACATTTGGATTTGTGACCCAGTCTAGGGCAAATATATTCTTGTTCTTTATTACTTTATGAGGAATTTCCCAATATTTCTTTGCTCTGAGATTAGAGGTTTTCCAAATTCAGAGTGGTCATGCTTTCTAAATATTTGGGATGGCAGATACTAAGCTTTTTAAAAGATTGTACATATGCAGACATGTATTTGTATGTTAAGCATTTGAAGCAAACCCTGGAGATTACCACCAGTCTTTTCTTTGCCATGTTATTCAATCTTTACAATCATTCTATACTTTTAATGACGTAGAAACTGAGGCTTCAGAATAAAGTAATTGACTCAAGGTCCTCAGAATAATTGACTTAAAGTAGCTTGGAATAGTACTATGACTCTTGTCACTACACATCCTCTTAAACTCTAGACTGTGGTGTCTCCATAACTTGAGAGGCTAGGTTATATTTCACAAAGCTCAAACATAAAATATTTTCTTACAGATACTCTCAAACAATGTACTATGGTTTGGTATCAATATGCTAAAATTGTAAGTCTTTTTAAACTCTAAATATAAATACCTATGTTTTATTTTTAGAATTTGTATTTTTCTGGTCACCATGAGGAAGCTTGGATCAATTCTGATGATATGAAAATCAGAGTCTGCACATGAAACTCAGTGATACATTTTCCCTCCTTTGAAACACAATATATAGCATTACATTTGCTTCATAATTACTCAGTTTTCCCTCACACATTTTTAAAAGGTATTTGAAGACTTATTTTTATTATTTTTATGCCTGCTGAATCATTCATAGTATATTTAACAGTATTGAATGTAATCAACTGTTGGATTGCTTCAGAATAAAAGGCAAGGTAGAATGCATGTGTGAGCTCTCTAAAATCCACTCAGTACTAGAGAAAAATAAAAAGCCTTGCATATGAGCTGGTGATGGGAGGACTGTTATTTATAAACTGGCAAGAAGCAATGCTTTGTTAGCTCTGTCATGTTTGTAACACATCTTTCCTAATTAGAAATTGTATTACCTGAGCCACTTCAGGTAATATGGCATGAGTGGCTTTGATAAGACTATGTAAATTTTCCAGGGATGAGATTCAGTAGAGGAAGTGTGAGGAAAGGTCTGGCTTTCCACATCTCCAATGGAACTCACCATGTTTCTTTTACTGTCAGGCAGTGAGTGGCTGTGAATTTTAAGATTCAGTTACATACCATTCTATAATAAGTTTCAGAACAGGCTTCTCGACCTGCTGCATTATAAAGTCATTTTGAAAGCATATTAGTTGGCTTCAGTCTTTGAAAGCAACAAAACAAATGAAAGTTTCTAATTCAAGTCTTAAACTCCAGACATAAATAGCAAAATATCTGGGACACTTATCTCCATGAGAGGGATTTACCTTGCCCTGTGGTTATAGAAATAACATCTAAACACTGCTCAAAAGATCCTTAGCAAGAGTAAAGTGAAACAATTATTTGATAGGGGTCGGGATGGGACAAGACACTATTTGAATTACCCTCTCATCTCTAGGTCATACCCAGACTTGAAAATTTGGCTGCAGAATGTGTACGCAGCATGGCTTTGTGCTATGATCTCTAGCAAGCTTTTGAACACTTGTAATCTGTCCATGAGAATCTTTTCCTGAGGCTCAGCATTAAGAACATCTCATAAAAAGAAATAGTTGCAAGGTGGTGTCACTCTTATTGGACTCACTCCTAAGCACTTGGTATTGTAACAGGTAGGAGTCTACCTTCCAGAGAGCATGCATTCAGGGTTTGCTTTTGTAATCTGAGTTTATATCCTTCAGGCACTCAGCATGTTGGCAATCCCCTGTAAAACGGTATCAGCAGGGGACAAAGTGAAGTAAAGCGGATTGTATCTGACAGAGCTCCTTAAATAAGTTGTTCAATTGACAGGAGAGGTAGGAAGCCTTCCCAGGCTGATTAATTCGAATGGCCTAACCTAGTTGATGTGTACTTTTAAATGATTTTTGTCTCTCATTATTTTCCTGAAGAATACTCAAAAGTGCATTTTGTAGTTTGTATTTTGTAGAAGTTTAAGCATTTGAAGCCCCATGCTATGGATAATTTTACCTAAAGGCAGCAGTTCTTAAAATTAAGGGCACAGGAGAAAATCCAGAGTCCCACTATGATGATTTTGTAGTCTGAGTTGGAATGGGGGAATTTGGAATTTTAACAAGCATTTCAGGTATTTGTGATGCAAATAATTCAGTTAGATGATATTGAGAACAATTTCAAGAAATGATAGAAACGTCATATCCACTAGAGTCTTTCTTCCTTTTTACCTACATAGATTAACCTTTTATCAGGCAGTTGAAACAGATATTACTATGGCCAAAGAAGCAGGACAATGTCAGCTAAGTTCCTTAGTGAAAAATGAAAAGAAACTAGAGCTCCCAGTTTGAAGTCCTAGAAAGTAGCTTTCAAAGGGCTAAAGAGAAAATTACCAAAGTATTTGCCTGTGTTTCTGTGCATGATTTGATCTAAACTTTGTTTTCAAGCTAGTGTAAAAATGCTTCCTATTTGAGAAAACAAAAAAAAATCTATTAGAAACACTTCCCACGCCTGTAATCCCAGCACTTTGGGCAGCCAAGGCAGGCAAATCAGGAGGTCAAGAAATTGAGACTATCCTGGCCAGCGTGGTGAAACCTTGTCTTTACTAAAAACACAAAAATTAGCTGGGCGTGGTGGTGCATTCCTATAATCCCAGCTACTCTGGAGGCAGAGGCAGGAGAATCACTTGAACCTGGAAGGCAGAGGTTGCAGTGAGCCAAGATTACGCCATTCCACTCCAGCCTGGGCAACAAGAGTGAAACTCTGTCTTAAATAAAAAAACAAAACAAACAAACAAAAACACTTCTCAATCACACCTTAGGACTCATGTAAGTTTAATTTTTAAAAATTGATTAAAGATCCATAAATCATGCTTGGATTTAGAACTTGTGGGAAATCATAGAAATATATTTAATTTATCCTTCCTGAATTTTGCATTTCTAAGATTTTTAAAAATCTGTAATATCCCAAGGAAATTGATTTATAACAAAGTATAATAAACTAAAGTTTAATATGGAAACACTTTCCAAATTATATTGGATATAGATTTTCAAGTTCATTATTTAAAATTTTAGAGTTCAATTACAATTTTTTTTCACTCTGATTCTATTTATAATTGTCCCTATGTTACACCTTACAACTTTTTTAAATCATGTGTTAACACTGTCTGGTGATGCTAAACATGAGTCCTTATGCTGAAAGCTAACAACATATCTTTGAGGAAATTCCACCTTTCTGTATATCCACTAATTATAACTCTAATTCCAGTGTTAAATGATGTTTACAGAGTAATCTGAGATCATATAATTTTAAAATAGGAAGATTTCAATGATTTCTGAGGAAAATTTCATATTTTCAAAGTTCTGATCATTATTTTATTTTTTTCTAAAGCTGTAACTACAGTTAGAAAAAGTAAGGAGAGGTTGAAATAATATTTAAGTTAGTGGTTGTGATGACTTTTTTAAAAAATTATTTTGATTGTATATCCTTACAGGGTACAAAATGATGTTTTGATATATGTTTAAAATTTGGAAAGATTAAATGACATTAATTAACAAATCTATCGTCTCATATACTTATTTTTGTAGTGAAAATATTTAAAATACTTAGCAATTTTGTAATATACAATGCAATGTTCATTGCAATATTATTCACAATAGCCAAGATTTAGAAACAATCTAAGTGTCAATCCAAGAATAAAGAAAATGTGGTATGTATACTCCCCCACTCCACACACACACACAATGGAATACCATTCCTTAAAAAGGAATGAAATTCTATTATCTGTGGCAAAATAGATGAGCCTGGAAGAGAAATGAGACAGGTATCGTGTCACTTACATGTATAATTTGACAAAGTTAAACTTACTCAAATAGACAATAGAATGATGGTTAGGAGAGGGATGTTTAGGAAGGGAACAAGGGGAGATGTTGATCAAAAGGTACAAAGTCTCAGTAACAAAAAATTTTGTAATCTAGTGCACATAACGGTGATCATAACAACCCATGGATTGTGATGACTCTTGATGCGTCTTGACTGGGATACAGTCTCCAGTTATGTGATTACATGCTATTTGAGTATTGCTGAAAAAGAATTTTGCAGGTGTAATTAAAATATCTAATTACTTAACTTTTAGTGAGGAAAAATATTCTATATAATATGGTGTGCCTGATTTAATAAGCTGAAATAGCTTGAAAGCAGGGCTGTGGCTTTTCTAAGAAACAAAATGCACCTGTGGATGATACCTTTGGTCCATGCTGGTAGAGCTCTGTACTATTCATAATATTCCTTCCCGACTACTGGCCTTATTGATTTTGGATTTGCTTAACCAGCTTCCACAATCACATAAAGCTATTCCTTGCAATAAATATCCTAACATAAATCTTAATATAAATAAATATCTGTGTGTGCATGTTTTTGTATATATGTGTGTACAGGACAGTAGTGATGTCAGATTTCTATATCCTTAAACAATATAAAGTAGCTTTATCTGAGAACAACAGGTCAAAATCAATACTTACAATATGGACCTACCTATATTTATTTTCAATTCATTTGTTAACTTATGATTTTTCTAATGCCGTTAATTCTATGATAAGCTCTTTGTACAGATGGCACATTGTTTTATATTCAATAGACAATAAATGAATAGAAAATTTAACTATTAATATATCCCTTTTCCCAAGAAAAATTGAGTGAGTTCTAACGTATTATCCTAAAATGGTACTGGCAGCATTTATGATACCATTCATGGTAAGTTTCATTCATGAGAATTACTTTGTTTCTGATTGAACCACAGTTAATAATATAGACTCCAATAATATACCTTTTATGAATAGATTATTCAGCAGTGAGTTTTGGTTAAAATTATTTACTATTTTTTAAAAGGGGTAAAAATGGTATTAGAATAATTTTTGTACGTGTGAGATTAACCGCCTCAGCTATATAGAATGACATATTTTTTGTAATGTCTAATTTTGCTGATGGGATAGAAACACAGAAAGCAGCTGTTAATACTGGTTAACCAAAAGTAATTTGTCAAGCATCATATTATTGCAATGATTAACTACATTTTTCCTTATAACTCAAGACATTTTTACCATAATAGGTCCCTGGTTTCTGAAAATTATCCTTACGCAATATAACAAAACTTTCCTTGTTAAGGCCCTACTGATTTAGCATATTTATGTAGAAGTAATATTGTGACATAATGTTCACATTTTTTAAAAAAGGGAATTTGCCATTGACAAGTGGTTTTGTGCCCTATTTTGCAGATTTAAGACTTCTATACTTCCTAGTAATGCCTAAAACGGTCTAATAATCATTTAGCACTTACGTAACCATCAAAGTGCAGATATGCCAAGTTTAATCAGAGGCAATATTTTATAACTTAAATATGACATACAAAATATTGTGATTATCATTAACAATAATTGCAAATGACCGTTTTGCTGTAATATAAGCTCAGCAAAAGAGGATTAATTGCTGACTGCAACCACACTGAACAATAAAAAAAAAAATTGCTTTATTTACTAGCAGAAAACCATGGCATTTCGCTTGCAAAACTAAGACCTTTAGCTGGATTTAGATAACTGTTTTATTGCAGGTCAAAACGAGGCCAAATGTTTATGGGTCTATTGGGTAAGGAAGTGATTTTCTAAAACATACATAGACAAAAATCAACAGCCAACAAAAAACAAACAAATGAAAAACTCAAAGGAAGTGAGCATGTGAAAAAGATACAGGTAACCAAAGCTCAACCCTGAAAGATTTCCCAATGGCCAAAGCTGGCTTAATATGGGCAACAATGATACATTGAAGTCTACCATCTGGCTACTACTCTTCAGAAGTATCAAAATCATGAAAAACAAAGTTTGAGGAGCTGTCACAAATTGAGAGAGGCCAAGGAGACATAACTAAATGCAATGTAGTACCCTGAATACTATTCAGGATCCTAAAAACATATAGTAGTATAAAAGCTTGAAAAATCCAAATAAAGTCTGTCGTTAATAATACTGTGCCAATATTAATGTCAGATATTCATAGTAGGGAAAGCTGAGTGATGAGTGTATGGTAATTTTTCCACCAGGTTTGTAATTATGATGATTAGTTTTATGTGTCAATTTGGGCCATGGAATATTCATAATTAAAAATATTTTCTGTGTGTACCTGTGAGGGTGTTTCCAGAATATATTAATATTTAAATTGGTGAACTGAGTAAAGCTGATGACTACCTTGTGGGTAGTCATCCTCAAAGTCCTTGAAGGCCTGAATAAAACAAAAAGATAAAGAAAGATTGATTTTGTTTTCTGCTTGACTGTTGGGATGGGACATCCATCTTCTCCTGCCTTTGGCACTGCTGCTTCTTAGGCCATCAGACTCGGATGAAAATCTACATCATTGGCTCCCTAGCTCTCGGGCCTTTGAACTACGCCACCTGCAGGCTTCTCGGTCTGCAGCTTGTAGACAGCCGACCGTGGGACTTCTCAGCCTCTGTAAACCATGAGTCAATATTTTTTACAATTCATATGTGTGTATGTGTGTGTGTTTGTTTGTTTTGTGTGTGTGTGTGTGTGTGTGTGTGTGTGTGTGTGTGTGTGTGTGTGTTAACTAATGGCTCTTTCTCTCTGGAGAACCCTGACTAGTACAGTAACTATTTTGTGAATGTAGAAATAGTTACAAATAAAAAATTAAAAATTAAAATAAAATTGATCAATTGTCTAGGCAATGTGAGAGATTTATTCTTATGGATTAGCTGACTGAGAGCAAATCTACAGCTATTAATAGTTATGCTATTTATATCATTTTTCTAATTATTGCTCTTGTCAATTATATCAATGACAGTGTTTGTATTCATTTCCAAAGTCTCATATTCTAAAATTTTAGTGAAAGTATAGGTATGGTAGAATCTGTTCAAACTGCTTGGTGGGATATTGTTTTTATGTTGCTCAGATATTAATGTAAATTATCAAATTAAAGATGAAATCCCCTCAATTAATACAGAACACATATTCTCAACTGTGTTTCAGTAATATAAATTTAAGTGTATTCCAGAAAAAAAACTTTTAATTTATTAAATATTAAATGACAAAAAAAGACTTTTCTGGTCTAATAAAATTAGAAAATACTAGGTTCAACAAATTTTTATTATTTACTTAATGATTCCCCTGAACACTTATAACAGTAATGTGTTTTGTGAATTTCTAAAAAGGTAAAATGTAAACATTCTTACAGAAAGATTTCACTTTGTAACTCTGATAACTTATTAGGCTAATGTGGGGGAAGAAGTTTGGGAATGCTATGGTGAATCATAATTTAATCATTAACATATTGAGAATTTCATGTGCATTGAAAAAAATATAATTCCAAAATATAAGCATCATGGAAAAAAACCTATCAAGGGAAAGTGCAGCAACTCAGCTCCGTAACTTTTGAATTTAATTATTATCATTCTAACCACATTTTTTTTTCCATCAAGTTTCTCTCTACAACTTTACTTTCTGTGCAACCATTCTTATTTATGTATGCAGTGGGAGCAACCAAACCCCTAGGAGGTAGAGGCATTTGTATTATTTATAGGTCATTTTTAAGCTAAGTTTTTCTTTCTCTTCAGTTTTAGAAATTATATTCTGTCTTCTCTATCAGCCAGAAAGTATACAGTTTATTCCTGCTACCACCACTAGCTCTCATTTTCGGTTAAAAAAAGGTCAGAATCCTATTCACTCTAATAATTGAAATAATGACTGGGAAAAGATTAAGCACTTAATTCAGCTAGTTTGTGATATATTCTAAATATCCTTACTCCAGAGATTAAGGACTTTCTTAGATAGGAGCCAAGTGTTACAGTTCTGGTGCTGAAAGGAGTTTCATCCATTTCCATATAGAGGAAGCTCACTCCATCTGTCGTCTCATTAATTCTATTGTATGAAGCAGCTATCTGAGGACTATAAGACGTAAATTTGGTTGTAGGTAGGCTGAGATCTATGCCAGAATTTGAAATACTGTCAAATTGGTATTAAACGTTTTCTTCTGTTATTGCTCAACCTAGACTCAAAGGCAGACCCAAATCTAACAGTGTACATTGTGTTAGAACAGAAAAATGTCTCAATAGAGTCCCTCTCTGTTCTAGAGTGGGAAGGGATGTTCTAAGAGTCTAACCATGTGGAGAAAATTCTGTAGAGATTTGTTACCTTTTTTCTTTCTTTTCAAAGTTACTTAAAAAACAAACAAGCAAAAATCTCTCCTAGCATTATCTGTTTACAACAGAAATAAAAATATTTTCCAGTTTAACCCATTTCTGACTGAAAGTCATTGTAGGGTTGAATCTTAAGGAAAACGAAGTTTAAACTTCCTTTGCATAGTATTTTCTCTTTTTTCCTTGGGTTAGAGGTGGAGACAAGAAAATATGACATAGTTTTGAATTAATATTAAAGAGGCAAAATTTCACATTTTAAAATGGGCTGAAACATCTCACTATTCATTTTGCTGACAGGTAATATGCTCTAGAAAATTTGGAGTGGAGAATTTAGTCATAAAAAGAATATATGCTATGGGTCAGGTGATTCATAAACATGTCAAGCAGGCCATGCTATTTAGCAGCTTCTGGTCTAGTCCTGCTTTTAGTAATCTTGCAGTGGAACTTAGGCACATAGTTAAGTATTTGGTATCACTTCCCTATAACGTAGCCCACACTCCCTTGCCCACTCTCAAGCCAATCAGTCTGTTCATCCTAGTGCCCTTAGAAGGTGGAGGTCCAGGCTGGGCCCAGTGATTCATGTCTGTAATCCCAGACATGGGATTTGGACCATTAGAGGAAATAAATTTGGACCATTAGAGGAAACAATGAAGAGGAAGAAAAGAAAGAAGAAAGGAAGTGGAAGGAAGGAAAATAGAGTAGGAAAGAAGAAAGGAAGAAAAAGAAAAAATGAACGGAGAAGGCATGGGCATTAGAAAGCACAAATATTATATGTGTGTTAAATATGTGTGAAATGTGTTAGGGAACATACAATTGTGTTATGGGGGTTACAGTGTATTTGGATATCATACATATAACCAGTACAGTATAAAGAGGGAGGGTAAAGAAATCTATATGTTCCTGAGGATTCTGTAGTCCACAAAGATTTTTTAAAAAAACTTTTGTGGAAAATTCTTTTTCAACATGAAATTTTTATAATATTCATTGTAAATATACAATAAAGTCTAGTGAAGAGATGTCTATTTCCAGCCAAGATAAATAGGAGAGTTTCCTGAAACAACTTTAAAGAAAGGACAAATTATATAAAATCACTGTATTTCAGATAGTAGGCATTAGCTCTGGTCCAACAAAATTATTAAAATTAATACAGGAATTAACATATTAAAAATTATTTAACATAAGTAAAGAAAAAGGAAAAAACACGAAATATCGAAAATAAACAGCAAGATAGTTTATGCAAATCCAACCAGATCAATAATTACATTAAATTAAAGAGACTTAATACTGCAATCCATCAAAAGGTAGAGATTGGCAAAATGGATAAAAAGAAAATACAACTGCTTACTATCAAGAGGAGACATATTGTAAATTCAGTAACAGAAAGTGGAGAAAGTAAAACCTATAGGAAGACACCATACAAACAGTAANAAAAAAAAAAAAAAAAAAAACAGAGTGGCTATATTAATATCATAAAATGTAGATTTTAGGCAAGATATATTAAAAGAAAAAAGAAGTACATTTCAAAATGACTGAAAGGTGTATACATCAGAAATATATGTGTAAAATATTTACATCTAAAATAGCCCAACCTATATAAAGCAAAAGCTGATAGAAGTGAAGAAATGGCAGTTTAACAATTACTGAAGATATGCATTTCATGATTCCAATAACTAGAAAAAAAATCAGTAAGCATATAGAAATCTTGAATAATACTATTACCATGATGACAAGAAATTTCAAAATACTTTACCCAATAACAGTAGAATATACATTCTCTTTGAAAGCAGTTATTCATAATAGAACATATGTAAAGACATACAACAAATCTAAATACATTTTAAAAAATTTAAAAATAAACAGAATGTGAATAAACAAATAATTTACTCTTTGAAGAAATCAATACAATTATAAACATTAAGGTAGATTGTCCAAGAAAAAAGCTATAACACAACATAATCAGCAATGAAAAAGTACAGTATATTACTACAGATCTTAGAAAAATATAAAAGATTATCAGCAAATATTATAAACAACTTTATGCCAACAAATTAGAACATGGCAGAAATCACTATAATTGACTCAAAAACATAGAAAATATCAATAGACCAATAACAAGTAGAAAAACTGAGGAAGAGTCAGAGCAAGATGTCCATATAGAAGCCTGTAACACTCATTCACCCACAGGAACACCAAATTGAACAACTATCGACATAAAAAAGCACCTTTCTAAGAACCAAAACATAGGTGAGTCATCACAGCCCTTTCTACGAACATCGTATTTATTAAGGAAAATGTCACTGAAGACCACAGGAAAGGCAGTCTTTAACTGCCTATACCACCCCCTCGCCAACAACCAGCAGCAGTTACGTGGCTCAAAGAGAAAATCTGTTTGTTTGGGGAAGGGAAAGTACAGTTATCGTGAGATTTTGCATTTGAATTCAGTGCTGTCCTAACACAGCAGAAAACAACATGGGGTAGAATCATCTGGTGCCAACAGCTTTCAAAATCTGTATTCCTCCATGCCCTGCCATGACAGGATAAAGGGTTCTGGGGTTCTAAGTATTCTTGAAAGGTTGTCTAGGCCACAAGGACTCCATTTGCTATGAAAGTCCTGGGCTGTGTCAGGCTTGGAGCCAGTGGATTTGGTGTGCCCGTGGCCAAGGGAGTGCTTTCATCACCCCTCTACAAATCCCAGGCAGCACAGTTTATGACTCTGGCAGAGACTCCTTCTCTGTGCTTAAGGAGAAGAGAGGGGATAGTAAAGAAGACTTTGTCTTGTAACCTAAATAGCAGCTCAGCCACAATAGATAGGGTACAAGGCAGAGTCCTGAGACCTCCATTCTAGGATGTAACTCCCAGGCAATATTTATAAATATATCCTGGCCCAGAAAGGAGCTCACTGCATTGAGAAGGACCCAGTCCTGGCAGAATTCGTCACCTGCTGATTAAAGAGCCTTAGGCACTAAACAATCAGCAATGAAAACAGCAGTACTCTCCACGGGCCTGAGGTAGTGAAAGCCATGGCAAGAGACTCTTTTGTTTGAGAAAAGGGAAGGGAAAAGTGGGAAGGACTTTGCCTTGTGACTTTCATGTCAGCTCAGCTGCAAAAAAATAGAGCACAAGGTAGATTTCTAAGATTGCCAAATCCAGGCTGTGGCTCTCAGAAAGCATCCCTAGACCCACCCAGGGCCAGGGAGAACTCACTTCCCTGAAAGGAAGGTCACAAGCATGAATGAAATTGCCACCTACTTATTGTAGAGACCTTGGGCCCTGAGTGAACATCGGAGATTTCTAGGCAGTGATCATTGTGGGCCTTGGACTAGACACTGTGCTTTACTGGCTTTGGGTCTGACCTGGCACAGTCCCAGTGGTACATGGCTTGTGTCACCACTCTCCCAGCTGTAGATAACTCAGTACAGAGAGAAAGAAAGAGAGAGAGAGAGAAATAAAAAGAGAGAGAGAAAGAGGGAAAGAGAGAGAGAAAAAGAAAAAAAGAGACGCTCCACTTGTTTGGGGAAAAGTAAGGAAAGAGAACAAGAGAACAAAATACTCTGCTGGTGATTCTGGGAATACTTACAGATCTTACACAAGACCACCAGGACAGTACTTCTATGCATTTTCAAAAGCCACAGCATGAATGGGTTTGGGATGCTCCCTAAAAGAGATATGGCCGCACTTATCAAAAACCTAGATTATAACACCACAACACTCAAGTTGTTTTGAATACCTGGAAAGCTTTCCCAGCAAGGAAGGGTACAAAAAAGTCCAAACTTCAAAGACTACAACTAATACCTAACTTTTAAAGACACAGACAAACATCTGCAAGCATTAGACTATTCAGGAAAACATGACCTTATCACACTAATTAAATAAGTCACCAGTGACCAATCCCAGAAAAACAGAGGTAGGTGACCTCTCAGCTAGAGCATTCAAAATAACTATTTTGAGGAACCTCCAAGACATCCAAGATAACACCAGAAGGAATGCAGAATCCTATCAGATAAACTTTAAGAAGAGATTAAAATAATTTAAAAGAATAAAGCAGAAATTTTATAACTGAAAAATGCAATTTACCTACTAAAGAATGCATCAGTCTCTTAATATAATAGCAAAATTGATCAAGAAGAAGAAAGAAATCTTTAAGTTAAAGACAGGCTATTTGAAAATACAGCCAGAAAAGACAAGAAAAAAAAATTAGAATGAAACATACATACAAGATCAAGAAAACAGCCTTGAAAGGGCAAATGAAAGAGTTATTGACCTTAAGGAGGATTTAGAGAGATATTGGGGTAGAAAGTTTATTGAAAGAGATAACATATAATTTCCCAAACCTAGAGAATGATGTCAATATTCAAGTCCAAGAAGGTTGTAGAACACGAAGTCGATTTAACCCAAATAAAACTACATCAAGATATTTAATAGTCAACCTCCAAAAAGTCAAGGATAAAGAGAAGACTCTAAAAGCAGCAAGAAAGAAGAAACTATTAAGATACAAAGGAGCTCCATACATTTGGCAGTAGACTTCTCAGTGGAATTCTTACAGTCCAAAAACAGTAGACATCTCAGTGGAAATCTTACAGGCCAAAAGAGGATGACATGATACATTTAAACTTTTACGCTAAAATAGTGTATTAAACAAAAGTGTCTCTCAAACCTGAAGGAGAAAGACATCCCCAGGCAAACAAAAGCTGAGGGATTTTATTAACACCAGACCTATCCTATAAGAAATGCTCAAGAAAGTTCTTCAATCCAAAAGAAAAGAATGTTAATGAGCAATAAGGAATCATCTAAAGGTCTAAAACTCACTGGTAATGGAAATTAAACACACACACAAAAACAGAAAATTACAAAGCTATAATTGTGGCATGTAAACTGCTCATATCTTGAGTATAAAAAGATGAAATTGTTGTATTATGAGATGGAGTCTTGCTCTGTTACCCAGGATGGAATACAATGGCGTAATCTTGGCTCACTGCAACCTCCCCTCCCAGTATAAAGTGATTCTCCTGCCTCAGCCTCCTGAGTAGCTCAGATTACAGGCATGTACCACTACACCTGGCTAATTTTTGTATTTTTTAATAGATAACAGGTTTTGCCATATCGGGCAGACTGGTTTTGAACTCCTGACCTCAGGTGATCTATCCGCCTCAGTCTCCCAAAATGCTAGGATTACAGGCACGAGCCACTGCATCTGGCTTTGAATTACTTATAATAGGTTTAAGACTTATACAGTGTAAACATATAGAAATAACAAAAATTTTAAAAGCAAGAGGATAAAGTTAAAGCCTTGAGTTTTTACTAGTTTTCTCTTTGCTTGTTGTTTGTTTATGCAATTAGCGTTATAATCCAATAATTTAAACTGAAATCAGTTTAAATTATTGGATTATAATATGTTGTTTACAAGACTCATGGTAACCTCAAATCAAAAAATATACAACAGATGCACAAAAATAAAATCAAAAAATTAAAACATACAACCTAAGAATATCAATTTCACTAAAGAAAAGACAGGAAGGAGGAAAGAAGGAACAGAAGATCAGAAAACAAATCACAAAATGTCAGGAGTAAATCCTTATGTATCAATAGTTGTATTGAATGTGAAGGGACTAAACTCTTCAATGAAAAGGCATATACTGGCTGAATGGATTAAAAATAAGACCCAACAATCTGTTGCCTACAAGAGAAACACTTCAACCTATAAAGACAAACATAGACTAAAAATAAAGAGACAGAAAAAGATATTACATGCCAACGAAAACTAGAAAAGTCAAGAAGTAGATATATCAAAAGAAATATATTTCAGAAAAAAAAAATCTGTAACAGGAGGCAAAAAGGGTCATTACATCATAAAGAAAACTAATCAGCAAAAGGATATAATGATTGTAAATATAAACTCACCAGACACTGGAACACCCAGATATGTAGAGCAATTATTAAAGGTTAATAGTGATATAGACTCTGATACAATAATAGCTGGAGACTTCAAAACCTCACTTTCATCATCAGACAGATTATCAGATAAAAATGTCAACAAAGAAGCATCAGATTCAATCTGCCCTATAGACCAAATGGACCTAATAGATTTGTACAGAACATTTCCAATGGCAGAATACACATTCTTTTCCTCAGCACATGGCTCATTTTTAAAGACAGACTACATATTAGGTCACAAAAATCGTCTTAAGTTCAAAATATTTGAAATTATATAAAGTATGTTTCCTGAACACAATGGAATAAAACCAGAAATCAAAAACAAGAAGAGCTTTGGAAACTATATAATCACGTGCATATTAAACAATATCCTCCTGAATTACCAGTGAGTCAATGAAGAAATTATGAAAATTTAAAAAATGAAAATAGAAATAAAGCATAGCAAAGCAAATGTGACAAAACAAAAGCAGTAATAGGAAAGTTAATAGCAATAAAGGCCTACATTTATAAGTGAAAGAGCTTCAAATAAATCAGCAGTCCCAAACCTCTTTGGCACCAGGGACTGGTTTTGTGGAAGACAATTTTTCCATGAACTGGTTAGTGGGGGATGGTTTCAGGTTGAGATGAAACTGTTTCACCTCAGATCATCAGGCATTAGATTCGCATAAGGAGCATGCAGTCTAGATCCCTCATGTGCACAGTTCACAATATAGTATAGAGTTCACATTTCTATCAGAATCTAATGCCACTACTGATCTGGCAGGAGAGAAAGCTCAGGTAGTAATGCCCACTTGAGGGCCGCTTACTTCCTGCTGTGTGGCCCCAATTCCTAACAGGCCAGGGACTTCCAGTCCACAGTGCAGGGGTTTGGGAGCTTTGAAATAAACAATCTAATAATGCATCTTTAAGAACTGGAAAGCAAGAGCTAAAGAAATCCCAAATTAATTCAAGAAAAGAAATAAACATCAGAGAACAAATAAATAAAATTCAAACAAACAAATGCAACATATCAATAAAATGAAAAGTTTTCTGTTAAATATAATTGGCAAAGCTTTAGCCCAACTGAGGAAAAAAAAAAAAAAAAAGAAAGAGGACCCAAATAAATACAATCAGAGATTAAAAAAAAAGAGACATTACAATTGAAACAGCAGAAATCCAAAGGATCATTAGAAGTTACTATGAGCAAATATGCCAGTAAATTAAAAAAAACATGAAAAAAAAGATAAATTTCTAGACATGTACAATCTATCAAGATTGAACCATTAAAAAATGCAAAACTTGAATTTCCCAATAACAATTAATGAGATTGAAGCTGTAATAAAAAAAACAGAACAGAACAAAACAAAACAAAACAAAACTCCCATCAAAGCAAAGCTCAGGACTTAATGTCTTCACTGCTGAATTCTACAAAACACTTAAAGAAGAACTAGCACCAATCCTTCTCAAGCAATGTAAAAAGTAGATGAAGAGAGAATACTTCAAAACCCATTTTTTGAGACTAGCATTACTCCCAAACCAGACAAAGATACATAGGAAAAGAAAGAAAGAAAAGAAAAGAAAAGAAAAGAAAAGAAAAGAAAAGAAAAGAAAAGAAAAGAAAAGAAAAGAAAAGAAAAGAAAAGAGAAAAGAAAAGAAAAGAAAGAGAAAGAAAGAGAAAGAGAAAGAGAAAGAAAGAGAAAGAAAGAGAAAAAGAAAGAGAAAGAAAGAGAAAGAAAGAGAAAGAAAGAAAGAAAGAAAGAAAGAAAGAGCAAGCAAGCAAGCAAGCAGGCAAGCTAGCTAGCTATAGGCCAATATCCCTAATGAACATTGGTACAAAAATATTCAATAAAAACCTAGGAAACCAAATTCAACCACCCAATAAAGAGATTGTTCATCATTACCAAGTGGGATTATCTCAAATGCAAATATGATTCAACATGCGCAAATCAATATGATGTCAACAGAAGAAAGGACAAAAACCATTTGATCATTTCAATTGCTGCTGAAAAATCTTTTGTTAAAATTCAACATCCATTCTTGATAAAAACTCTTAAAAAACCGGAAATAGCAGGTACATACTTCAACACAATAAAAGCAATGTACGACAGACCCACAGCTAGTATTATACTGAATGACAAAAAAACTGAAAGCCTTTTCTCTAAGACTTGGAAGAAAATAAAGATAATCCCACTGTCACCACTATTATTCAAGATAGTACTGGACGTTCTAGTATCAGACAAGAGTAACAAATAAATGGCATCCAAATTGGAAAGGAAGAAGTCAAATTATCCTTGTTTGCAGATTATATTATCTTCTATTTGGAAAAACCTAGGACTTCACCAAAAAATGTTAAAACTTTTAAACAAATTCAGTAAATCTGCAAAATACAGAATCAAAATACAAAAGTTAGTAACATTTCTACATGCCAACAGCAAACAATCTGAAAAAGAAATCAGCAAAGTAATCACATTTACAATAACTACAAATAAAATTAAATGGCTAGGAATTAACCAAACAAGTGAGAGATTCCTACAATGAAAACAATACAACATTCATGCACAAAATTAAAGATGATGCAAAAAATTAAAAATATGTTTGATGATCATGGACTGAAAGAATCTATATTGTTAAAATGTTCATAGTACTCAAAGCAATCTACAGATTCAATGCAATCCCTGTCAAAATACCAATGATATTCTTCACAGAAATTGAATAAAAACAATTCTAAAATTTATATGGAAGCACAAAAAATGCAGAGTAGCCAAAAATATGCTAAGGAAAAAGAACAAAACTTGGGGAATCACATTGCCTGACTTCAAATTATTCTAAGAGCTGTGACCAAAAGAGCATAGTACTGGCATATAAAAAGACACATAGATGAATAGAATAGAAAATTCAGAAATAAGTTGATACATCTACAGTGAATACATTTGTGACAAAAGTGCCAAGAACATGCACTGGGAAAATGATCTCTGAAATAAATGTCGCTGGGATAACTAAATATCCATATATAGAATAATGAAACTAGACCCATATGTCTCACCATATACAAAAATTAAATCAGAATGGATTAAAGACTTAAATATATGAAACTACAAAGAAAACACTAGGAGAACCCTCCAGGATATTGGACTGGGCAAAGATTTTTTGAGTAATGCCCCGTAAGAACAGGCAACCAAACCAAACATGGACAAATGGGATGATATCAAGTGAAAAAACTTCTGTACATGAAAGGAAACAATCAACAAAGTGAAGGGACAACCCACCGAATGGGGGAAAATATTTGCAAATGACCCATCTGACAAGATTAATAACCAGAAGATAGGACCTCAAATAACTTGATAAGAAAAACATCTAATAATCCAATTAAAAATCAGCAAAAGGTCTGAATAGACATTTCTCAAAAGAAGGCTTACAAATAGCAAACAAGTTAATGAAAAGCTTTTAGCATCATTGATCATCAGAGAAATACAAATCAATACTACAGTAAGATATTATCTCATCCCAGTTAAAATGACTTTTACCCAAAAGATAACCAAAAACAAATGCAGTGAGGATGTAGAGAAAAGGGAACCTTTGCACACTATTGGTGGGAATGTACATTAATAAAACCACTGTGGACAAGAGTTGGAAGTTCCTCAAAAAATTAAAAATGGAACTACCATATGATCCAGCAATCCCATTGCTAGGTATATGCTCAAAACAAAGACAATTAGTGCTTGAAAAGATACCTGTACTTCAATGTTATTGCAGCACTATTCACAATAGCTAAGATTTGAAAGTAACCCAAGTGTCCATCAGCAGACAAGAGGATAAAGGAAATGTGGCACATATAAACATGGAGTACTACTCAACCATAAAACGAATGAAATCCTATCATCTAAAAAAAACATGGATTGATCTGGAGGCCATTATGTGAAGTGAAAAAAGCCAGGCACAGAAAGACAAACTTCACATGTTCTCACTTTTTTGGGGGAGCTAAAAAACTGAAACAATTGAAGTCATGGAGATAGAGAATAAAATGATAGTTACCAGAGGCTGAGAAGGATAGTTGGTAGAGAGTGGGGATGGTTAGTGGGTGTAAAAAATATTTAAAATGAATAAGATCTAGTATTTGATAACACAATAGAATTGCTATAGTAAACAATTTATTATACACTTTAAAAAAACTAAAATAGTATATAGTTAGATTGTAACACAAAACATAAATGCTTCAGGTGGTGGATACGCCATTTACTCTGATGCGATTATTACACATTATATGCCTATATCAAAATATCTCATGTAGAAATGCAAAAACCACAATGAGATATTGTCTCACATCAGTCAGAATTCTATTCTTAAAAAGTCAAAACACAGCATATAGTAATGAGACTGGTACCAGTTTTTCTTTTCCATATTTAGTGCTGCCTTAATGGCAATCATTAAAAAGTCAGGAAACAACAAATGCCAGAGAGGATGTGGAGAGATAGGAACGCTTTTACACAGTTGGTGGGAGTACAAATTAGTTCAACCATTGTGAAAGACAGTGTGGCAATTCCTCAAGGATCTAGAACCAGAAATACTGTTTGATCCAGCAATCTCATTATTGGGTTTATACCCAAAGGATTATAAATCATTTTACTGTAAAGACACACGCGCTTGTAGGTTTATTTCAGCACAGTTCACAATAGCAAAGACTTGGAACCAACCCAAATGCCCATCAATGATAGACTAGATAAAAAAATGTGGCATATATACACCCTAGAATACTATGCAGCCATAAAAAATGTTAAGTTCATGCTCTTTTCAGGCACATGGATGGAGCTGGAAACCTTCATTCTCAGCTAACTAACACAGGAACAGATAACCAAACATCACATGTTCTCACTCATAAGTGGGAGTTGAACAATGAGAACATGGACACAGGGAGGGGAACATCACACATCAGGGCCTGTTGGGGGTGGAGCACTATGGGAGGGATAGTAGTAGGAGGAATACCTAATGTAGATGATGGGTTGATGGGTGCAGCAAACCACTATGGCCTGTGTATACCTATGTAACAAACCAGCACATTCTGTACATGTATCCCAGAACTTTAAGTATATATTTAAAAACATAAAATATAATGAGACTGAAGAGAAAAGCAAATGCTTTACACTGTTATTGTAAATGTAAACTATTTCAGTAACTGTGGAGAAGATTTCTCAAAGATCTTAAAACAAAGCTACCATTTAACATTCAACTCAGTAAACCCATTACTATATGTATACCCAAAAGAAAATAGATCATAATACCAACATGACACAAGCATTTGAATGTTCATCACCGCGCTATTTATAATAGCAAAGACATGAAATCAACCTAGGTGCACACTGATGGTAGATTAGTTAAAGAAATTGTGCTACCTATATACCATGGAATAGTACCCAGCCATAAAAATAAAATCATGTCTTTTGCAGCAACATGGAGGAAGTTGGAGGCCATAATCATAAGTGAATTAACACAGGTATAGACAACCAAATATCTCATGTTCTCACTTATAAGTGGGAGTTAAACGTTCTGTACACATGGACATAAACATGAGAATAGACACTGCAGACTACTAGAGGGAGAAGGGAGAAAAAGGGATGTGGTTTGAAAAATTACCTATTAGGTACTATGCTCATTACTCAGGTGCACTGTATCCATGTAACAAAATGGCTGATGCACATCTTACATCTAAAAGTTGAAATTTAAAAGAACAGAAAATAAATTCATGTGCTCCCCTAAGTATATATACCTACTATGTACCCATAAAATATTTTTTTAAAAAGGTAAATAAATTCTCCCCACAAAAAACTCAGGCCCAGATGCTTCGTTAGTAATTTCTATCAAAAGTTTAAATAAGTAGTAATAGCAAGCCTATATAAACTTTTTCAAAATATTTGAGAAGGTGACACTTCTATACACAGTCCATGAATCCAACATTACATTGAGAGCAAAGCTAGACAAAAATCTAGAGATGAAATGAACAAATACACAAATTTCTTAATGACATATAATCAAACTAAACCCAGAATCAAATACAATCAATTATAATGAGAAAACAATTTGAATAGACATTTTATAAAATATATTTACATGAGAAAATGTTCATCATTAATCATAAGAAAATATAAATTGGGGAGGATCCACGATGGCCAAATAGAAACAGCTCTGGATTGCAGTTCCCAGTGAAAATGCAGAGGGTGAGTGATCACTGCATTTCCAAATGAATTTTTAGTGCCCACAGACCAGGAGATTCCCGGGCAGAAAAGCTCCATGAGTCTCCAGCATGGCTGTTTCAGCCAGAACAGCGGGTCTCTGCACAAAATCTCACACAAATTCGGGTGCCGTTTCAACTGGTGACTGGAGCGCCTGGGAGACAGAGTCGCCTGTTCAACTACAAAAAAGAGGGTTGAAACAGGGAGACAGGTGATCTGGCTTGGCTGGTCCCACCTCACAAAGACCAGCAATTTGAAACGCTCTGGATTGGGAGTTTCACAGCAAGTACAGCTGGACCTGGGACAGTCCAGCTCTGTGGTGGGAAGGGCATCTGCCATTACCAAGGCAGTCCACCACTACCAAGGCAGTCCATCATTACTAAGGCAGTCCAGTATTACTGAGGCAATCTGCCATTACCGAGGAAGTCCTCTATTACAGAGACAGTATGCCATTACTGAGGCAGACTGCCATTAC
Organism: Cebus imitator; assembly: GCF_001604975.1. Lineage (NCBI taxonomy): Eukaryota > Metazoa > Chordata > Mammalia > Primates > Cebidae > Cebus > Cebus imitator. The sequence goes on from NW_016107431.1 coordinate 3,663,581, forward strand.
TGAGGCAGTTCTAACTATACCCCTATAAACAAAACTAAAAGGAAGTTCACAAAGCAGATGGGCAGAGCCCACAGGAGCTCAGCAATGCCTCTGCTGGCAGACTGTGACCAGCCTACCTCCTCGCTGGGCAGGGCATCTCTGAAAAAAAGCAGCAGAATGACAGGAACTGATAAATAAAGCCCCATATTCCAGGGACAGAACACTTGGGAAAAAAAGGTGGTTATGAGTTCCAATGCAGCAGACTTACCTACACAGCAGCTCTTAACGGAACAACAGAACTCACAGCTCAGCACTTGAGCTCCTATAAGGGACAGACTGTCTCCTCAAGCAGCTTCCTGACCCCTGTATAACCAGACAGACACCTTATACAGGAGAGCTCAGGCTGACATCTGGCAGGTATCCTTCTGGGACAAAGATAACAGAAGAAGAAACTGGCAGCAACCCTTACTATTCTGCAGCCACCACAGGTGATCCCCAGGCAAGCAGGGGCTAGAGTGGACCTCCAGCAGTCCTATAGCAGGGGGAGCTGACTGTTATAAGGAAAACTAAGAAACAGAAATATATAACTTAATCAGCAACTAAAAGGATGTCCACTAAGAGACCTCAACCACAAAGACCATAGGTAGACAAATCCACAAAGATGAGAAGAAACCAGCATAAAAATGATGAAAATACCCAAAACCAGAATGCCTCTCCTCCTCCAAGGGATCACAACTCCTCACCAGCAAGGGAACAAGGCTGGATGGAGAATGAGTCTGATGAATTGACAGAAACAGGCTTCAGAAAGTGGGTAATAACAAACTTCTGTAAGCTAAAAGATCATGTTCTAAACCAATGCAAAGAAACTAAGAACCTTGAAAAAAGGTTTGACGAAATGCTAACAAGAACAAACAGCTTAGAGAGGAATACAAATGAATTGCTGAGCTGTAAAACACAGCATGAGAACTTCATGAAGCATACACAAATTTCAATAGCTCAATCAACTAACCATTGAATGGAGAACCATTCCATGCTCATGGTTAGGAAGAATCAATATCGTGAAAATGGCCATAGTGCCCAAATTAATTTATAGATTCAATGCTATCCCCATCAAGCTACCTATCACCCTCTTCACAGAAATGGAAAAACTACCTTAAACTTCATATGAACCAAAAGAGAGCCTGCAATACCAAGTCAATTCTAAGCAAAAAGATCAAAGCTGGAGGCATCACACTACCTGACTTCAAACTATACCACAAGGCTACAGTAATCAAAACAGCATGGTACTGCTACCAAAACAGAGATACAGACCAATGGAACAGAACAGAGGCCTCAGAAGTAATGCCACACATCTACAACCATCTGATCTTTGACAAACCTGACAAAAACAAGCAATGGGGAAAGGAGTCCCTGTTTAATAAATGGTGTTGGACAAACTGGCTAGCCATGTGCAGAAAGCAGAAACTGGACCCCTTCCTGACACCTTACACCAAAATTTACTCCAGATGGATTAAAGACTTAAACATAAGACCTAACACCATACAAACCTTAGAAGAAAACCTAGGCAAAATCATTCAGGACATACACATAGGCAAAGACTTCATGACTAAAACACCAAAAGCATTGGCAACAAAAGCCAAAATAGACAAATGGGATCTAATTAAACTCCAGAGCTTCTGTACAGCAAAAGAAACAATCGTTAGAGCGAATTGGCAACCAACCGAATGGGAGAAACATTTTGCAATCTACCTATCTGACAAAAGACTTGTGTCCAAAATCTGCAAAGAACTAAATCAGATTTACAAAAAAAAAAAAAAACAAACTCATTCAAAAGTGGGCAAAGGATATGAACCGACACTTCAAAAGTACACATATATGAGGCCAACCAACATTTATAAAAAAAGTTCATCATAACTGGTCATTAGATAAATGCAAATCAAAACTACATTGAGATACCATCTCAAGCCAGTTAGAATGGCAATCATTAAAAAATCTGGAGACAACAGATGCTGGAGAGGATGTGGAGAAATAGGAACACTTTTACATTGTTGGTGGGAGTGTAAATTAGTTCAACCATTGTGGAAGACAGTGTGGCGATTCCTCTAGGACCTAAAAATAGAAATTCCATTTGGACCAGGAATTCCATTACTGGGTATATATCCAAAGATTATAAATTATTCTATTACAAGGACACATGCACACATATATTCATTGCAGCACTGTTTACAATAGCAAAGACTTGGAACCAACCCAAATGTCCATGTATGATAGATTGGACAGGGAAAATATGGCACATATACACCATGGAATACTATGTAGGCATAAAAAATGAGGAGTTCATGTCCTTTGTAGGGACATGGATGATTCTGGAAACCATCATCCTGAGCAAACTGACACAAGAACAGAAAATCGAACACCACATGTTCTCACTCATAGGTGAGTGTTGAACAATGAGAACACATGGACACAGGTTGCGGAGCATCACACACTGAGGTCTGTGGTGGGGGGGACTAGGGGAGGGACAGTCGGGGGTAGGGAGTTGGGGAGGGATAATATGGGGAGAAATGCCAGATATATGTGATGGGGATGGAGGTAGCAAACCACATTGCCATGTATATACCTACGCAACAATCCTGCATGTTCTTTACATGTTCCCCAGAAACTAAAATTCAATTTTATATATATATATATATATATATATATATATATATATATAAATTAAAATTACAATGAGAAGCCACTACACTCTCCTTTAGAATGACTATAATCAGAGACAGTTAATGTTAGGCGTTGTCAGTGAGGTATACAATTTGATATCCTTATACATTTGTGGTGAGAACTTGAAATGGTACAGTCAATTTGGAAAGCAGTTTGGCAATTTTGTTGTTGTTAAGAATTACTATATAGATTCTGAACATGTACCCCAGAAGATAAAGCGCAATTATATATTTATCTATATATATCCAGCTATCATTTATCTATATATAAATTCTCTGTAAGGAAAAAAAAATAAATCAGGAATCTACTCCTACCTACATACCCAACAGAACTGGAATTATATATTCACATAAGACAGATTTGTGAATTCTAATATCTGTTTTATTCAAAATAGCTGAAACTGGAACCAAGTCAAAAGGACATTAACCGGTAAATGTATAAATACAGTTTATAATGGGATTACTTTCTGCAATAAAAAAAGACAATACATACTAAAAAATCACTACATTCAAAAATATTATGCTAAGTGAAAGAAGCAAGATATAAAAAAAAAAAAAACTGATAATTTTGGAGTCAATTTATGTGAAATTTCTAGACCAGGCAAAACCATAAAGACATGAAGCAGACCAGTGGCACTGGAGCACTTCCTGGGACTGAGATTGGGAGCAGCAATTGGATATAATTTAGTTTGAGGGAACTTCTGGGAGCAATGGAAATGTACTAAAAGTCTCTCTTGATCATTGCATAACTCCTTTTTATTAAGTGGTACAGTTAAAATATATTAATTTTATGTTAATGTGACTAGATTAATTTTATTAGTTTTTACTTTTATGTTACTATGGCTTAATAAAGACGTTAGCAAAGGCAGAAAAAGATTTAAAAAGAACACTTCAACAAAAAACATACATAAGGCAAATACCTAATTAGTATTAAATATAGTTACTCATTAGAATAAAGCAAATTAAAACCACATTGAGCATCTTTTTTCATTGCCAAAACTTGGAAGGAACCAAGATATACTTCAGTTGATGAATGGATAAATTAACCATGGTACATCTACACAATGGAATATTATTCAATACTATAAAGAAATGAGCTATTAAGCCATGAAAAGACTTTAAAGAAACTTAACTATATATTATTAAATGAAAGAGGCCAATCTGAAAAGGCTATGTACAATTCCAACTATATGACATTCTGAAAAAGACAAAACTATGGGAACAGTAGAAATATTGGTGCTTACCAGAAGACAAGGGGTGGGAAGTGAATAGATGGAGCATAGAGGACTTTTTAAGCAGTGAAACTGTCTGCTACTTACAATGGTGATATTTGCCATTATGCAATTGTCAAAACCCATATAATGTACAACACCAGGAGTAAATCTAAATCCTAATGTAAGCTAAGCATTTTGGGTGATAATGATGCATCAGTGAAAGCTCATTGATTGTAATAAATGCATTACTCTGGTGTGGAATACCAACAGTGAAGGAGGCTGTGCATGTTTGTGGGAGATGGTATGTGGGGACTGGCTGTATTTTCTACTCAATTTTGCTGTGAATCTAAAACTGATCTAAAAAAATAAAATCTATTACAAAAAACATGAGGTGCTACTACACACATAAGAATGTCTAAATAAAAAAGTCTGATCATATGAAATGTTAATGCAGATATAAAGGAATTAGAGACCTCATATACTGTTACTGGGAATGTCCAATTTTAAAAACACTTTGGAAAACAGTTTGACAAAAATATGAAAATTAAAAAAACAAAACAAAACAAAAAACAAAAACAAAAACAAAAAAACCCTATCACCTGACCCAGCCATTCCATTCTTGGATGTTTTCCTCAGAAATGCAAGTCTTGTCCATGCGAAGCCTTATACACAAGTGATGTTAGTACCTTTAATTTTAGTATCCAAAAAATGGAAACAACCCAAAGGCCCATTTTGGTTGAATGTCTAAACCAATTGTGGTATAGCCATACAAGGAAATACTATTCAGCAGTACAGAAGAACAAAATATTAATACAGAAAGCCACATGCATTGCACTGAATGAACAGAAGGGAAATGTTACTGTGTACTTCCATTTATATGAAATTCTAGAAAATAACTATTCTACAGTGACGAAAAGTAATTAATGCTTGCCTGAGATGGGGATGGGGATGGAGGGGGTAGGAGAAAAATATTGCAAAGAAACGCTTTGCAGGTGTTGGAAATGTTAATTATATTGAATGTAGTAACAGTTTTATAATGTATCCATATATGAGAATTTATCAAATTGTATACTAAAATAAATGCAGTTCATTGTATGTCAATAATCATCAATACAGCTGTTAAAAATAGCTTAATTGACTGATCTATTTAAGAAGTTGGTTCTGATTGTTTTTAGAGTTTATAGCTAAACAATATTGACCTGCTAATGATATTTAGAATACATTATTTGGTTCCAGTTAGTACTTCAGGTATTTGAGAAGACAACTGTGTAACTTCAGGTAAAGATATGTGGAAATGTGGGAATGATGGATTCTGTCATTTATCCAATGTTTTCAGGAATGCCCTCTAGTCAAAAAAGCAAAAACTGTGTTATAAAGGGTTGGTTGTTTCAGGGATTTTTACACTTAACAATATATTGAATTAATTGTTTTATTCAATATCCTTCCAACATTAGACCTCAATAAAAATATTTTTGGCACTTTTATCAATTTTATGTGCTATCTACAGATGGGCTGATTTCCATGGGGCTTATAATATGTAGAGGTCATCATGTTCAGAGAGAAATGATATGATAATTTCATTCAAGACACATCCTGATAAAGCACAAGCTGAAGCTTTGCAGGCTCTTTTGACCCTCTTAATAATAGCCAACATTTAGTGAACACTTAATATGCACAATATATTCTTATTAAATCTTCTCTATAACCTCTTGAGATTTGCACTATAAATACCTTCACTTTACAGATGAGGACACAGAAGTTCAAAGAAATTAAGCATCTTGCTCAAGAGAGAAGTAAGGAGCAAAATATCCAACCCAGATGTGACTGTGTGCAGAACTGAGCTCTACGTATATTTTGTGTCTGCCTCATAATCACAAAAAATAAGTATTAGATATCAAGGTGCAAATAATAAATTATTGGTTTAAAATTATAGATGTTTCATGTAATGACCCTCTCATCATATAATTGATTTTATTCAACCACTTATTTATTTCTTCATGTCTACTACAAGAAAGGCATAATTTCATATGTTTGTGTTATGTGATTCATTTCACATGATTTTGGAGATAATATAGCACTAGTCAAGGTCACTACAACAATCTATAGAATAATTTATCTCTTGCTTCATTGCCTTCTCAGTTACATGTCAGAAGAAAACTTTTATAATTTGAGGATAAAGAATAAATGGCTGTCAACAGAATCAGCTCAATTTTTAAAAGACAACAAGTGATAACCCACAGAAGCCTATCACCTCTGTATCACAAGGGCAAGTTTCTTCATATGCACCCAAGGACCTATTGTTCTATCTGCATGTCTCTAACTTTCCCTCTTTTGTGTTCCTATCACTCACTGTGTGTGTGTGTGTGTGTGTGTGTGTGTGTGTGTGTGTGTGTGTGTGTGTGTTCCTTTCTGTTCTCTATGCCTCTGGGTCAGGTGTGAGACACCAATCTTTAAAATAGCTTTACTCAAGCCAGAAAAAATTAAATTGAACCTCCCTGTCCTTTTCCCTCTGCTTTCCACATACTACCTAATTTACCACTGCCAGGGCATAAGTGGGCTCCTGTCCACATGCTAGAAATATCTCACAGGTGTCCTCCTGCTACTCACCATCTCTATGACCAGTCTGTCCCCTATAAATTAAAAGAGGCTTTACTTTATAGCCCACCTCTATCTCACACACAGCACCATTGGAACTCGTTATAACTTCATTTTGTCCAATACAAACATGATGTAATGATAACTTACATATTTTCTCCCTTGTTTTTAATTTTACTTTCTGTCTCTGTTACTTCTTCCTCTACCATTTTCTTATTTTCTTCTTCTCTCATTTCCTTTGATTATATTATCAAAACATGTATTTTTTTAAATTTAAAATTGTGTTCCCCATTGTTTGTTTTGAGACACTCTTGCTCTATTGCCCAGGGTGGAGCGCAGTGGCACAATCTTGGCTCACTGCAACCTCCACCTCTTGGGTTTAAAAGAGTCTCCTGCCTCAGTCTCCCAAGTTGCTGTGATTACAGGTGCTCACCACCATGCCTGGATAATTTTTGTATTTTTAGTAGTGACGGGGTTTCACTGTTGCACAGACTGGTCTTGAACCCCTATTCTCAAGTGATCCATCCGCCTCTGCCTCCTAAAGTGCTTGGACTACTGGTGTTAGTCACTGCATCTGGCCATCCTAGTCTTAGTTTAAAAATTGTGTGAATCTGAATTTTTGCTCAAATCTGCTTTGCATTCCTATTTTTTATTCAAAATGAGGCAACCCTGACATTTTGTGTTGCTTTTGCCTCAAAATAATAAATAGCCCCCTTAATGGGTTAATAGATTTATATATATAAATATGGTACTTCATTTGTGTTGGCCATAGGCCATGAATCAAGCTATTATATAATACCTCAACTTATTATTTATGAGAATCAAAACTTTTTCAAGGGAAATTCTTACAACTTATAATTCTGTAACACCCTGCAATAATTCTTTATCTAAACAGTATGTAATTTTGAATTGTCGGAGGCACACCATATTAAGAGCATATCTAGTATGTGAAAAATATATTATAAAATAATTAAAATGGTAATTATTTTGGTGTTTTTGTTGTTGTTGTATTGTTTGAGTCAGGGTCTCGCTCTGTTACCAGGCTGCAGAGCAGTGGTTCCATCTTGTCTGACTGCAACCTCCAACCTCTGGGCTCAAGCAATCCTCCCACCTCAGCCCCCTGAGTAGCTAGGACCCCAACCAGGAACCTTCATGCCCAGCTTTTTTTTTTTCCTCTCTTTTGTATTGTTAATAGAAACAGGGTCTCATCATGTTGCCCCGACTGTTCTCAAACTCATGAATTCAAGCAGTCCTCCTGCTTCAGCCTCCCTAAGTGCTGGGATTACAGGCATGAGACACTGGGCCAGGCTAAAGTAGTAATTCTTAAACTAGAGCTGGTGTCTGTATATCTGTTTGGATATGTATGCTTTCATATTATTTTGCGACCAGATGCTGCACTCACCAAAGAATATAAGAAATAGGCATAATGTGGAAATTATGGCATAGATTATATGGCTTGTTTTACAGATTACATGACATATTTATAATTCTAAAAACATACATTTTGTAAATAATTTTAGTTGTCTTCTAGAACTGTCTTCTCTTTAGCTTCAATGTCATCCAAACTTGCAAATCCGTGTTTTAGTTTTCCAATATGCATTTGAATCAACATAAACTAGTTAATTTTAGATCAGAAATAATAAAAAGCTGCAGCATCTTTGAATTATTTCCTCAGAGGGTTTGAATTGGTGTTATCAGGTAGTCATAAACTGAGCTTTGGAGAAAAGCTACCAGATCTATAATCTTCACTCCATGCCCGTATATTAGGCAGCTTCAGGCAAGACATTTAACTTCTACTAACCTTTATTTCCTCATATTTAGAAGGGGAAAGAGAACAATTGGGTTGTAGAATCGTGGTCCTCAGACCTTGGTGAGCAGAAAAAAAAAATCCACTAAAAATTAATTTAAAAAAGGGGAAAAAATGTATATTCCTGGTCTAGCCCTCAGAGTTTTGTTTTTTTTGTTTTTTGTTTTTTTGACTCAGCAGTCCTTGTTGAAACACTTCAGGTGACTCTGACAGAGATGAAACGTGGGCTTTGAAGAACACTTTATACTCTTGTGAAGAGTTAATGAATAAAATCACTTACTGCATGGTGGATGCTTGAAAAACAATTATAACACCAAGTTGCAGACCACGTAATTTATGGAAATACACTAAAATAGTGAATCAAGGGAATCCTAAAAGTATAATCCACAATAATTGCTATGGGGATTCCAAAGAAAAAGATATTTCACCCTTTTGAAATATAGAGTTACATGGAATAGGCACTAAATAATACATTTTTTAATTAAAAAATCTTAATTTGAAAGGTACTATAGGGTTCAAATTAGATCAATGTTATTCTAATAATGACCAGTCAGATGCAACACAACAATGAGGACAGGAAAAAAATTAAGGAATATTAAAAAATAGAGATAAAGTAACAATAGGAATATATGTTATACTTATATTCTATATTATTAAAACATATATCTATTTTTTGAAAGAGACTCTGTCACCCAGGCTGGAGTGCAGTGGTGCAATCTCCACTCACTACAACCTCCACATCCTGGGTTCAAGTGATTCTTGTGCCTCAGCCTCCTGAGTAGGTGGGAATACAGGTACATGCCACTGCACCCAGCTATTTTTTTTTTTTTAATTTTTAGCAAAGATGGGGTTTCACTATGTTGGCCAGGCTGGTCTGAAACTCCTTACCTTAAGTGATCCACCCACATCTATATGTATACATCTATATGTATACATATATGTACATCTATAAACTTTTGGCTTAATTAAATGTAATCAAACAAACACAGCAGGAGCAACAATGGGAAAGCATAGCAAAATTACCCTGCAAATTTTCAAGAATTGATGTAGATACCACTGAAGAGAAACTAAGGAAACATTATTTCAAGGGACAAAAATCATATAAATTGTTAAGACAATGTATGGAATACTATGCAGCCATAAAAAAAGAATGAGTTCAATTTTTTGCAGAAACATGGATGAAATCATCATTTTTAGCAAACTAACACAGAAACAACCAAACGCTGCATGTTCTCACTCAAAAGTAGGAGTTGAACAATGAGAACACATGGACACAGGGAGGGGAACATCACACAGCGGAGTCTGTCAGGGACTGCGGGGATAGGGGAGGGATAGTATTAGAAAAAATACCTAATGTAGAAGATGTTTTGGTGGTACAGCAAACCACCATGCACATGTACAGCTATGTAACAAACCTACACATTCTGCACATGTATCCCAGAACTTAAAGTATATGAAAAAGACAACATATTTAGATAAACTATTTTGTAAGTTATGTAAATTGAGACAATTGTAAATTGTAAATTGTACATTTACAATTTACAATTGTAAAATGTAAATTTTTGTAAATAATGCAAGTTGAGACAATTTTAATGATTGACTTTACATCTCCTAATCTATTATCATTCATTAACTGTTTTGCCAGACTATGTAGAAGCATGCATATATTTAGATTTGTTAATGGGTTGTGAGTTTGTTCAGTTATTCTGGAAATTAAACAGACAATATATAACAAGGATTTTGAAATACCTTGAGAAAACAGGTATAGAAATGCTCTCTGGTCAATTATTTGAGAATATACTCCAATAAAACAAATATAAGAATCTGGCCATAGGTATACATAATATTGCAAAAAGAAACCCTTGTAGAGGATTGTGGAGTAGGCAACATCATAGTAAAATTAAAATGCATAAATTTAGTTGGTAGAATGCAATATAGTTATGAAATAAGTTTAATATATTTTTAGAAAAAACTCTTTAAGCAGAACTGATATATTGGTATAATGTATCCCAAATTACAGCTATTTAAGATCACTAGTTATATGATTTATCCTTTTACCACTATTAATATTTATTGTTTGGCAAATAAAGTATGTTGGAATTATTTTAAATTGTGTATAACACATATAGTGTTTTGGAGAAATTAAACTATTTGTACAACACTGTTAGAATTTCAACTGAAAAATACTGATTAAGACTTAACTGTGTGATTTCTGGCTTAGTGTTTTCTTCCTGATATTAGAGCCAGACTTAGGGGTACAGGATTGATTGCTTCAGGTGATTTATTAATTTAGTAAAGCAATTAGCTTGTTGATTGTTTTGACTGAATCAATTAATTGTTGGAAAAATTAACCAAATTCATTTAATTGTTTGCTGACATAGCCCTAATCATCTTAACTTTCTTCCTTTGTTTTCCATATGAGAAATTGGATCTCAACCACGGGAATCATGTGAGGATACAGAAACACGAAAAAGAAAGGTATTTTTAGTTCAGCTGATACTGTCTGTTGCATGTGGTTAGCTCCAGAACTATAATGGATTAAAAAATAATAATTATAAACAATGTTCATCACAGTTCTGCTATGACAAAAATATGACCCTTCATTCTTAGCCAAAAGAGACAGCACAATTTCAGGGATATGAGTAACTGAATCTCAGAAAGTGTTTTAATTGCTATAATGACATACCAGAGTGTTTATTCCATTTGCAATATGTGAAGTGGCTTTGTTCATGATAGCAACTAATAGTTTGGCAAGAACATTCCAGTGATCAGTATCTCTGCATAAAAACATATTTTTCTGTACACTTCACAAAAAATTCTGCACTGAATTAAAGAAATACTTCTAGAACAAAACCTACTACAAGGCTATCAACAGATGAAGCTCTCCTAATTATGCTTTTAACATTATTGGTCTCAATGTTAAAACATATGGAGAGAGAAAAAGAAGTTACCAAAACAACAGAAAACATCTATATCTGTATATTTCTATTTCTCTATATAAATTTTGCCTTGTAAGCATGGTGTGATTTTTCAAATTGCATTAATTCTATTATTGGTTAGGTTGTGTTGCAAAAATTTGGGAAATGTTTATTATTCCCATAGTGTAGACCCAAAATCATCAGTGGTGACTAATGGACTCAAGAATCACACTGATGCTGAGGTACCAATTGTTCCTGTTTTCCACTTCAGCTCTCAAAAGAGAGTATTTTAAGCTCTATAAGCATTAGTAAAGCAGGCATTGAAACTGGAAGTCTTTTTTGCTACTAGTTAACTTAACTATTCCTTGGTACAGTACAGAATTTGGCAGGAAAAATCTTAATAAGTAGTTTTTGCCTAAATCATTAAAACAGTTATCAGTTATCAGTGACAATTATTATATTTAAGAATCCAAATAAATAGACAAAATTGGTGTCTGCCTTTTATCTGAATAATAGTTGAGGTCTTCTGAAAGGATGCACTTCCTGTATCCTCAGAAATTTTATGGGTTTTGGGTCAAAGTAGTACTGAATAATAGAAAACCTGTGTAGCTCAACTATTGTTACCAGAAAAGAGAAGGTGAAAATATTTGATCTTGACTTGGTTGATAATGTTACAGTGTGTAAAAAGAAAATCATAGCTGGGTGGGTGTGGCAATCACTGAAGTCCTTTCATATTATTGAACTCATGCTTTTTGAGAAAGAGACTAAATTCCAATTTCAATACCAAATAAGCTACATTGAACTGGGGTAGGGATGATGGGAGGTAGGACAATGTTAGTTCCATTTGAAAATGAAGTAAATATTTGGAATTTCAGGTTTGCCTTCTTTAGGCATTTCCCCAAAAATTGAAAGTGAAAACGTTGGAGATAATCCCCATGTGATAACTTTGTAAGTTCAAATAGCTGTTGATAATGTTTTAATGGCATGCATTTTATTAAACGTTTGGAAAATTGTTCTACATACATGGTACAAATGTTTTGGTATGCATATAGAATCTGGATCCTCTTATATTAACTCTGGTACTCACATGTTGGAAATCCCTCCTGCATAGCTTCAGTAAGGAAGAATTTTGCAAAATAATACTAATTTGAAGTGTCCATTCATCACAAGTTTTTCTCCAAAGATCATTTAAAAAACTAGTTTGTTAAGCACAAATATAACTTTCAAATTAAAAGACTTTGTTAAATAATGAGCAGGTGATGATATTCAAGTGAGGATATCAAATTGGAGAGAAGTATGGTGCCCTGCATTATGAATGGATGAGAGAACGAGAATCCCAGATACAACTGAAAAGTGAGAATGTAAAACTAGGAAGGCTTTAGCTATCATCGCAGCATGTGTGCTGGGAAACCCTATGGTTTTGAAGCACAAAAGTAAAATTTTGGAAGGAAAGCCTAAGGTAAAATTTTTGAACTGTACCTTTGTATATAATCTTGTAAATTCTGTATTTATGTCCTTCTGGAGTTTTTGGTGTACGGCTTATAGATTCCTTGGGTAGAAGGGCACTCTATAATATAAAAGTTCCAGTTTGGCAAGAGGAAAAAAAAAAAGAGAGAGAGAGAGAGAAAGAATAAAAAAGAAAAAAGCTTTTCCTAGAAACATGCAGTCTAGAAATGACACCAGATATGACCGAGTGGAAGTTTTTCACATTCTTCTCTTTGACTGTCTTTTACTGCTTAGTTCTGAGAGTGAGAACCACGATTGATATTCATAGAAAGCACTGTAGAACTGTAATTGATAACCTTCATGAATCTTTTTGCTTTTTGGTCTTTTGGGGATGGGTCAAATGAGAACAAACATTTGAAAGCCTTAAATATTTCAAATAAAAGTTAAAGGCTTTCTTTCTTGAAGCGAGTACTATGGAAATTCTGCATTTTTAGGCCAGGTAGGATAAATGAAACAACAATGTAACATGATCAAGATTTGTAAGTTTTAAGGTAAAAGTCTCTGTGGCAATATGTAATGATGCAAGGTAATTATATCTAATATGAATAAAAAACACATGTATGTACACATAAATTATGTAAACAAAAGTACCTCATCTTGCCAACATATTTGACTATGAATAAACATGCCACTTTCTTGTTCTAAGAGAAAAATGTTATTCATAAAATTTTTATTTGAAAAACAATTTTTGATAGATGTAGTCCACATTAGATTGTGTTTGTTATGAAATTTATTCAAGGGATGATTGGTTTTTCTAACACATTGTCAAGCAGTACTGTGAAGAGCAAGAAACAGGCTTGTATTTACCAGGAACATTTCATTTCACCACAAATGCAGATTGATATTGAAACCAAACATAAAGAAGGTCTTAGAAAAGAACCATTGATCAGTAGAATGCAGAGGAAATTGAAAGAGGCTCTAAAGTCTTGTTGAAATAAACCTAATGAATGAACATCATTTGGGAAAGAGCAAAATGGTTTTCTCTTTCATGAAGCACTATTGGTTCTTGGCCAGTGTTTCTCAAGGAACAGTGTGCATCAAGAATACCTAGGAGCGCTTTAAATGTGGTTATTCAATTTCTGTTCCAGAAAAGGTGATTCAAAAGGTCTGGGGTAAGCAGGCAGGTGTTTGACAGAATGTATAAGAAAACACTACTAGAGGCTTCTAAGATGATGGTCATGTCATTTCTCCTCCAAATTAGAAACTCTGATTCAACCTCTGGACCTCAATCAGTAGTTCCTGGAGAGAATGGGTTAGATGACTCATTCATCAATCAAAACTAAAGACAGCAACAGTTAAAGTGTCAGAAATTTTTGGTTTTAAAAGAAGTACCCACAAAATATTAATATTGAGTTAGAATACTTTTTAAAGAATCTCACAGATTATGTTTGAGTCCTTAAATTATAAGGTGCCTTCCCCAAGCCCTACCCTACTTCTTTATCAAGTTGGTTGCATTAAATGTCTGACACATTAAAGCTATATGTTTTCCAGAATTTTTGCTTGAATTTCATCCAAGAAATTGTAAAGACAGCAAGACATTTCACCAAAACCATTTTTAACATATGTTAACATTTGTAATATGTAATAACACATGTAACTATAACATATGTAACAACTTTTACAAATGTTATATTAACTTCCAGAATGTCTTACACCCAAAAGCAAAAGAGGTGCCACCTGGTACAAACCACGAGACTTGTAATTCTTAGCTATACTATTATTGTTGCTCTATTTAGTAATCTGATCTCAATATGTAGTAATTATTGTCTTTTCATAGAAGAGGCAATGGGTTGTACAAAAAAGTACATATAACACACAAAAAAGGTCAAGATTTGAGTCTCATCCATGTATCTCTTCTTTATGTGTCTCAAAATTGTGTTTCAAAATCTCTGAGCTCCACTTTAGTCATTTACGAAGTGTATTAAAAGATATGCCTCACCTATTGATAGAATTATGATGTGTTCCAAAAAATAATGCATTCAAGTAGAATACATATAACTTTTGTGTTTATAAAAACACTTTAACACCAATTATGAGAAAATAAAAGTATGTGACTTACTTTGTTTTTAATTTTTATTTTAGGTTTGGGGGTACATGTGAAGGTTTGTTACATAGGTAAACACATGTCATGGGGTTTTGTTATACAGATTATTTCATCAGCCAAACATTAAGCCAAGTATCCAATAGTTATCTTTTCTACTCCTCTCCCACCTAACACATTTTCTGCTCAAGTGGACCCTAGTGTCCTGTTGTTTCCTTCTTTTTGTTCATATGTTTTATCATTTAGATCCCATTTATAAGTGAGAACATGCCATATTTGGTTTTCTGTTCCTGTGTTAGTTTGCTAAGGATGATAGCCTCTAGCTCCATTCATGTTCCCACAAAATACATGATCTCATTCCTTTTTATGGCTGCATATTATTCCATGATGCATACATAGTACAATTTCTTTATTCATTCTGTCATCAATGAGAGATTTAGATTGATTCCCTAAATTTTAGGGAAAATAAATAATAAAGACACATCACATAAATGTTCATTGCAACACTACTTACAAGGGCAAATTAAATCAATTTTGGTTTGCTATTGTAAATAATGTCACAATGAACATTTGTGTGCATGTCTCTTTATAGTAGAATGATTTATACTACTTTGGGTATATACCCAAGTAATGGGATTGCTGGGTCAAACGGTATTGCTGGTTCTAGGTCTTTGAGGAATTGCCACACTATCTTCCACAATGGTTGAACTAATTTACATACCCATCAATAGTGTAAAAAGTGTTCCCATTTCTCTGCAGCCTTGCCAGAATCTTATTTTTTTTTGACATTTTCATAATAGCCATTCTGATTGGCATGAGATTGTATCTTATTGTGGTTTTGATTTGCATTTCTCTAATGGACAGTGATGTCAAGCTTTTTACATGTGCTTTTTGGCCACAAGTATGTCTTCTTTTGACAAGTGACTGTTCATGTTCTTTGCTCACTTTTTAATAGGATTATTTTGTCAACTATGAAAATTAAGTTCTTTTTACATTCTTGTTTATATTTTAAACATTATTAACATTTCTATAATAATCCTTTTTCATAAAGAGGAAAAATTCTTACTCTACATAGTCAAATCTCCATTATCTGCTTCCATAGCATTTTACCTATCCTAGAGAACCTATCTGCAAGTTGTTTCCTAACCCAATAGCACGACTAAGAATTCTTATATTTGTGCATGGCTTTATTCACCATGCAACAATCTTTGTTGCATTGCTTTTCTGTAATAATCTATTGTTGCAGTCTATGTTTTCAGCTCATTTTGCATATAAAGAAGCTGAGATTCAGAAAGATTAGGTGATCTGATGGCTAGTAATAAAAAAAAAAGATGTAAGTAGATGTTTACTGAATCACAGTTAAAAGATATTTTCCTAAACTTTATTTGGAGTAAATGTTAATTTTTTTTAACTGTGACACTGAGAGTGCCCCCGGATTTACTGTTTCATTTTAGATATCAAATTCATTGAGAGTTCTAAAAGTTTCACAAAGTTGTTAATTATTATAATATCACAGAGCACTATGTTTATAAATAAGATTTACAAAGTGTTTTTTGTTTTCAGAGTTATTATAACCATGTTAGTTTGTCTTCACCATTATGCAAAGTATGCTCAAATTATACTAATACCAAATCATTTAAGAAACACTCCTTCATTTACTAAAGGTTTTTATGTATCACATATAATTTGCATTTTGAAATACATTATAGAATTTCACTTAGAAAAACTTAGTATCTCTGTGTAGTATCTAAAGCCTTTTCTAACTCTGTCATAAATAATGACTTTTTTTTTTTTAGTGAAGCTAATTTGGCCCAATAAACAATGCCCAGTTTTCACAAGGGGCTTGGCTTCATTCTGTTGAGTACACATGCATTAACATATAATTTTTTTTAGTTCTCCACAATTCATATGTTTAAGTCTTAACTCCCAACCGGAGTGTATTTAGAGACAGGGCCTTTAAGAAGGTAAAGTTAAATATGGTCATAAGAGTGGAGCACTAATTCAATAGGATTGGTGTTCTTATAAAAAAGAGAAAGAAATACTAGAGAGCTATACCTCTCCATATATATGCAGATAAATGGTTGTATGAAGATGCAGCAAGGAGGTGGTAGCTGTCTGAAAACCCAGGAAGACAGGCCTGGTGAGAAACTAATCTTGACAGCACCTTGATCTAGAACTTTTAGTTTCCAGAAATGTGAGAAAATTGATTTTGTTTAAGCTTCTCAGTCTGTGATAGTCTGTGATGGCAACCTAACCATAGTAATGCAGATTTATGTAATTTATTTTCAGAATACCAGAACTGAGAAAAATTGGTTAATGCACTACTAGAAATTGGAGATCAGTTGTGGAATGGGAATTTACAGTTGTCCTGAAATAAAGTAATAGTGTCTAGTTATTATAATTGACAGGGCTCAATAATTGACAGTATGATGGCATAAGGAAGTGGGGGCTGTGCCTGTGTCAGAATATGTGTGTATGAGAGAGAGAAAAAGAGAACTAATAAGACTCTCTGTGTGGAGGGGCATATAAATTCAAGTTGGAAGATGTATTAGTCTCTTAGGACTACTATATCCCAAACTGAGTGGCTTAAACAAAAGAAATATATTGTCTCATAGTTCTGTTGGTGAAAAGCCTGAGATTCAAGTGCCAGGTAAGTATACTTCTTCTGAGGGCTACAAGGAAGAATCTGTTTCACGCCTCTCCCTTTGTTTCTAGTGGTTTGCTTGAACTCTTTGGCATTCCTTACTACACAGAAGTATTATCTCTATCTCTGCCTTCATCTTCAGATAACATTTTCATATCTTCTTCTTGTGTGTGTCTCTTTACGTATGACCTATTTTTATATTTACACTATTCACAGTGAATTAGGGGCCCACCCTGTTCCAGGAGCCCTCATCCTAAATAACACCTGCACCATCTGTATTCCCAAATAAGGTCACATTTTGAGGTACTAGGTGTCAGAATTTCAACGTGTGAATTTCGACAGGACACAATGCAACCCTTAACAGTAGAACATTGGCATCAGTACCTTCTTTGCCGAAATGTTATTTCAGTTTCCCAGGTTTGTACCTCTGTGTACCTTTTGTGCACCTTTGTGTATCTTTTGTGTACCTTTTGTGCACCTCTGTGTACCTTTTGTGTACACAAACCTTTTGTGTACCTTTGTGATCAACATTCATGCTATGACATTATAGATTACTCATCTACTATAGGCATGCTTTACACTTGCTAGTGTATTTTGCTTTATGCACTTCAATTTTCTCTGCAAAAATGTGCTTCAATCTTTAAATTACTTAGTCTAATAATTGCTTTATGATACTTTGATACAGATGGTGGTAGCTCTATGTAATGAAAGTATATATTTCCCTCACTGTTCAATGTTCATAATGACCCTTAGTTCACCTTTTGGACTGCCCTTTTTAAAATCATTGAAGAATAGGTAGGTGTTTCAGCATCAAGAGAGTTCGACACAAAACAAGGAAGTCAATAGGTCCTCTTACAGGATCTGGCTCGTGAAGTACAAACTAATTTTCTTCATTTTTTTTCTGGGAACTGTCAATTTTTTAATTGACTTTTAGTATAAATATTTTTTGACTCTAAAGGTATTAAAATTTTACTTAATGCATAAAATATAAAATATGAAAAACAAATAATTCAGTTGCTTATAATCTCTATCCAAGATATACACTAAGATGAACATATTTAATATCCATATTACCAGTTTTCTTTCAACGTTCCTTCTCTTTCGTCTCCTCATCCTCTTTCTTATTTTCCTCATAATTAGCATCAAACTATTTCTATCTTTTTCTGTCGTTTTCTCCTATATTCATTGTGAGCATTTCCTGATAGCAAACTCAATTGTTGGAATTTAGGTTTGGCTGAGTGTAGCAACTGCAAAAACAAAAAATACTGCCCAAAGGATTTTATAGATTCAATGCTATCCCCATCAATCTGACAATAGATTTCTTCACAGAATTTGGGGAAAAACAAAACAAAACAACAACAACAAAAAAACCTAAAACTTCATATGGAACCAAAAAAAAAGCCTGCATAGCCAAAACAATCCTAAACCAAAAAAACAAACAAACAAACAAACAAAAACAAAAAAGCAAAAAACAAAAACACAAAACTGCAGGCAGCATGCTACCTGACTACAAACTATATTATAAGGCTACTGCAATCAAAACGGCATGGTACTGGTACCAAAACAGAGATATAGTCTAATGGAACAGAACAAAGGCCTCAGAAAGAATGGCACACAACTAAAACCATCTGATCTTTGAGAAATCTGACAAAAACAAGCAATGGGACAAGGATTCCTTTTTTAACAAATGGTATTGGGAAAACTAGTTAGCCATATGCAGAAAGCTGAAACTGGATCCCTTCTTCACATCTTTTCCAAAAATTAACACTAGATCGATTAAAGATTTAAACATGAGGCCTAACACCATAACAACTCTAAAAGAAAACCTAGGCAATAACATTCAGGTCATAGGCACGGGCAAGGACTTCATGACTAAAACACCAAAAGCAACGGCAACAAAAGCCAAAATAGAGTAATGGAATCTAATTAAACTTAAGCACTTCTGCACAGCAAAAGAAACTATCAATAGAGTGAACTGGCAACCAACAGAATGGCAAAAAAGTTTTGCAACCTGCCCATCTAACAAAGGGTTAATATCCAGAATCTACAAAGAACTAAAACAAATTTACAAGAAAAAAACAACCCCATCAAAATGTTGGCAAGGGATATGAACAGACACTTTTTAAAAGAAGGCATTTATGCAACCAATAAACATGAAAAAAAGCTCATTATCACTGGTCACTAAAGAAATGCAAATTAAAACCACATTGAGATACCACCCCACACCAGTTAGAATGGTGATCATTAAAAAATCAGGAGACAAGAGATACTGGAGAGGACACAGAGAAATAGGAACACTTTTACACTGTTTGTGGGAGTGTAAATTAATTCAACCATTGTAGAAGACAGTGTGGCAATTCCTCAAGGATCTAGAAACAGAAATACCATTTGATCCAGCAATCCCATTAGGGGAACATATCCAAAGGATTATAAATCATTCTATTATAAAGACACATGTACATGAATGTTTACTGAAGCAATGTTCACAATAGCAAAGATCTGAAACCAACCCAAATGCCCATCAATGATAGACTGGATAAAGAAAATGTGGCACATGTATACTATGGAATACTATGCAGCCATAAAAAAGGATGAGCATGTCCTTTGCAGGGACATGGATGAAACTGGAAACCATCATTCTCAGTAAACTGACACAGAGCAGTAAACCAAATACCACATGTTCTCACTCATAAGTGGGTGTTGAACAATGAGAACACATGGACACATATCACACACCAAAGCCTGGTGGGTGGGGTCTAGGAAAGGAATAGCAGGGGATAGGGGAGATGGGAAGGGATAGCATTAGAAGAAATACCTAGATGACGGGGTGATGGATGTAGCAAACCACCACCATGGCACATGTATACCTATGTTACAAACCTGCATGATCTGCACATGTACCCCATAACTTAAAGTATAATAAACAAAACAAAACTCAACAAGATTAAAATGTTTTTCTAAGGAGGAGAAGTTATTTTACAAGCCACATCACATGCTTCCTAGTATCAGGAATCAGTCTCCTTCTATCTTCTCCACAGGAAATTTCCATTGCCAAGCTCATGCCATAGTCTTAGATGGCAGTTGAATCTCTAATTAGCATATCTAGTGCTAAGTAGAATGTGTTAAAATAGAGTTGTCCTCTTTGAACCGGTAAAATTTCACTTCCCCAGCTCTATTCAGAGGTGAACACCCATGCTCACTTGCCTAAATGCTAGCTCTATGTCAAAATTTTATGACAACTTGTCTATGGCAGCATGATATAATCTTAGATTGAAAAATCAATAATACGACTGTAGGAAGATTCTTCCATTAGTAATTTTATGCCTCCATTATAAGTTTAGCCTGTGAAATAAATATATTTTAAAATCTTCTCATATTTAGGATACAGACTCTTAAGTATTAGAATTTGGGAAAGCTAACCTGCATCCACTTAAAAATTTATTTTTCACTGAACTATGAAGGGCAGTTTTATAAAGCACACTTTTTCTTAAAGGACAAGAGCTGAATACTTAACTTTATTAAAGCAATGGGCCTTTCAATTAGTTTGATAAAAAAGGCTGTCAAAATTTTACTTTCTCAGTGTTGAAAAAATATTAATAAGGTAGAGAATTTAGTGATTGTTGAAATGACTAAAGCCTCTAGCTACTTTATTTCTTAAGGAAAAAATAGTGTCTCAAACTAACCATTTCACTCACTGTAAACAATATGTATCCAGTAACATAATTGGTACCTACAGAGCAATGTGGGAGAACAGATGATGAATTGACATCGAACAAAATTGCTTTAAAAGTGGATATTATGCCTTTAATATTTTTCTTTCAAGCCCATTTCTAGCACTAGTCCATGTGATAAAAAATGAAACACTGAAATAGCACATTACTACTGCTTTTCTGCCTTATTAGACAAGATAAATTGTGTAATCTTCTTTCATAGCACAAAGTGAGGTGGAGAGTCATTTAATTACCTGTGAATCAAAGCAATTTAGGCGACTCTTTCCGATCATTATCCCAGAGATTCAAGAAACCAAAATGTTTAATAATCAATAACAATGTCAACCACAAAACAAAGTTAAGCCCTTGAAATTTTCATGGCATAGTGGGTTCACTGTTTGACCGCAGAAGTCCTCCTTAAATTCTCTCCTCCGACACAGTACTTTACTCCCTTGGGTAGTGCTTGCTCCTATTTCTACCCCTGGATTTATCACTGCTTAGTTTTTTTTCTCTATCTGCAGTCCATTTTAGTGGCAAACATTAATAGCACAAGTGTGATTGATATACGCATATTCCCAATAACTAGAAGTATATCTGCCACATTCTGGGCAGCGAAATATATTTATTTGAAAAAATAAGTGGGTTATTTTTGTGAGAAGTCATTTAATCTCTTTGCAGATCAGTTTCCTTCTCAAAAAGAAAACAGAAAAATAAGTTTTAAAAACATTTACAATTTCCTCTACAAACCTACTTGTAGACAATGAACTAGTTATGGGGATTTCCTTATGACCGGGATTCTAAGAACAAGCCTACTAACTTCTTTAGATGGTATGTGAATTATGTTGCATGTATTCTATTTGTGATAAGTAATAACAAATTCTTCTTCCAAAACAACCACAAACACAAAATCCACATGTCAAAACTGAAAGTCCTGTTGAAAACAGAAATGTTGAGGAAAAGGTTTTATTGTTTTAACAGTCAAAGAACATTTTAACTTACTGAAGCATTCAGTGGTCCTATACTTGAGACATAGTCTTACCAAGTTTAATCAATTATTCTTGTTTTTTAAAAAATTTCAAAACCACTTTGTTCTGCAAAATATCATTTTGGGAAATGCCACTGTAGTTGTATTCTAACATATGTAGTAGTTGGCTCTTTTCTGTTTATTCTTGCAAACATTTAACAACAACCAACTCTGTGTTAGGCTATGCAAATAAATAATATCTCTTCACCCTCAGATACATAACAAGATAGTACATTTGAAACAGAAATGAGAAAAGGAGGTAGAGAAATGCATGAGTGCTATACAGACTTCAGTGCATTTGATCATTTGAATGCACACTATCCTTGAAGGGCAATATCTTATGTCCTGAATTCAGATTCTGACTTAAAAATCAATTATGTATTAAACTATACTTCAGTCATTTTCTTAATTATTTTGAAACACACTAATTTCGTAATTCTGAAACTGTTAGAGCAGAGGTCCGCAACCTTGTTGGCCCCAGGGATCAGTTTTGTGGAAGACAAACGTTCATATATCCAGGGTGAGAGGGGATGGTTTTAGGATAATTCAAGTGCATTATGTTTATTGTACTTTATTTCTATTATTATTACATTATAATATATAATCAAATAATTATACAACTTACCATAATGTAGACTCAGTGGGAGCCCTGGGCCTGTTTTCCTGCAACTAGATTGTCCTATCTGGGGGTGATGGGAAACAGTAACAGATCATCAGGCATTAGATTCTCATAAAAACGGCAGCAACCTACATCCCTAGCATGCATAGTTCACAATAGGGTCCCTGCTCCTATAAGAATCTAATGCCACCACTGATCTGACAGGAGAGGGAGCTCAGGCAGTAGTGTGAGCAGCTGTAAATACAGATGAAACTTCACTTGCTGGCCTCCTCTTGTGTGGCCCAGTTCCTAACACACCATGTACCAGTCTAGTCTGTGGCTTGGAGGTTGAGGCCCCTGTGTTAGAAGGTGTCTTGACATCTTTAAAAAAGATGTGCAATTTTAGGAAATATACAACCCTTAAGAATCTACTCATATGTATAAATATCCTACTGAGTTACAAATTTTATGTTAAAAAATTTTATTTAAGGAACACATTTTTATCTCCATTTTTCATAGAAGAAAATAGTTCAGAAAGGTCAAATAATTTTGGAAATCTGCTAGGCAGAAGGGTGGAATTCAAAGCCAAGTAGGCTAAGCCTTGGTTCAAAGTTTATTCCACCAGATCACAGGTGCCTCTTCCCTAGCATGATCTGAACTGAGATGGTTTAATCTTTTTTCTTTGTTAGACTTGCTCACAGAGCTTTCTTATGTTAAGAAATAAAACATTTTAGATTAATTATTACAATTATACAGAGGGAGTTATTTGGTAAAGAAAACTCCTGAAGGATTCGATGCCTTTAGTATTCATTGGTTTGGATTACTATAGTATTTCATTCTTGAGGACATCCTCTTGTTTTTCTGGAGCATTTATTGAATAACAATTTAATTCATACCTTTTAACAATTTAAATTCAATAGGCTCACAGATCATTATCAATATGTTAGCACTGGCTAAAAAATTTTTCCAGTTTTGCCACTGCTCTCAGCACATCATTTCCATCCTCTGAGCAGAATCAGGCAATTATTTGAAGACTTTTCTCCAGATGACCTTAACTAAAATTTCCAAAGATGAACAATTAAAATTTAGATGGTTCACTGATCTTATAGTGATTTTTATTTTCATCTTTTTACCATTTACATGGGATGGAAGAACTGGAAAAAATAATTCCTGTTATGAGATCAGTATAATGAGTCTTTTAGAAAGTGTGTAGGTTAATGTCGCATTTTATATTGCTATATAAAAAGGGCCACAGGATGTACAATGAAATCCCAGTTCAACTCCTATGAAATACCTGTGCTTGCAAACATATTTAGCTTCCCTGAAGCTGTTTTTAAAATCTGTACAAGAAAGATAACAATGCCTATTTCAAAGAGTTTCATTAAGGATGGAAACAAATGCAATAATGGTTTTTGTCTTTATATGTAAGTACTGTAGTTGGCATTTAAAGATGCTAAATAGTATTTAGTTCCAATAAATGTCTTACATTTTTTTTCTCCCAAAGATCTTTGATAAAAGATTATATATTAAGAAGAAAAACGTCATCCAAAGATTCTCTATAGGTTTTTTGGCTAAATCTTCTGAGAACTCACCACATCCACAAAATGAAGATATGTTAACACTGTCCTCCAACATCTGGTAAAGAGCAGTTACTGGTGTTTTTATACAACTATGGACTCAAAAAGAGTGGTTCCTATTTTGGTTTAAAACACACACATATACATTTTTTCACTATAAGGAGAAAATCTAACTGATGTTGGATTATATTTTGCTAGTGTTTTTGTTCTCTTCAAGAAGCTGAAAATTTGTGTTTGCTTTGAGGTCAGAGTTAGCAAACATTGCTGATAACAAAGTTAATCGACATTAAAAAAAATTCACAAATATATTTAAGCTGTATGTGGAGGTGTTTTTTAAAAATGTACTTTACATTTTGAAATAGTTTTTTTGTCCAGAACTCCAAAATGTTATAAACTCTCATCTCAAGAAATCTAAAGACTTGAAATAAAATATGGAAAAAGATACAAAAGTTATTCATATACTAATTAATTCTTTCATCCAATATTTAAGTACTGCCACATTCTAGACCTAAGTATAAATACATGGATGCAATGATAATTGTGAAACCTTTATTCATTTGAACCCAAGTCAGGAACACATGCATGCTTCTCACTTCACTTCTCCTTCCTTAAGGAGTAGCAAAATGACTTCATATTTGAGAAACAAGCTACCTATAGTATGGCTTGCCTCAGTCATGAAATTCTTCCTCACATTCCAGAATATTCTCTCATTCTCCACCTAATTACAAACTCTTGAAACCATGAGGGCAAATAACCCAATAACCCAAATAAATGTAAGAAATCTTTTTGACTACTTGTGCATCTATTTTGTTTTTGACAATAAAGCCCAATTTCCTTTTGTGGAATCACCAAGAAGTCTTTAACTATAATCAGGTTGGTATATTAATCAAGGTGTAGTGCTTATGCATGAAGCTACAAGGGACCCAGTCTCAGCAGACAGATTGTTCTTTCTCCGTAGAATTCAGATTGTAAGCAGAGAAAGCTAAGTCAGAAAATGTTTGGAACTCACCTACTTAAGAAATTATGCCATGATGAAATTGGCAGTTAGTTTTGTTTTGCTTCATTTTGTTTAACCTAGACCTGTGGTGGCCATGATTATTAATTTTTGCAGAACTGGGTTTTCTAGGCTTTGTGAGTCCTCCTAAATCCTTCCATTGATTCCTTTGTTTTATATTACTCAGCATTGATTACTGTTCATTTAAAATAAATCATTCTAAGCAATATGTTTTATATCCAGATTTGCTGTTTATTCTGCCCTCTCATTTATTCTTGAGAGATGTATTTTTAGTTTTTTTCTTGATGTGTTATGAATAAACTTTTACTGTTACCCCAAAGAGATGTAATTTGATGTCTTGTTCAGGATTTCCGGCCCAGAGTTCCTTCTTAGTCAGTTCTATGAGCTTCACCTCCTGGCATCAAATAGCAAGTCTACACTCAAGTCAGGGCAATCAGTGCTTTGTTCAAGGTCTGGTAGTCAATGTATATGAACAAGTTAGAAGACGATATAGGAGCAAAATGGCAAAATAAAAATCTCCACTGATCATCCTTTCTAGCCCCCTGCAAGAACCCCAAGTTAACAACTATCTACACACACAAAAAAAAATCTGCATAAAAATAAAAAAAAAATCAGTGAGCGCTCACAGTACCTGGTTTCGACTTTGTATTGCTGAAAGAGGCACTGAAGACAACAGTCCTGAATCACCTATGATACTCTCAGCCACTCCCGGCAGCAATAGCATAGTGCTGAAAACATTTGGGTACTCAAGGAAGGAGAACACAGCAATTGTAAGGTATTGTACTTAGTGCTACCCTGTTAGCGTAGAAAGGAAAAACTCAGCTGATGCTTGCCCATGGAAGGAGCACCAAACCAGCCCTATACGGAAGGAGCACCAAACCAGCCCTATACAGAAGGAAATTGCTGATCTCAGCGGTTTGAACTTGAGTGACTGAGAGCCTCATCAGAGAGGGCTAAGTCACTCTGTATCTCCAAGTAAACTTAAAAGGCAATCTAAGCCACAAGTACTGCAAATTTAAGGTGAATCCTAGGGCTAAATTAGACCCACAGAGAGTGGACTGAGGCCTGATGGCACATAACATACTGAAACAACAGCTAGGGGAGACCAGGGAGTGCCAGCATCACCCCTCCCCTAACCCCGGGCTGCACATGTCTAGGATCCAAAATATATCCTCTCACTTGAGGAGAGAGGAGGGAAGAATGGGGAAGACTTTGTCTTGCGTCTTGAATACCAGCTCAGCCACAGAGGATAGGGCACCCGGTCAGAACAGTGGAGCCCCTATTTCAGGCTCTGGCTGGCAGATAATGTTTCTAGACACACCCTGGGCCAGAAGGGAATCTGCCACTTTGAAGGAAAGAGCCCAGTGCTGGCAGCAGTCATCTGCTAACTGAAGAGCCCTTGGTCCTCAATAACCAGCAGAGATACCCATGTACTACATTGAGGGCCTTGGGTGAGCCCCTGAGACTTGCTGGGTTCAGGTGAGACTTAGCACATTAACAGCTATGGTGGGTATGGAACAAAACTCTTTTTACATGAGAAAAGCAGAGGGTAAAGTAAAGGGGACTTTGTCTTGCACCTTAGTTACAGCACAGCCACAGGGAGGTAGAGTACCAAGCAGGCTCTTGGTATTTCTGATTCTAAAGCTTGACTCTTGGACAGCATGTCTGGACTTTTCCTGGGCCAGAGGGGAGTTGACTGCTCTAAAGAGTGAGCCTCAGGTCAGGCAGCATTCACAAATTGACTTAGGAGACCTTGGACCTTAAGGAGCATCAACCAGTAGTCTGGTAGTATTCCTAGAGGCCTGGGGTAGCAGTGGCTATGGTATGAGTTTCTGTCTTTTAAAGGAGGAAGGAAAAGTGGGAAGGACTGTATCTGGTTTGAGTACCAGTCAGCCGCAATACAATAGAACACCAGGTAGACCTCTAAGGTATTTGACACTAGGCCCTGACTCCTGGACAGAATTTCTGGACCCCACTTGGGAACTTCACCACCATGAAGGGAAGGACACAGGCCAGGCTGGCTTTGCCAACTACTGATTGTAGAGTCCCAGGGACTTGAATGAACATAGGCAGTAAGTAGCCAGAGAGTGGTTATAGCAGGACTTGGGTGAGATCTAGTGCTGAGCTTCCTTCAGATATGATCCAGTGCAGTTATAGTAGTGGTGATCACAGGACTGCTTGTGTCACAAGATCCCCCAGCTTTAGGTGGTTCCGAAGAGAGAAAGAGAGACTCTCTATGTTTGGGAGAAAGTAAGAGAAGAGAACAAGAGTCTCTACTTGGTAATCCAGATAATTCTGCTGGATCTGGTCAAAGACCATTAAGGTGTTTGCTCTATGAATCTACAAGTAAGCTCAGATAGTGAAGAATACAATAAATACCTTACTCTTTAATGCCCAAACACTGAGCAACATCTACTAGCATTAACACCATTCAAGAAAACAAGACCTCACCAAATGAACTAAATAAGGCACCAGGGGCCAACCCTGAAAAAAAACACTGAGATATTTGACCTTTCAGATAGAATTCAAAATAGCCATATTAAAGAAATTCAAATAATTCAAGATAATGCAAAGAAATAATTCCAAATTATATCAAATCAATTTAGTAGAGATTTTAAAAATTAAAAGAAATCAAGCAGAAATTATGGAGCTGAAAAATACAATTAGTATACTGAAGATTCAAAGCCCTTTAATGGTAGAATGGATCAAGCAAAAAAAAAAAAAAAAAAAAAAAAACAGGGTCTAGGAAATAGTCCCAATAGGGCAAATCTAAGAATTACAGCTTTAAAGAGGAGGTAGAGAAAGAGATCAAGGTAGAAATTTTATTGAAAGGGTCATAACACAGAATTTCCCAAAGGTAGATAAAGATCAGTATCCAAAGTACAAGAAGGTTATAGAACACCAAGCAGATGTAACCCAAAGGTCTACAATATCTTGTAGACGACTACAAGACATTTGAAAATCAAACTTCCCAAGGTCAATGATAAAATAAGGATCCCTAAAGCAGTAAGAGAAAAACAAATTACATACAATGGAGCTATCACACATCTCACAGCAGACTTTTCAATGGAAACCTTATAGGCCAAGAAAAAAATGGTAGGAATGACATATTTAAAGTGCTGCAGGAAAATATCTTTTACCATAGAATAGTACATCTGGTGATGATATCCTTCAAACATGATGAAACAATAAAGACTTTCTGAGACAAATAAAGGCTGATGGATTTCATCAGTGCTAGGAAGACATTAATGAGCAATATATAATCACCTAAAGGTACAATACTCTATGGTAACAGCAAGTACATAGAAAAACACAGTATATCATGACACTGTAACTGTGTCATATAAAGTACTTTTATTCTAAATATTATGAAAGACTAAATGATAAACTAATCAAAAATAACTACAACATTTTCAATCATAGATAGCACAATATACAAATAGAAACAAAAAGGTAAAAGTTGGGGGATGAAGTTAAGGCATAGTTTTTATTAGTTTTTTTTTTTTTTGCTTGCTTATCTATGCAAGAAGTGTTAAGTTGTTATCAGTTTGAAGTAATGGGCTTTATAAGATAGTATCTATAAACCTCATGTTAATGTCAAACCAAAAAGCACAATGGATACATCAAAAATAAAATGCAAAAAACCATATCATATCAACAGAGAAAATCAGTTTCAATAGAGGAAAACAGGAAGGAAAAAAAGAAGACCACAAAACCAGAAAACAAATAACAAAATGGCAATAGTAAGTCTTTAATTATCAATAATATTGAATGTAAATAGACTAAACTCTCCATTCAAACGACAAACTGTCTGAATGGATGAAAAAATAAGACCCATTGATCTGCTACCTGAAAGAAACACACTCTGCCTACAAAGACACAGATAGACTGAAAAAAAAAAAAAAAAGGATGGAAAAATACATGCCATACCAATGGACGCTTAAAAAGAGAAGGAGTCATTATACTTGTATCAGACAAAATAGATTTCAAGGTATAAAAAAAAATGTAAGAAGAAGATGCTCACTATATAATGATAAAGAGGTCAATTCAGCAAAAAGATATAACAGTTTAAAATATATATCCACCCAACACTGAAGCACCCAAATAGGTAAAGGACATACTGTTAGCACTAAAGAGAGAGGTTGGCCCTGATACAATAATAGCTGGAGACTTCAATACCCCACATTCAGAATTGGACAGAGCTTCCAGACAAAAAGTCAGCAAAGAAACATCAGACTTAATCTGTACTATTAGACCAATGGATCTATTAGATATTTATAGAATATTCATCCAAGAACTGCAGAATACACATTATTTTCCTCAGCACATGGATCATTATCAAGGATAGACCATATGTTAAGTCACAAAACAAATCTTAAAACATCCAAAAAATTGAAATGTAAAGCATTTTATCTAACCACAATAGAATAAAACTAGAAATTAATAAAATAACAAGAGGAACTTTGAAAACTATACCAAGTTTAGTTTTACTAAATACTATGGAAATTAAATTATATGCTCGGGATGACCAGAGGTCAATGAAGCAATTAAGGAGGAAATTGAAACAAATTATGATGGAAATAAAACATACCAAAACCTATGGGATAAAGCAAAGGAAGTACTAAAACGGAAATTTATAGCTACAAGTATCTACATCACAAAGAGGAAAAACTTTAAATAAACATTCTAACAACTCTTCTTAAAGATCTGGTAAAGCAAGGCAAAACCATACCCAAAATTAGTAGAACAAAAGAAATAATAAAGATCAAATCAGAAATAAATGAAGTTGAAATGAAAAAAAGAATACAAAAGATTAGTGAAAAAAAAAGTTTTTTGAAATGTTAAACAAAATTGACAAAGCTTTAACCAGACCAAAAGAGAGAGAGAGAGAGAGAGACAGAGAGAGAGAGAGAGAGAATTCAAATAAATAAGATAAAAACATGAAAAAGGAGACATTTCAACTGATACTACAGAAATTCAAATGATTATTAGTGGCTGCTAGGCTGCTATGAGCAACTGCAGGCCAATAAATCGGAAAGTCTAGAGTAAATCAACAAATTCCTGGATACATTCAACCTACCAAGACTGAACCAGGAAGAAATTCAAACCTGAAGAGACCAATAACGAATAACAAGATTGAAGCTATAATAATCTCCAATAAAGAAAAGCCTGGGACCAATGACTTCACTGTTAATTGCTATCGAACATTTAAAGAAGAATCAATACCAATCCTAATAAAACTTTTCCAAAAAATAGAGGAAGGAATACTTCCAAACTCATTCTACAAGGTTTATTGCTTTAATGCCAAAACCAGACAGAAACACACACACACACACACACACACACACACACACACAGAGAGAGAGAGAGAGAGAGAGAGAGAGAGAGAGAGAGAGAGAAGAAAATTACAGGCCAAAATTGCTGATGAAAATGGTTGCAAAAATCCTCAAAAAAATGGTATCAAATTTAATAAAACAATACATTAGAAAGATCATCTATCATAACCAAGTGGAATTTATCCCTGGGATGCAAGGATGGTTAAACATATGCAAATCAATCAATGTGATACACCATATCAACAGAATGAAGGATAAAAACCATGTGATCATTTCAATTGATGCTGAAAGAGCATCTGATAAAATTCAACACTCTTTCATGTTAAAATCCCTCAAAAAATGGGCACAGCAAAAACGCATTTCAACATAATAAAAGTCATATATCACAGACCTACAGCTAGTATCATACTGAATGGGGATAAAGGGAAAGCCTTTCTTGTAAGATCTGGAACAGGACAAGGATGCCCACTGTCACCACTTTTCTTCAACATAGTACCAGAAGTCCTAGCTAGAGCAATGAGACAAGAGAAAGATATAAAGAACATCCAAACTGGAAAGGAATAAGTCAAATTAACATTGTATGCAGATGATATAATCTTTTATTTAGAAAAGCCTAAAGACTCCACAGGAGAACTACAGAAGTATTAAATAATTTAGCAAATTTGCAGGATACAGAATCAGCATACAAACTCAGGAGCATTTCTGTATGCCAACAGTGAACAATGTGAAAAAGAAATTTAAAATTATTCTCATTTGCAATAGCCACACATAACATTAAATACCTAGGAATTAACCAAAGAAATAAAAGACCTTCATAATAAAAACTGTAAAACACTGATGAAATAAATTGAAGAGGACACCAAAACATGAAAAAAAAATCCATGTTCATGGATCAGAAAGAAAATATTGTTAAAATGTCCATACTACCTAAAGCATTCTATAAATTAAATTCAATCTCTATCAACATATCAATGATATTCTTCACATCAATAGAAAAAGTATACTAAAATTTATATGGAACCACAGAAAAAATGCAGAATAGCCAAAGCTATCCTAAGTAAAAAGAACAAAACTGGAATTAATGTGATTACCTGACTTCAAATGATACTACAGAGCAAGAGTAACCAAAACAGCATGGTACTGGCATTAAAACAGACACACAGATCAATGGAACAGATTATGGAATCCAGAAACAAATCCACACACTTACAGTGAACTCATTTTGACAAAGATGCCAAGAACATACACTGGGAAAAGGACAATCACTATGATAAGTGGTACTGGGAAATAAAACTAGATCCTTATCTATCACCACATATAAAAATAAAATAAAAATGGATTAAAGACTTAAATCAGAGACATCACACTATGAAACTACTACAAAAAACATTGGGAAAAATCTCCAGCACATTGCTCAGCACAAAGATTTCTTGAGCAATACCCTATGAGCACAGGCAACCAAAGCAAAAATAGACAAATGAGATCACATAAAGTTAAAAGGTTTCTGCATGGCAAAGAATACAGTCAGCAAAATGAAGAGACAACCCAGAGAATGGGAGAAAATATTTGCAAACTACCCATCTAACAAGTGATTAATAACCAGAATATATAAGGAACTCAAATAACTATAAGAAAACATCAAATAATCTGATATTTTAAAATTGGAATATTTGAGTATACATTTCTCAAAAGAAGACTTACAAATGGCAAACCAGTATATGAAAAGGTACTCAACATCACTGATCATCAGAGAAATGTGAATCAAAACTACAATGAGATATTATCACACTACATTTAAAACGGCGTATTTCCAAAATACAGGAAATAAATGCCGTAGAGGATATGGAGAAAAGTGAATCCTCATACATTGCTGGTGGAGATGTAAATTAATACAACCACTATGGAGAACAATTTGGAGTTTCCTCAGAAAACTAAAAATTGAGCTACCATATGATCCAGCAATCTCACTGCTCAGTACATATCAAAAAAAAAAAAAA
>NW_016107431.1:3696278-3732031 GCF_001604975.1 Cebus imitator
AAAAAAAAAAAAAAAGGAAATAGACGTATCAAAGAGATATCTGCACTCTTATGTTTGTTGCAGCATTGTTCACAATAGCTAAGATTTTTAAGCAACCTAAGTGTCCATCAACAGATGAATGGATAAACAATGTGTGGTACATATACACAATGGAGTACTATTCAGCCATAAAAAAGAATGAAATATAGTCATTTGCAACAACATGGATGGAACCAGATATCATTATGTTAAGTGAAATAGGCCAGGCACAAAAAGACAAACACTGCATGTTTTCACTTATGTGTGGGATGTAAAAAATCAAGACAATTGAACTCTGAACATAGAGAGTAGAAGGGTAGTTACCAGGGGCTGGGATGGGGAGTAGGGATCTGGGGGAGAAGTGGGGATGATTAATAGGTACTAGATAATAGATAGAATGAAAAAACAAACTACTATTTGTTAGCACAACAGGGTGACTATAGTCAATAATAATTCAATTGTAAATGTTTAAATAACCTAAAGAATATAAGTGGATTGTTTATAACTCAAAGCATAAGTGGTAGAGGGAATGGATACCCTACCCCACATGACGGGTTTATTTTGCATTGCATGACTATATCGAAATATCTCATGTACTCCATAAATATATACACCTACTATGTACCCACAAAAATTCAAAATTAAAAGAAAAAAATAAAATGTGAGAAGAATATAATAAAGCTATCCACAGAAGAAAAACATGCATCTTCCATAAGTCAAAATGAAATTCAGTATCACCTTCTGCCTCTCCTCATGACCCTGCACTTAACATTCTGCCCTCACATACCATCATCCCCAAGTAAGTTGTTCCATTTGTGACTCCATGCACTCGCAACATCATTCTTTCAGGCAGAATATATGTCTCTCCTTTCAATCTCTGCTACAAATTCCACATCACATGTATATCACATATGATAAATATGAAATTATTTACGTGATTCTTTACTCTTTTCCATGCACTGTGTTAGCTTTACGTGTATTATCACATTTAAGCCTCATAAAAATACTATGACAAATAAAACTTACTTTATCGATGAGGAAAGTGGCTTTGTGACACTATGCAGTAGAGAAGCAGTGGAAATTGTATTCTGAGTCGAAGCAGATGTAGCCTACAGATTGTGCTCCTAATAACTACCAAAAACTTTTTATAATCCTTCCAGTGGTTACTTACTTATATGTCCACTTCTATGAAAATTATAATTGTATTTACACTGTATTTACTTGCACATATGTTTTCATTAAGACTTTGAGTAGATAAGTACCTTCTCCTCCAACAAAACTTATCTGTCCTTACTAATATTTTTCAATTATTTTCTCATGAAGCAGAGCAAGTGTACCATACCTTGTTTAGTTATACTTAGCTTTTTTATATCTCTGTCTTTAACAGTAAACTTTAAGCTTTTTAAAAGTAAAGAATCAGTTATGGCAGAGAAGATGTGAGATTCATAGAAAGAGTCATGAGCACCCAAGACAGATATGTTTGAGAATATACTTCTACTTGCTACTGGTGTAACTTGAAAACAAAGGCTTCTCTCTGACAGTTTTCTTATCTGTGAAATGAGGATTACAATATTTACATTGCAGATATTAAACAGTGTCTTGTCCACAGTAGGCTCTGAGTAATTGCTTATTGAATCAATGCTATTTAAAAATTTGATATAGACTACTAATCAATTTCCACTTACATTCATTTCCTATCTCTTTAAGATCTTGCAGACTGTTTTCCCTTATCTCTAAGATTTTGCAGAACATTATTTTCTACATTGTGCAAACTAATGATAATGCAATAAGTCTCATGTTCTAATGTATAGCAAAAGTAGCATAAAATACTTATTGCCTACATGTGAATGAATTGAAAGGAATGAATTATTCTTCAGAGTAAATATAAATATATATAGGATCACAAATCATTCATCTTGCTATTTTAAGGATACTATTCTTAAGGATCATGTCAGTTTCATTATTCTTAAAAATATTTTGGCTTGTGGACCATAGCTTTATATATTTTACTGGAAAGTTGTAAAAAAAAAATTAAATTTCTTTTGCACTACACTTCTGCGACTTTCCACCTATTTGCCCCTCTTTCAGATATAAACCTGCTGCATCATCTTGTGTGGTTAAAGTGTGACCAAATGTAATTTAGTAAGGAGAGAGGTGAAGTGACATGAAGCATGAAATTTAAAAATGAATGTCACACCACTTTTCTTATTGAATTCTTAGCATTAATTCGCACTGCAAGCAACTCAATGCAAATATTTTGTTGCACAAGGGAAGAAAGGGACTTTCTAATATTTACTGCAGTTCTGGAAAAATTTGAAAAATTGTTATTAAAAAATTAGACACAAGCACTTAGCTATTTACTGGAATGCAATGTCTGGCAATTCTAATATACATGTATGTACATTTCAGCCAATTATATCCATGTTCTCAATTTAGGGCACTGAGAGATATCTGACACCACACAGATGTATGTATGTGATTCAGACAAATTTCTGATGGGATCTCCTAAGGCTACAGAGTTTGGTCCTATAATTCTGCCTCTATTTTACATACATTCTCCCTAAGTAAAATGTCTGCTTTTTGATAGCTTTATTTCCACTATTATTGATTACTTTACTTCAGAAGTGTAATCAATCTAAACCAATTAAAGGCAAAATAAAAAATGGAGAAAATGGGAGAGAAGTATCAATGGATACTAAAATATGCTTCTAACATCTCGATCAGACTGGGAAGAGATTTCTGGAGAGATTTCCAAAATAGATATTTATAACCTTTTTTTTTTTTTTTTTTTTTTAACAATTCACACACTTCACATGTGAGTTTAGCAGATCAAGTGTACATATGCTCATTGTTCCAATCTCAATTGTGAGATTATTTTTAAGCTCCTTGGCTTATACAAGAAAACCCTACCTTCAATCCTATATTTGCAAAACAAGTTGGCCTCTTGTAGGAAAGACTTACTGTGTCTATTTCTACATTCTCTTCATCTCAAGTATGAACATTTTAGACATCTCTCACAATTTAAGAGTTGCGTGAATCATACCTTCAATCCACCCATTATGCCATCTAGGCATAACCATTTAATCAAAGAGTTCAACAAGGGCACCAGGTAACAAAGGTTTGTCTTTGAAGAAGCATATGCAATGGATGTTTAAATTTTTCTTTGCTTGTTAACACTCAGACTCACTTCCTCAAAGCTATAAATCAAGTTGTCAAATGCCCTTCAAAATGTTGGATAAAAGGAATAAAAGCAACACTTTAGTCCCCATTACAATTCACAGACAGTAAAACTTAGGATTTGTGGCCAGGAAAACTTTTGATTTTTTGAGTTTAAGATCAAACTCAGTGCTTTCTGCTTTACTTTGGGCGCCATTCAAACCAAAGCTTTGTGGCTTTTAGACCTTGTAAAGCACCAGGTAAAGAATCAAAGGATAAAAAAATTCAGTGCAAATCAGATTGGTGCATGCATTTTAAAGAAATATACTCCTGTATATCATAAGGATATAAAGTAAAGTTGCTAGTTTCTTTTGCTTTTATAAGAAAAAGCACAATTTGTCTTTTACAAGTGTAACAACTTACTATTTGTTTGCTAAGATGTATTTTTAATACGAAGGAATTTACAATAAGAAAATTGAATTG
This sequence comes from Cebus imitator, assembly GCF_001604975.1. Taxonomy (NCBI): domain Eukaryota; kingdom Metazoa; phylum Chordata; class Mammalia; order Primates; family Cebidae; genus Cebus; species Cebus imitator. The sequence continues at coordinate 3,699,936 of NW_016107431.1, forward strand.
GTAAGCTTCTATGAAGAACAAAGTGACCATAACTTGACTTTGTAAAGTTCCTTCCAATTCTATATACTTTATGGACTTTTCTATGTATTTGATAAAGTTTTTTCTTGAATAACTATAAAATTGTGATTAAAAATCATTTTTATTTGCATAAAAATGGTAGGCATTTATTTTAGTTAACTCAGTTTATTCATTATCAGACACCATGCATTATAGAAGTGTGATATTTTAATAAATTTTAACTACTTTAAAATGATGTTATTTTACTGTACTCCAGTAGGTAACCAGATTTAAATTTTTTTTGTTGTTTGTTTGTTTTTTTGGGGGCGGTGGGGGGATGGAGTCTTATTCTATTGCCAGACTGGAGTGCAGTGGCTCAATCTCAGCTCACTGAAATCTCTGCCTCCTGGGTTCAAGGCATTCTCATTCCTCAACCTCCCGAATGGCTGAGATTACAGGCACATGACACCACAGCCAGCCAATTTTTTTATTTTTAGTAGAGACGGGGTTTCACCATATTGGCCAGGATGATCTCAAACTCCTGACCTCAGGTGAACTGCCTGCCTTGGCCTCCCAAAGTGCTGGGATTACAGGCATGAGCCACTGCACCTGGCATCAAGTTATTTGACTTCCAAATAAAGAAGCTTTTCTAGGAAGTTTGCACATAAAAGTACAGCATTCATTTACTTTTCTCTAAAACAGGAAAGTATTATAATCTAACATGACTAGAAAGAATATTCATAATCATTTCATTGAAGCTAGCTATATCTTATACCAGCTCTAAGACAAACTAAATCTATAGACAAGAGTAGACTAAAACAACAGTATTCACTGAAGATTATTTGAATTTTGTAGAGTAGTTCTATAGCTTTGGAAAAATATTGACATAAACTAAGAAAGAATTATTTTAAGATAATTGAGTGATATTTAACTACACTACTATAACACATTTGACTCAAAACAATACACCTCTATGTATATTCTTTTGTTTAATGGAAGTATATGTATTTTTAGCATGTCCTTTGTTTCAATATTATCAAGGTGTGCGTTATAGATTCTATTTGTTTCAATGGGTGTTAGATATATATGGACAAATTACAAAACTTATCTATTACCTTACTATTGATAGCATAAAAAGATATTAGACTTTGGGGTCAGAGACAAAGGATTTTATTATTTATGGCAAAAGCAGTAGGCAAAATGCCAGCATGATGCTCACATTGCTTCCCCATGTCCCTTGAGCTCCGTGAGGGCGGTACAGTGCCTACGATGGATGCCAGCACATGCAATGGGTTGTACTGACACAGAGGAACACTGATGTTGCAAGATTCACCGTGTTTATAGTAAATTAAAAGATGCCTGCACTTTATCCAGGGGGACATGCTTCCTCATCCTTCATGGTTGCTCACTGCAAATACAACTCTAAGAAATGGCCAGGTAAAAAGCAGTCAGAGTCTTGCTTTTTTTTGGCATACACATGAATATTCTGTGTTCATGACACAGGCTCTCCAGATAAATTCAAGTCATCTTTCTTATCCTACTAAAACGATGATTCTAAAATCCAAATATTACTCTACAAGAATATTCACTCCATATATTATGTTACTTCTAAATCACTACCACATAACTGTGGGGGAAAAAAACTACAAAAAGCAGTTCAAAAATTAACTTCTCAGGAAAAAATGGCCTTATCCTCTTAAAATAAATTTGGTGCTGAATCTTCGTTTAATGTGTTGTTTCATTAGAAGAGGTGCACAACTTTCTGAGACCGTATTTTATCATTTTAAAGTAGTGGTATAATGTTCTGAGTCTCTCACTAAAGAAGCAGTTTTTTTTTTTTTTTTTTTTAATGCCATGTGTAATGAACATTTATTCAATGATTAGGAACTAACTGCAAGGCAGTATGCTAAAACTACGCATGGATTGCCTCATTTAATCTTCATAAATTCCTACCAAGTAGATAATGTTATTATGAGATTTTTACAGGTGAGGAAACCAAGGGTCACAGAGATCAAACAACTTGATGAAGTTGTCTTAGCTAGATGGTAATGAAGTCAAAATTCAAACTCAAGGTAACTCCAGAGCCAGTTTTCTTGACAACTATATCATACTCTCTTCCTTAGAGTATGAGAACCACTTCTGTTTCTGTGTCTTCAATATTCAGCACAATGCCAGAATAGTAATAGACATTTTATAAATATCACAGGATAACTACACGAATAAATGAGTTAATTAGCTAACACATAAGAGTTTATCAGAACCCAAGCAAGAGTCAGAACTTCAAAAAATAAACACTGAATTTGAATCAAAACATTCATAAAAGGGAAAATACAATATTTTTAAATTTGGGAGTATCATCTTATAGAAGATCAAGATTTGAATGATTGTTGTTTCAATACATGTATAAATCTGTTTTATGTTTAGATAGAGAAGATTCAAAATATAGCCATACAAAAAATGAGCCTGCAAAATTCCCTTTGCTTCTTTCCCCCCAATATTTAGCAATTTTAGAGATGATGACCATGAGCAGCCCAACAAAATACATCATCAGATTCCACATCTGTAAAATGAGGATAATGAGCTATACAATCTCAAAGGTCCCTTCCACTCCATAATTTATAATCCTGACTTAATTTATATCATATGTTTTACTAGTTAACAGTATGTTTTCTTTTAGTTCCAGACTAATTTCTTTCTGTTAGTCTATAGACCAGTGCTAATTGTCATGTCTAATCTATAGGCCAATTTGTAAGGAAGAAAAATCCATTGGGGACTTTGCAAAACATCCACAATCTGAAGAGGGTAGAGTGAGAGACCTGCTGTGCCTGCACTGAAACAGCTGTTTCCAAGAACCTTAAGCATCTGGGGAAGTCATCCAGAGAAAGGCCATCCACTGTGCTTTTGATCTCTCTACTTCAGGCACTGAAGCACTGCCTGCCCATATGTTTGGTGAGAGTCTTGCCTGTTAGACCCATGCCTAGGGCTAGCTTTTCCCCTTGTTTCTGCCCAGCAAACAGCACCACAGAGTATCTAAAGTGAAGTAAAATTTCATTATGTTGGAGTTCTCTATAAAACAAAGGTTAAATAACATTACATTAATTAGGCTGAGTAACTTGGCATTGTGCTTTATAAGTGAATAAAATAAAAAAAAAATAGAAATAAAGGAAAAAGTTTAAAAACAAGTTTTCAGAACTGGATTTTTAAAAATGCTTACTAAATATTATTTCTTAATCCTAGTAAGAGTCCTCTGAGTATACCCATAATTACTTCCATTTTATAGATGAAGAAACTGATTACCAGAAAGTTGCCTGGGAGCCTATAATTAGTAAATCCAAATCTCTTGTTACAAATGTCTTACCCCTTTCCCTCACTGCACACCATCTTAACGTACCTCAGGAGAGTACATATACCCAACGCATATTTCACTTTCTAAACTGTATGCATATATCGAAGGCAAATATTTTTATGAAATAAAGAATTTACATGGGTTATAATTTAAAATATAATTTTATATAACATTTCTATGAGTCAAAATTTTTCTCACAGAAGAATCAATTTTATTTCTATCAGTGAAAATAGTTAAGACTACGCTGAGCACTTGTGATGGATACTGAACAAGCATTATTTGATTCATACAAAAAATACATTTAAAAATATTTTATACTTGTATTAGTTCATTCTCACACTAGTATAAAGAACTAACAGACTGAGTAATTTATGAAGAAATAAGTTAGTTAGCAATTCCAAGGCTTAACAGAAGTACATCTGGAGACCTCAGGAAACTTAAACAATCATAGCAGAAAGCGAAAGGGAAGCATATCAGAGCAGGAGAGAGAGGAAGGGCAACGAAGGGCAGAGCCACACATATTTAAACCAGCAGATCTCATGAGAACTCACTATTAGGAGAACAGCAAGAGGGAAATCCACCCCTATGATCCTATCACCTCCCACCAGGTTCCTTCCCCAACATTGGGAATTCCAGTTCAACGTAGATCTGGGTGGAGACAAAAATCCAAACCATATCACTACTTTTCACAGATTGTCACAATTTTAGGGCACTTAAAACTGGATATATTATTTATGCACATTAAAAATCAGGTTACTATTTAGATAATTAATTTGGGGCCTTAGTCTATGTTAAAGTTTATTGCATCTACACAACTATCAACAATACTATTTTCAAAATAATGTTACCAGGAATACTATTTTCACAATACTGTTGTGGAATAAAACTTACACTATATGAAAGCTCAATAATGATGTGTGGCTCTTGCATCTTTTAGGAAAATTTTTATATATTTATTAATAAGATAACGTATTGTATATAAAATATGGCAAAATTTTCACCATGGCAATGGATATTAGTTGAATACTTGATTTTTAACAGAATCTTATACTTGAATCACTTAGGACATACTTGGTATTAACAAACCAGTATCTCAACTAAAACTGCTTAAGAGAAGAAAACATATTTTCTCACGAACTTTAAGTCCTGAGGTAGATGATGCTTTAGTTTTCTGTTTTTTTAAATTTTTAATTAAACTTCTAAAAAGTGTCACCAAGTGTCTGATGTTTTTCAGTTTCTCTGCTCTTCCATCTGTGATTCTGACCTTAATCAAAGGCTGGCTTCTCTTCCATCTGCAGGACAGCCCATCAGGGAATCCATGCTTGTCCACATCTGTGGCTGGGGGCTGGGTAGGTGGGCAGTGTTAGGAAGTAACAAAGCAGACATTTCTCCCTGAACCTATGAAAAAGTCTAGGATATCACTCTATCAAGACTAATATTTTTTATTTCCACCTTTGTCTGAAACCGCTGATTGCCGACCTTAGTCCTCTCTTGTTTACTAATTATATCTCAAACAAATAAAAAGCAGCATTTCCCAGATTTTGCAGGCATATGACAACTGAGTTGCAAATAGAAAGTGTTGGATGGCTCCAAAATTTCATCAGAAGTGAAAAATTCCCTGGCATGCATATTTTGCCTTTTGCCCTTTCTCTTCCTCCTGAATGGAAGGTGGGCATGGTGGTAGATGTCGAACTGCCAACCTAGGATTCTGAGGACACAAGTGTGAAAATACTTTTTACTAAGAATGGCTGAGCAAAGGGAGAACAAAGCTACTACTGTGTTGAATTACAGAGCTGCCGTACCAGTACCAGAATGCCTGACTCCACTCTTCTTACATGATGAAAAACTAATATTTGTTTCTATTATTATTATTTGTGTTCTCAATTATATGCAGCTGAATGCACTACCTGACAAGTTTTCTCTCTTTCTCTTTCTCTCATTCTCTTTTTCTTTTCTTTTGAGAGAGAATCTCTTTCTGTTGCCCAGGCTGGAGAGCAGTGGCACAAACTTGGTTCACTGCAACCTCCGCCCCCACTTCCCCCACTCCGGACCACTGGGTTCAAGTGACTCTTCTGCCTCAGCCTCCTGAGTAGCTGGGACTACAGGCATGAGCCACCATGCCTAGCTAATTTTTGTATATTTAGTAAAGACAGGGTTTCACCATGTTGGCTAGGATGGTCTCGAACTCCTGGCCTGGTGATCCACCCGCCTTGGCCTCCTAAAGTGCTGAGATTATAGGCATGAGCCACCAAGCCTGGCCAGAGCAGGTGCACGGGCCACAGCAGACAGCTCAGGCAGTGCAAGGCCAGCTAGCAGGGTCACCAGTAGACCAGAGTCCCTCAGGCATCCAGAGGCACAACCTCTCCAGTGACAGGTCACCAGGGGACAGCATTTTCTATGAATAAGTTATCCTATCTAGAGAGAATGATGGAAACTAGTTGTTCGTTCGTTTGTTCTACTGCTTATCACTGTAGTAATTTGCTTATGTAGATACATTTTAAAATTAGGCCAATCAAGATCCACATAACAAAGACAATATAAATGCTAGATAATTGGAGAAATCCAGGTATTATTAGAAAACAGGAAGGACAGATACCATAAGATCAGCAGTCACTGGGAAAGCAATATCCTAGGTCCCAAGTCTGTGGCTTACATCACCAAGTTCTAAAAGACAAAAGCTAAAGAACTTGCCACTAAACTGCATTAAATGTACACTGCTGAGTTTTCTGTACATAAAAATAATTACAATATACATTTTCTTAAAAAAAAAAAAAAAGAATGGGTAGTCCCTTAAAAATGTCCATTATAATCGCCACATAATTTAACTGATTTCTAAATTTTTAAAATTTGTATTAGGTATTTTAATTATATTATTAAAAATAAAATATTTTAAATTACTGTATTATGTTTATTATTATTGTTAAAAATGCTGAAACTTCTTTGTAGATAAAGCATTATAAGAGTTTCTGTCGGGAGGCTGAGGTTGAAGGATTGCCTGAGGCCAGGAGTTGGAGGCTGCATGTGCTATGGTTGTGCCTATGAACAATCACTGAACTCTAGCTGAAGCAATATCATAAGACCTCATCTCAAAACAAACAGTTTTTTTTTTAAATAAGTTGCTAGAAAGTGAATCATTCATATAAACAGAATGTTATTAAATATTAATATAGTTTGCCAAATTGATTTTCATAATGGCTGTTTCAATTTGAACTCCTAACTATAAGGATAAAAGAATGCTCATTCTGCAGGAGGATCATTTGATCCCAGAAGTTCAAGGCCACAGTGAGCTATGATTGTGCCACTGGACTACAGCCTAAGTGACAGAGCAAGAACCTGTCTCTAAAAAGGAAAATGAATACTTCTTGAAAGCATACTTATCATCACCATTTATTTCTGTCATTAATATTTTGCCTAACCGCATACACAAAAGAACTCATTTTATTTGATTTAAAAATATTTTAAATTTTATCTCCTTCTTGTGAACAGTTTATTTCTTTAATTCATTTTAAGAATTTTATTGTCTTTGTCTAAGGATTTCCTTTGTCGTATTTATATATGCCAAATGTTTTCCCAGTTCCTTAACTATATTTTAAGCCTCTCTTCTAATATTCTAAATTGCAAGATTTAAGTTTTGGTACAATCCAAGTTTGTGAAGCATCTTTTGTTATTTTTTACATACTTTTTATGTTTTTAAATTATAAGTCAGTACATATTTGTATTTCCTTCTAAAATGTATTTTTTAAAAAATCGTTTCTGGTTTATTGCCTATTTATCTTCCACTAGTTTTTTAAAATTTTTATTAATTTATTTTCTATACTTCCTTTAGGTTATTTTTCCACCATATTTAGGAAGATGCTTATTAAACTTTAATATTCTCCATTTTCTAAGTCATACAAAATATAAATTTCCGAGTTCTCATTTAGCTTAAATGAGTTTTATATTATGCTACTGTTGAATCATAATTATAGAAATAAGGTATTTTATTCATTTCTCATGACATCTATTTTTGTTTCAGATCTATAGGTTTGAGATATTTTTATTATTATTGGTTTTATATTGTGGTCAAGCATCTATTTGAAATATTTTATAATTTGTTAAAAATTTATTTGTAACCTAGAAGCAATATTACTTGCAAATGCTGCATGCATCTTTGAAAAAAATGTTTATTTTCAGTATCTTTTGTGGTACTAATAGATATCTAGACTGATATTTTAGATCAATTCATAAATTGGTTTGGTTGTTTTCTATAATATTGAATGCTTACCTACTATATCTTGTTTTCTAGGATTTAACATTTTCCTTATAATTTTGTTTTTATTTTAGTTTGTTTTGATGGAAAGTTATTTGATATAAAATGTTTTTGTTTTTGTTTTTTGTTAAAAACTACCCTTGTGTTGACAGCTAATGTTTGACACTGAACTCAGTTCTTATATTCTTAGTTTAAAAATCACACTTGGACAAGAAAAAAAAAAAAGAATTTAAGCAAAAGACACACAGCAAAGAACATGCAGCACAGAGTAATTTATTGCAAAAGAAAAAGAATATTTTGAAAGTTAAGTGCCAAATAGACAGTACACCCTGAGAAAGGGAGAGGATTCAGGGAAGGCAGCTCCTAAGGCTGAAACAGCAAAGACTGTCACTAGGAAGACTTCCTTTATGGGAGTCTTAGTAGATTATTCATAATCGGGTGAGAAGAGGTGTTACTAGTAAGTATGTTCTGGGTGGTCCTGTGATGGCACATGCATAGTAGCTGTACATGCTTATTCATACATCACATGCCTCATTCGAATATTAAATCTCCACCCAGGGGAATATATTTTTTTCTACTGTAATAAGCAAAGGTTCACGCTGAGGACAGGTAAAGTCAAAAAATGTGCAGGCTGTCTACAGGGTAATTTCCCTACTGAAGACAGCTTTGCTTGAACGAGCTTAACTATAATATGAATGCTGGGGTTTACTGTGTTAACTGTAGGGTCACCACAGTTGCTGGGTCCTGAGAACATGGTGACTTCCTTAACTCCTATCCTGCTTCACTTGTAAGTAATGTCTTCTTACAAGAGAGCAGAAAATAAAATCCATTTTTTGTAAAATATTTTAATTCCTCTTTCAAAACTGTGCCCACATAATATCTCTTAGCAACTTTCACAGTGTCCCTAAAACATTAAAACTCTCACCAATCTTAACTCCTTAATTCTGAGAAACTTACTTCTGAGGCTCTCATTAAACACTGCTGTCTTATTGGTGGACTTTGCTTCTTAGTATCAGGAATAACAAGGTGTATTTTGGTATAGCATGTGGTTCAGGTAAAGGTGATTATAAATGCATGTCCTTATAAACATATATACATATATTAAATATTGATTTAAATTTTCAATTCCAGTTATTTAGCTTAGGTTTACCCAAAATATGTTAAAATGTTGACTTGGTTTCTTAGATTTTTCAAATTAGTAATACATATTTATTTTAATCAGTCTGACACATAGGCAAATTCCCAATGGCAGACACATGGGAGGCTTAGATTTAAGTCAATAGGCAATTTATTACTTTTACTATGAGGATTATACTTTCCTTTTTGAAGGACTGAAACACTCATGTTTAGCATTCTTGGCATCCCAGCCTGGTATAAATATGCAAGGGACTGAATTCTAATCAGAAGATTTCATGATGAGTAACACACAGCGATTAGGTTATAAGTTTTTCTAAGCTTAATGACTGTTTTTTCCCAGTGAGAATGCTCTGGTCACCTTGATTAGATTTGAGAGATATCCGCATATTTAGAAATGGTCCCTTTGGATGAAATATGTCCAGCATAACTGCTCTCAACTATTATATCTTGATTTTTTGATGTTTTATATTCAGTGGCTAATCTTTATAGAAATTTAAGGGACACATTTTTCTAAATTGGTCTCAAAATTCTCATAAGTTTTCAGTCTTGATCATTTCTTTGAGCTTCTAAGAATAAATGAGAACCATTTTTTGTTGAACTACAATGTCCTTTAATAAAAATAGGCAGAGGTGATACTAAATTATATGCTTTTAATATAGATTTTTAGTTTACAATCCTGTTAAAATATATGAAAGCATTACTGGTTAAATAGAAAACACATTTAGTATATACATTTTAAAATTTTAAATGATAAAAATGAATTCCTTGATCACAATTGTATACCCAATATTATATAATTCTATGTTGTTGATTATATAATTTTATAATTCTAAATAATAGCCTTGTGAATCTTCAAGATTTTTAAATATTTTCTGTATAGGAACTCATTTTATTCTAATGCTATTTTATAGGTTTAAAAAAATGAGTCAGAAATCAAATGACTTGTCTAGGTCATAAACAAGTAAAAAATGGATCAAGGATTCAAATTTGAGCAGCCTTGTTCCAGAGTCTTCTGTGTTATCCTGGAACTTGTGGTGACACACAGTAAGCAAAAAGAAACAAAAATACATGTATTACCCACAAAAGAGGAAGGGAACTTTATCTTATGGATATAGGAATCCAAGGAAAATAAAATATATTGTCCTAGGAGTAGAATGGTGGTACACTAGGCAATGACGATGTTTTTACAAAATAAACATAAAATTCAAATTTAACTGTCTATTTCTACTTATTAGTATAGCATAATCTTTCTCTTGTTTATTAAAAAAATACGTGAGCTATTTGTAAAAATTCCCACAAATACTTCTATCACTGTTTCCTGAAAGCTTTAAACAATACTCATGAAAAACCTAATAAAAGAACCAGTATTTGAAACAAGGAAGGAAACTATCACTATTATTTGCACAAGTGGTCATATTTTTTAAAAAATCTCTTCCAGGAAACTCAATTAATATACTGTTAGAATTTAAAAAAAATTTCACTTAAAAATAAAATGGGAATACTTTCACTTACAGTAGCAACAGAAAATATAAAATACCTATTTTTTTAATACAGATTTCAAAAAACAATTTTTTCTTAGAATAGATTGATTCTCAAAGATGGCCAAATAGGAACAGCTCTGGGGTGCAGTTCCCAGTAAGAGCAGCACAGAGGGTGAGTGCTCATCCGCATTTCCAAACAAGTTTTCACTGCCCATAGACCAGGAGATTCCCAGCCGAAAAGTGCCAGGAGTTTTCAGCATGGCAGTTACAGAGAACCTCATACAAGGCTGGGCTGCTTTTTCAACTAGCACCTGGAATTCCTGAGAGACAGAGCTGCCCATTCAACAGAAAGGGAGGGGGTTAAGACAAGGAGCCAAGGGATTTGTCTTGGCAGGTACCACTCCCACAAAACAAGCAATCTGCAATGCTCTGGATTGAGAGTTTCACAGCAAGCGCAGTTCAACACAGGACTGTCCAGTTCAGGGAGTGGAAGGGCGTCCCCCACTACCAAGGCAGTCCGCCACGACTCAGGCAGTTCACACAGTAACAGGGCAGAGCCTACAGCAGCTCACTAACATCTCTGCTGGCAAACTGTGACTAGACTACTCTGTGCAGGGCAGAGCATCTATTAACAAAAAGGCAGCAGCACAATGGGGACTTATAAATAAAGCTGACCTTCATAGGACAGAGCACCTAGGAAGAGGTGGTTATGAGTTCAGCTGCAGCAGACTTAAAGGTATCTGCCCAGCAGCTCTGCACAGAGCAGCAGAGCTCCCAGCACAGCACGTCAGCTTCTATAAGGTAGTGACTGTCTCCTCAATCAGCTTCCTAACCCCCGTATACACAAAGAGACATCTCATAAAGGGGAGCTCAGGCCAACATTGGGCGGGTACCCTTATAGGATGAGGATAGCAGAGGAAGAAACCTGCAACAACCCTTGCTGTTTTACAGCCCACGTGGGCGATCCCCAGGTGAACAGGGTCTGCAGTGGGCCTCCAGTGGTCCTGCAGCCGAGAGGCCTGACTGTTAGAAGGAAAACTAAGAAGCAGAAAGAAATAGCTTCAACATCAATAAAAAGGACATCCACTCAGAGACCCCATCTGAAAGTCACCAAATACAAAGACCACAGGTAGACAAAACTACTAAGATGAGAGAAGAAATCAGCACAAGAAGGAGGAAAATGCAAAAAAAACAGATGCCTGTTCTCCTCCAAGGGATCACAACTCCTCACCAGCTAGGGATAAAAGACGGATGGAGAATGAATTGGATGAATTTACAGAAACAGGTTTCAGAAGGTGCATAATAACAAACTTCTCAGAGCTAAAAGAACATATTCTAACCCAATAAAAAGAAACAAAGAATCTAGAAAAAAGGTTAGATGAGATGCTAACTAGGATAAACAGTTTAGAGAAAAATATAAACAACTTGATGGGGCTGAAAAACACAGCATGAGAACTTCACAAAGCATACGCAAGTTTCAACAGCCAAATTGACCAACCAGAAGAAAGGACATCAGAGATTGAAGATCAACTCAATGAAATAAAATGAGAAGGCAAGATTAGAAAAAAAAAAGGAGTGAAAAGAAATGAACAAAGCCTCCAAGAAATATGAGATTATGTGAAAAGACCTAATTTATGTTTTGATAGGTGTACCTGAATGTGACAGAGAGAATGAATCCAAGCTGGAAAACACTCTTCAGGATATTATTCAGAACGTCCCCAACCTAGCAAGGCAGGCCAACATTCAAGTCCAGGAAATACAGAAAACACCACAAAGATACTCCTCAAGAAAAGCAACCCCAAGGCACATAATCATCAGATTCACTAGGGTTAAAATGAAGGAAAAAATGCTAAGGGCAGCAAGAGAGAAAGGTCGGGTTACCCACAAAGGGAAGCCCATCAGACTCACGGTGCATCTCTCAGAAGAAACTCTACAAACCAGAATAGAGTGGGGGCCAATATTCAACATTCTTAAAGAAAAGAACTTTCAACCTAGAATTTCATATCCAGCCAAACTAAGCATCATAAGCAAAGGAGAACGAAAATCCTTTATGGACTAGGAATTGCCAAGAGATTTCCTCACCACCAGGCCTGCCTTAAAAGAACTCCTGAAAGAAGCACTAAACAAGAAAATGAACAACCAGTACCAGCCACTCGAAAAATGTACCAAATGGTAAAGACCATTGACACAATTAGGAAAATGTATCAACTAATTGGCAAAACAACCAGCTGGCATCAAAATGGCAGTATCAAATTCACACATAACAATATTAACCTTAAATATAAATGGACTAAATGCCCCAATCAAAAGACACAGACTGGCAAATTGGATAAAAATTCAAGACCCATTGGTGTGCTGTATTCAGGAAACCCATCTCATGTGCAAGGACACACATAGGCTAAAAACGAAGGGAAGGAGGAAGATTTATCAAGCAAATGGAGAGCAAAAAGGAGGAGGAGTTGCAATCCTAGTCTTTGACAAAATAGACTTTGAACCAATAAAGATCAAAAGAGACAAAGAAGGGCATTACATAATGGTAAAAGGAGCAATGCATCAAGAAGAGCTAATGATCCTAAATATATACACACCCAATAAAAGAACACCCAGGTTCATAAAGCAAGTTCTTAATGACCTACAAAGAGACTTAGAATCCCACGCAATAATAGTGGGAGACTTTAACACTCCACTGTCAATATTAGACAGATCAACGAGACAGAAAATTAACAAGGATATCCAGTACTTGAACTCAGATCTTGACCAAGCAGACCTAACAGACATCTACAGAAATCCCCACCCCAAATCCACAGAATATACATTCCTCTCAGCACCACATGACACCTACTACAAAATTGACCACATAATTGGAAGTAAATTACTCCTCAGCAAATGCAAAAGAATGGAAATCATAACAGTCTCTCAGACCACAGTGCAATCAAATTAGAACTCAGAATTCAGACACTAACTCACAACTGCACAACTTCATGGAAACTGAACAACTGGCGCCTGAATGTCAACTGGATAAACAATGAAATGGCACAAATAAAGATGTTCTTCGAAACCAATGAGAATGAAGACACAACACACCAGAAGCTCTGGGACACATTTAAAGCAGTGTCTAGAGGGAAATTTATAGCAATAAATGCCCATCAGAGAAATGAGGAAAGATCTAAAATCGAGAGTCTATCTTCAAAATTGAAAGAGCTAGAGGAGCAAGATCCAAAAACTCAAAAGCTAGCAGAAGACAAGAAATAACTAAGATCAGAGCAGAACTGAAGGAGATAGAGACTCAAAAAAATCCTTCAAAAAATCAACAAATCCAGGAGCTGGTTTCTTGAAAAGATCAACAAAATAGACCTAGTTAGATTAATAAAAAAGAAAAGGAAAAAGAATCAAATAGATGCAATAAAAAACGATCAAGGGGATATCACCACTGACTCCACAGAAATACAAATTATAATCAGAGACTACTACAGAAAGCTCTATGCACATAAACCAGTAAACCTGGAAGAAATGGATATATTCCTGGACACTCACAACCACCCAAGCCTAAACGACAAAGAAGTTGAAACCTTGAACAGACCAATAACAAGAGCGGAAGTTGAGGCAGCAATTAATAGCCTACCAACCAAAAAAAGAGTCCAGGTCCAGAGAGGTTCACAACTGATTCGTACCAGACAGACAAAGAGGAGCTGCTACCATTCCTTCTGAAACTATTCCAAACAATCCAAAAAGAGGAAATCCTTCCCAAATCATTTTATGAGACCAACATCATCCTGATACAAAAACCTGGCAGAGACACAACAAAAAAAGAAAACTTCAGGCCAATATCCATGATGCACATAGACGCAAAAATCTTCAATAAAATACTGCCAAACCAATTGCAACAGCACATCAAAAAGCTTATCCATCACTATCAAGTAGGCTTCATTTCAGGGATGCGAGGCTGGTTCGACATATTAAAGTCTGTAAACATAATCCATCACATAAACAGAACCAAAGACAAAAACCATATGATTATCTCAATAGATGCAGAGAAGGCCTTCGGCAAAATTCAACAGCCCTTTGTGCTAAAAATGCTCAAGAAACTAGGTATCAACAGAATATATCTCAAAATAATAAAAGCTATTTATGACAGATCTCCAGTCAATATCATACTGAATGGGCAGTAACTGGAAGCACTCCCTTTCCAATCCGACACTAGACAAGGATGCCCTCTGTCACTGCTACAATTCAATACAGCATTGGAAAATCTAGCTAGAGCAATTAGGCAAGAAAAAAAAATAAAGCGTATTCAATTAGGAAAAGAGGAAGTCAAATTGTCTATTTGCAGATGATGTGATTGTATATCTAGAAGATCCTATCATCTCAGGCCAAAATCTCCTTAAACTGATAAGCAACTTCAGCAAAGTCTCAGGATACAAAATCAGTGTGCAGAAATCACAAGCATTTCTATACAACAATAAGAGAATAACATAGAGAAAAATCATGAGCAAACTCCCATTCACAACTGCTACAAAGAGAATAAAATACCTAGGAATACAACTAATAAAGGACACAAATGACCTCTTCAAGGAGAACTACAAACCACTGCCCAATGAAATAAGAGGGGACACAAGCAAATGGAGAAACATTCCATGCTCATGTTTAGGAAGAATCAATATCATAAAAAAGGCCATACTGCCCAAAGTAATCCATAGATTCAATGCTATCCCCATCAAGCTACCAATGAAATTCTTCACAGAACTGGAAAAAACCACCTTGAACTTCATATAAAACCAAAAGAGAGCCAGCATAGCCTAGACAATCCTAAGCAAAAAGAACAAAGCTGGAGGCATCATGCTACCTGATTTCAAACTATACTACAAAGCTACAGTAGTCAAAACAGCATGGTACTGGTACCAAAACAGAGATATAGACCGATGGAACACAACAGAGGCCTTGGAGGCAACACCACACATCTACAACAATCTGATTTTGACACACCTGATACAAACAAGCAATGGGCAAACTGCACGGCAAAAGAAACAGTCATTAGAGTGAATCGGCAACCAACAGAATGGGAAAAAATTTTGGCAGTTTACCCATCTGACAAAGGGCTGATATCCAGAATTTACAAAGAACTAAAACAGATTTACAAGAAAAAAACAAGCCCATTCAAAAGTGGGCAAAGGATATGAACAGATACTTTACAAAAAGAAGACATACATGAGGCGAACAAACATTTGAAAAAATGCTCATCATCACTGGTCATCAGACAAATGCAAATCAAAACTACATTGAGATACCATCTCACGCCAGTTAGAATGGTGATCGTTAAAAAATCTAGAGACAACAGATGCTGGAGAGGATGTGGAGAAGTAGGAACACGTTTACACTGTTGGTGGGAGTGTAAATTAGTTCAACCATTGTGGAAGACAGTATGGTGATTCCTCAAGGACTTAGAAATAGAAATTCCATTTGACCCAGTAATCCCATTCCTGGGTATATATCCAAAGAATTATAAATCGTTCTACTATAATGACTCATGCACATGAATGTTCATTGCAGCACAGTTTACAATAGCAAAGACCTGGAACCAACCCAAATGCCCATTGATGATAGACTGTACAGGGAATATGTGGCACATATACACCATGGAATATTATGCAGCCATCAAAAACGATGAGTTCGTGTCCTTTGTAGGGACATGGATGAACCTGGAAACCATCATTCTGAGCAAACTGACAAAAGAACAGAAAATCAAACACCACATGCTCTCACTCATAGGTGGGTGTTGAACAATGAGAACACATGGATACAGGGAGGGGAGCACCACACACTGGGGTCTGTTGGGGGGAAATAGGGGAGGGACAGTGGGGGTGGGAAGATGGGGAGAGACAGCATGCGGAGAAATGCCAGATATAGGTGAAGGGGATAAAGGGAGCAAATCACACTGCCACATGTGTACCTATGTAACAATCTTGCATGTTCTTCACATGTACCCCAAAAAAAAAAAAAAAAAAAAAACAAGCAATGAGGAAAGGATTCCCTGTTTAATAAATGGTGTTGGGGAAACTGGCTATCCATGTGCAGAAAGCAGAAACTGGACTCCTTCCTAACACCTTATACTAAAATTAACTCCAGATTCTTTAAGGACTTACACAGAACACCTAATGCCATAAAAACTCTAGAAGAATACCTAGGCAAAACCATTCAGGACACAGGCATAGGCAAGGATATCATGACTAAAACACAAAAAGCATTGGCAACAAAAGCCAAAATAGACAAATGGGATTTAATTAAACTCCAGAGCTTCTATACAGCAAATGAAACAATCATTATAGTGAACTTGCAACCAACAGAATGGGAAAAAATTTTTGCAATCTACCCATCTGGCAAATAGCTAATATCCAGAATCTACAAATAACTAAAACAGATTTACAAGAAAAAAACAAACCCATCCAAAAGTGGGAAAATGATATGAACAGACACTTTTCAAATAAGACATACATTAGGCCAACAAACATATGAAAATATGCTCATCATCACTGATTATTAGAGAAATGCAAATCAAAACCACATCGAGATAGCAACTCATGCCAGTTAGAATGGCGATCTTTAAAAAATCTGGAGACAACAGATGCTGGAGAGGATGTGGAGAAATATACTGTTGGTAGGAGTGTAAATTAGTTCAACCATTGTGGAAGACAGTGTGGTGCTTCCTCAATGACCTAGAAATAGAAATTCCATTTGATCCAGCAATCCCATTACTGGGTATATACCCAAAGGATTATAAAGTATTCTATTATAAGGACACATGCACATGTATGTTCATTGCGGCACTGTTTAAAACAGCAAAGACCTGGAACCAGGTCTTTGTCATGCCCATCGATGATAGGCTGGACAAGGAAAATGTGGCACATATACACCATGAAATACTATGCAGCCATAGTATGCAACATAAATACTATGCAACATGAGTTCGTGTCCTTTGTAGGGACATGGATGAATCCAGAAACCATCATTCTCAGCAAACTGACACAAGAACAGAATATCAAACACCGCATGTTGTCACTTATAGATGAGTGTTGAACAATGAGAACATATGGACACAAGGAGGGGAGCATCACACACTGGGGTCTGTTGAGGGGGGCATGGGAGGGACAGGAGGTGGGTAGGGAGGTCGGGGAGGTATAACTTGGGGAGAAATGCCAGGTACAAGTGATGGGGGTATGGAGGCAGCAGACCACATTGCCATGTGTGTACCTGTGCAGCAGTCCTGCATGATCTGCACGTGTACCCCAGAATCTAAAGTACAATTTTTAAAAAAAGACTAAAAAGCTCACAAAAAGAAAAGAAAGTAGAGAGATAATTGGATATATGTGCCTACTAATAGATGGTACATCTGTGTGAAGTCACTAAGCACATACTGAGTAATTAGTACATGGCAGGTACTCTATTGATAAAATGTGTGAGCCAAAACATTGTCTGTACAGAACTTAGTCGTGTTGTAGAAAGAGATTAGTAATGTGGCACTTTAAAAGTTATTATATAATAGAAAAGAGTAACTAAGTGAGGAAGATCATAAAAATTATCCCAAGAAAGAAACAATATAGATCTAAAATTGAAGTTATTCCCAGCTGCAGAGTGGGAGTTTAAAGTGTTACGGGCAGAGAGACCCTGTTAATAAAGACCCTGACTGTGCTGGAAAATTTAGCACCTGTGATTGAAAAAAACCTGATGAGTTAAAATACAGTAAGCAAATGGAAGTACACTACCATGTGAAACTGCGATTGTAGGTACATGCTAGATAACGTTACACCTGGTCAGATATGTTAAAGATGTATTTGGAAGAGCCAAAGAAGGCCATTACAGCATTTTGGGTGGGGATGGGATAAGGATTCAGGGAAGTCAGAAACAGGAAGAAAGGAGATCACAAAACGTGCAATCAGAGATGATACTCAAGTTTCTAGCTAGAATAGTATCATTTAGTGAGACAGAAATACTGGGGTGGGGGTTGGGGAGGAACCCAGAAGATTTCAGGATACCAGAAAGAAGAAATTAAAAAAAAAAAACCCTAAACTCACTCTCTCTCCATCTATCTATCTGCATTCACTTGTGTTTAGTGTGTGATAGAGTTTTCAATGGTGAGGAAAGAGAGTTATTCAATAAGGGGTGATAGGACAGATGGCTAACTGTGGGGAAATTTTACAATAGATCATAATTTCAAAACTTTCAACAAGGTAAATTTAAAATATATTAAATAAATATCCTATAACATTGAAATTTATTGAGAGAATTATGAGAATGTACCAATTAAAAGTTAAAA
This sequence comes from Cebus imitator, assembly GCF_001604975.1. Lineage (NCBI taxonomy): Eukaryota > Metazoa > Chordata > Mammalia > Primates > Cebidae > Cebus > Cebus imitator. The sequence goes on from NW_016107431.1 coordinate 3,718,454, forward strand.
TATTCTTGAATTAGGGAATATTCTGGTTATCAAGGTATTGAACTCATCTTCAAACTGGCCCTTCTGTGCTCTGCTTTGTGAGGCTGGTGTTGGAGCTTTGCAAGCCTTTTTTCTCCTTTGATAGCTGGTTCCTGTTAGATTCTTCCAGTACAGCTCTTCCAATAGAAGGAAGCCGTATGAGGAAAAAGGACGTACTACATCTGTCTGACTCCTATTCCTTGAACAATTGCCACAAAGACACTTGACTCTGGCAGCAACAGAGTTAATTTGAGGAACAGCAGCTGATTCCAGTTCGCAGTCTTTCCTCATACATAGAAGTCACATTCTGGCATCTCACAGATAGTACCGGGGAGCATCACTCCTAAGAGAGCTGAGTCTCAGATTCATAGGATTCCTCCTCCAAGCTTGTAAATTTTAATAATTCCAACCTGGTCTTATTGTCCCCCCAGTCTTAGAGATGGCAGCTGTTTTCTTCTGTGATATCTAGGTGCCTCCTTTTTTCTAGTTCTCTAAGACCCAGTTTACAATTTTTAAATCAAAACTCTGTTCAATAATCTGATGAAGTTTCTGTATTTTGACTAGACCAACTGATAAAGAACTGCTATTTAACTATGATACCTATTAAAGAAACATTAAAAGAAAATAATTAAATAATTGTTGATGCTTGGTAGAAAACTGGCCAGTTTTCTACAGGAACTTACTCTTTGTGAAGCACTTCTCTAAGGGATGGGAGTCAAAAAGGCGGGTGGAATCATTGACCTCAGCAGCTTAAATGACAGTGAGGGGGGAGTGTGAGAGTAAGTTCTAAACACATAAGCAAGTCCCTGTTGATAAGAGCTTTGATAAAGATAGAAATGAGTGATATGCTAGAGTTGCAACAGTGGCTACAGAGAGAGAGGAAGTTGAATATTTGACTTGAGACATAACAGTTGATAAAGAGCAAACTATGAAAAGATCAGAGGGAAGAGCTTTGTAAGTACGAGGAAAAGCTGTACAAAGTCTTGAGATTGAAGTAAGCTGGCATTCTTGACGTTATTGAAAGAAGAGCAAAAAGAAAAGTCTGCGTTACTTCAAGGCGAGGAAAAAGAAAGTAGGAGAGGAGGAAAGTGGAAATAAATAAGATTACAGAAAGCTGCAATCAGATCATGTAGGTTATATTAGTTCTGAAAAGATGTTTTTATTTTACTCTAGTTACACTGAAAGCACTGTGAACTTTAAGCTATAAATGATATAATCTGATTTATTTAAAAGATCAGTCTGGCTGCAGCCTAATGTCAGTCATGAGGGCCAGTATTAGGACAGGGGTGGAGATAACAGGACAGTCAGAACAGTTAGGTTACTGGACTGGCTCAAATATGATGATGGCATTTATTAAGGGAGCATATGTACAAACTAAACACTGTAAGATTTATGTACAAGAAGCATATTTTAAATTGAAGGAGGAGACCTAATATTTGCAAAGAAAACATGGAGGCACTGGATGCAGTGGCTCGTGCCTGTAATCCCAGCACTTTAGGAGTCCAAGGCAGGCAGATCATTTGAGGTCAGGAGTTTTAGACAAGCCTGGCCAACGTGGTGAGACCTTGTCTCTACTCAAAACAAACAAACAAAAAACATGGAAAATGAAATTATGGTGCAACAATAGTGTACAACACTGAACACTTATTAAATAATTTTAGGTGTATTTTTAATAGAAAATATATGTATGGTCTACACAAAATATAGATTACTACAATATGTCCATATGTGTACATAGTCCAATGTCTTATTCCCTTGTTCTTTGAAAATGAGCATTTGTTTTTGTATATGGTCAGAAAAAATATTCTTCCTGGCCTTAGCAATGTTCTTAGACCTCAGGTAATTCTAGATTTCATAATATCAAATGATATTTTTTATTTTATGCTACTTTTTGCTGTTTCTCTATAATATGTACTTTTACTACCATTACTTATATTTGTATGTAAATATGAATTCATTTGGGTTCTCCCTAATTAGTCACGTTTAGACCTTCCCTGCTTCAGAGTTATTTTAAAATACGTTTTTAGGAATTATATTTATTCTTTACTTTTAAAAATAACTTTGTGACATACGATTAGCATTCAATAATATTTAAAGTGTGAAAATTTACAAGGTTTTGGCCCATTACATAGTTTTTATAAATGTGATTATGATTCTACCCACCACCATAAACGTATCCTTGTAGCTGTTTGTGACCTCCTTCCCCAGCCTCTACTCACTTTCATCCTCAGGTAACCACCAATCCACTTTCCATTATTCTAGACATGTTTGCATTTTCTAAAATTTTATATAAATATGACTTTATAAAATACAGCCTTCATATGGCTTTTACATTTATCATAATTATTTTGAATTGTATCTGTGTTGTCACATATGTCCATAGTTCATTTCTTTTCATTGATACCTAGTATTGCATAGGAGAGTAGATATACAATAAAAGGTTCATCCATTCGTGTGTTGATAGTCATTTGGATTGTTTACAGGTTTGGGCCACAGATAAAAGTTGCTATGAACATTTATGTACAATTCTTTGTATAAACATATGCTTAAATCTCTTTTGGTTAAATAACTAAGAGTGGAAGAACTGGAACATATGATCAACATCACACTTTTTTTTCAAAGTGCTTATATCGTTTTACATCTCTACCAGCGAAGTATGAATTTTTTGTTTCCATTATATCCTTGTGAACACTAGGTATAATCAGTCTTTTTAATTTTAGCTATTCCATTGAGTATATAATAGTATCCCCTTTTGATTTTAATTTACATTTTTCTAATGCCAAATAATGTTGAGCATAATATTAAGAAATAAAACAACTGAATTTTTAAAAATGGCTATGAATTTAAACAGTCACTTCATTACATTTTTGTTTCAGAGTCATTCATTTACCTTGTATTATTTCCTCACTTATAATCATATGTAATGACTGCATGGTTATATTTTATCTTAACATTTACAGGTTATTTTTCTCAATTCTAAGTGTCTGTCAGAATTTTATAAGACTTCACTGAATTTTTAATTTCGTCTTCATCAACACAGCATTGCCTATCAGCTTTTAAATACATATCATGCATAAGTCCATGAATAATTTACATGTGCTATTTCTACCCCTTCCAATAATTATGCAAGGCTAACATATTGTTTCCAATACTAAGAAGATAACCAGTGATTTTTTTTTTTTTTGTCCAAGGTCGCATAGATTTTAAATGATGAAGTTCAAGATGAGGTTCAAGAGACATTCCAGAACCTACATGTTTTCTACTTCATTTTGTTTTGCTCTCAAGGTTAGCATTAACTTAATTTCACTTACTGAAAAGACTTAGTACATTTTCAATATGCCACAATTTTTTCCCAAAGTCTTTTGAAGCAACATAACTCTATCCCATGAAAAAGAAAATAGGTAAACATAGTACTGAACAAGTAACTCAACAATAAAAAAGTTATACTGTTAAGGCTATTCTTTCTTTATGCATTTGAAGGATGTCAGTTTCAACTTGAGACCCACAAATTGATACATGTTTCATGATGTGAATTTGGGATCTTTTCTCTAGAACATCTTTCTATAAACCAGTATTTAATGTACATTATTAAATCAATATTGCAGAAACATATTAATGATTATGAAGCTTTAAGAAACTAAAAGCTTTCAAATATGTTCATGTATGACTTATAAAAAACAGCTATGAATGAACAAGTATTTTACAATGACTTTCTCATTTCTTAAATTCATATTTTAGAACACCTTTTGTTATGCAAAAATATATATTAAGTACCTCTTGTACGTCTTGCACTCTTGTTGCATGTACTGACAATTTTCTTGCCTCCATGATAAGGAATTTTTGCACTGATATCCAAAAATCAGTTTATTGGCATATTCATGTTAAAACTCATATAAGGAGAAACTATATATACATACACACACCTATACACACACATATATAGCTTCTCCTTAGGAGTTTTATATATTTATAGTTGACCCATATCCATATAGTTGATTCTTGAACAACATGGGTTGGACCTACATAGGTCTACTTATATGCAGATTTTCTTCCACCTCTGCTATCCCTGAGACAAGACCAACCCTTTCTCTTCCTTTTGTTCTCAGACAACTCAAGTGAAGAAATTGAGGAAGAAAAGCTTCATGATTTACTTCCACTTAACGAATACTAAGTATATTTACTCGGCCTTTTGATTATTTAAATAACATTTCCTTTACTCTAGCTTACTTTGTTATAAGAATATAGAACCTAATACATACAACATATACAACATGTGTTAATCCACTGTTTATGTCGTTGCTAAAGCTTCTGATCAACAGTAGGCTCTTCGTAGTTACGTTTTTGAGGAGTCAAAACTTATGCATTTAATTTATAACCCTGCTTCAGTATCATAATCAATATCATGCATATAACATCTATATATTCTCCATATTCTTTTACTTTTTTTCTATTCTCTATGGTATTAACCTATCAAAAACTCAAATCATCCTGTTGTTCTGCAGTATACCAAGGCAGATGAATGTAAGAGCTAGAGAAAAATATGCAGTCTCACTGACTGCTTGTTCTTTGAATTGATGGCAACAAATCCCAAGTAAGCCTTCAGTCCTGTCCATAAATCTTGTTGAATTTCTATTCAGACATTTTCTTTTTCTCTCTCTTTATCCATTCTCTATACTTCTCCAAGCTGCTCCCTTTCTTAGGTAAGTGAGCTTTGCGGGATCTTTAGGTTTTGCAAATTTCAGCTTTTGCTAAGAGAGGGAGTAAGAAATTGAGAATCATTTATCTTAACAAAAACTTAGACTCAGGTGTACCTGCACTTCTTAGGGACTTACACCAGCATCAAAATTCTCTTTACTTTTTCTGACCCTTCCCTTTTTAAGTACAGGGAATAGTGATGTGCTATCCAGGGAGTAGAAGTATCACTTCTCATTCATACTTCCAAAGCCATTGTTATGACCTGGGATTTTTACATCCCATCCCTAAAAGCTAAGCCACTGAGCTTCCTGTCAAGATATTTGTTGTGTTCTGCTGTACCATTCAATGCAACAGGTTAAACTATCTGAATGAAGGAAAGCATAGGGATTGCGTGAAATATTAAGGAATTTTAAGAAATAGAATATTTTACACACACACACACACACACACACACACACACACACACACCTGAAGTTTTCCAAATTAGCCAAAGAACACAGAAACTGTCTATAAATTGATGAGGTTTCCTTAATTGATAATGAGTTCCCATTATTAGAGATATTAAGGTGAATTAGAGCAATTATCACTCTAGTATATTGTGCAGTAAATTAGTGCATTATAAAGAGATTGGAGAGGATGGCCTTCTAGGAAATATGAATTTTATGGTTCACACAAACTTAAGTTTTATGCTTGTGGTGAAAAGATTCATAATGTAGAAAAGCACTTCTGTCCAAACTCTTTTCCTAAGACACATATTTCCCTGACACACTACAACTAAGATGACACACCACAACAAAGAACTCAAGCATGCTCTGGATTATTTAGGTATCTGCAGTGGACAGAAGGTTATAGTGATAATCTAATAAAACATTCTAAATCTCAACAAACCCTTTGTGTTGTTTTCAGGCTTCAGATAACCATCAAATTTTGGAAGATAATTATGTAGGAGAGTTTCAGGTATCCCATGAATATCAGGAAAAATATATTCCTCTTGTAAATAGGCCATCATGACCCACCATTTTGCTCCTACCGCACTATTTGTAAAACTGTTCTAGAAGGTAAAAGAGAATAAAATAGAACACTGATTTTTCTACTTGTATGTATGCATGTCACAGTCACAGTGTTGCTGAGACTCCTACCTATGAAATTCATAAACTATAAAAATATTTCAATATAATTAAGTATTGATTAATAACAATACATGTATTATAGATTTTTAAATGCTTAATGAGTTTTATTCATTTAGAGTTGAAGATATAACTTTAAGATTGTTCTCACAAATTGTGAGACATTAATTACAGTGTTTGACAGGCACTTAACAGTAATAGATTTCTATAAAACTATCACAGAGGCCATGATCTACCTTTAAAAAGCAATAGGTAGAATAACTGTGTAGATTGAGGCACACATGTTAAGAGGACTTTATGGAATGGTTTGCAAATGGTGAATTTACAACAAATGAAAACTTCTTATATGCAAACTTTGTGTTACATTTCTTATCTTTGAAATCTTCAAAACAAGAGAATTTAAAGAGTCACTGCATATATTTCAGGAGTTGCTATAAAGGATGCTTCAAAATATTTATGTAGGATACTGAGACATTAATATATGGGACATTCTCTAGTACAGTATTAAAGATAAAACTTCTCTAGTGTGAATGCTATGGGAATAAATTATTAATAAAATTACACTTCTTGCACTTTTCTCAGGAGTGTTACATAAAATAACAGATATTCGCCAGAGAGACTGATGATTTAAAAAAATATATTTTGAGGACATTTTGATTTATGTTATTAGATTTGGTATATTGAGAGAGTTAATTTTGTTCTTTGACATTAATTTTAATCCCATGGGGGAAAAATGGTTGATAAAGATTTCTTGGACAGACAAAATTGTTGCTAGTCAGCCATAATAGGGTTTGAAGCTATTTTAAGTCAAAATGAGTTTTTTAATTCTCTAGTGCAGGTAGAATTAATTCCTTACTAACCTCACAACAAATTTCAAAGAAACTAGGTCTGCTGTAACTGTTAAATTGTGGTCGAATTAGGAAATGTTGAAACGGTCTCATCAAGAATCCCTGTATAAGGCCATTTAGGACATTAACAGAGTCCCCCAAATCTTGTTCAAAGGGTCTGTTCTTATCTTCATTTTGCCATTGCGTGGCTCATTTGAAACAGCCAGCATGTCAGAAGCAGTTTATAACTATGGCTGAAGAAACCATTCACCACACCTCGTTAACTAGCAATTTTACCTCAAGATCATCCTATTTGATTCCTTATGGTTTATTCTTTTGAATAGAAAATAACAGCGCAAGTTATAAACATACTTCTTGAGTGTGGGTGGTTTCTTGATGAGTCAACTGATAATATTAATGCAGTTTGTTGGTTACCAATGTTTGTTATCTGCATATCCGTGTATGATTTGCCAGGGTAGCAACAAAATTCTCTGAACAATAATAGTCTAGATGCTTAATGTTCTATCTTTGTTGTTAATTCCTTTCCTCTTCCCCTGGAGTTTTATAATGTGAACGTGGTCAAGTAATTTGTGTTCTAGTCCCTGCTGTACAGTTGGCTCACTCTACTTGAGTAAACACCAAGGCAATGCTTATTCCTACCAACAGAAGTGTTCATTCCTCAAGTGAAATGAGGACTGCCCTTTCTCCCTCTCTTTTTCACACACAGCCACACACAAATGCACGCTTTTTTCCTTCTCCATTTCCTCTCTCCCAAGAAAGAATCAAACTGAATTTTATTTTCTAATGTTTCTGGTAGTTGTCACTGTAATTGTGCATATTTGGCACATTTTTTATCATTTTTGACAGAGTCTGGTGACTCTCTTGTATGAAGTAGTGACTCAAATGAACCTTCTTTTTTCTCTTTAAATTTTTTAAGGTACAGTTTAATTGTTAACTCTTCCATTAGATAATATAAAAATTATAATAGATATTTCCTGCCATTTTTATCAAAATCCAGTAATTATGTTTTTAGCCTATTGTGAAAGAAAAAATTTTCATCCTTATTTTTCTAACTCTTCTTTGACTTTTAGACTGCCCACTTTTTAATTCTATATAATTTTTATATTTTTAATGTCAATAAAACTTGTATTAACTCTTGAGAGTACACATTTTCTAGATTGTTTTCTAAGAAATGAAAGCCAGTATAGAAAGCTCAATATGTAATGGTTGAATTTGTTTAATTCTCTAACTACTAACTGTGGAAAAGCTTCCTATTCTTTTCAGTGTTGCCTCTACAGAGCCTGGAGAGAGCCAGGACCATGAATTTTTGGTTTACTGACTAACTGCTTTTACAGTAAGACTCTCACAGCCTGGGGCCTCAAAGTCAGCAACTCAAACTCCTCAGCACAGGGTGAAACATACTATACTCAGAAATCTCTTTTCAAGTATTGTTAGCAGTTAGCATAGGTTGAAGTCAGAGCCTGATGTAACCAAAAGAGAGCTCACACCCCTACCCACATCCTCCTGCCACCAGCAATGTGTAACTTAGGCACATCTTTCCATAAAAATACTGAGAAGTTGCCCAGATTTGGCCTTTTTACCCATTTTCTTGACATAAGTCCTTTATTCAACTTCCACTTTCTAATCAGTCAAGTATGCCAATTCACCCATCTCCTATTTACATTCATTCACATATTATCCACATTATTTAAAGTTTACAAATACAAATAAAAAAGGTTACAATACTAATAAAAAAGATAACGTATATCTCAGTTTCATTGTGTAATTAAATCTCATGTTCTTATACTTTAATTTCTCCTGTTATTGATTACCTGATGTATTTTATATACTTAATAACATTCTGCCTACATTTATTTCAATTCTTGATGGATAACATATGATTTGATATTATGTGTTCACCCCATTACTGAAATAATCTCAATGACAATAATGGTTATACGTAAACTATATAGACCTTATTACATCCAAAATATAATTCTTAGTATTTCACACAGTGACTCATTTAATCTTCACAACAACCCTATGATTTTCATACAATTATTGCTTATTTTACAAGTGATGAAATGGAGGCACAGAGAGGAAAAAAGAACTTGGGATGGTTAGAACCAACAGCTACGTATACAATTAGCAAGTATACAATACAGCAAGGTAGCCAAAAGTAGAGACTAAGCTGAATGGAAATAGCAAAGATCATTAGAACCAGGTAAACAAAAACTAAAGCAACATTAGTGGGTAAAGGGGAGGTGATGATGATAAAGGGGAATATAATTATCTGGAAAAAAAATATTACTGTCTGTGGTTGACTTTTTGTAATATAGGGTGAGACAAGTAGATATTCTGACCTCCAGGAGATTACAGTATAATGAAGAAAGAGAAAAATAAATTAACAATATACAGTTTGTTTTCAATTAAATTATACAGAATTTTAAGTGCTATCAGCTGCAATAAAAAGTCCAGGTACCTATATAGAATAAAATTTTAAAAATCTAGGTAAATATGAAAAATGGCTAGATTCCTTTGAAACATTTTAAGTATGCAGTATATTTAGACTGCCTTCAGCAGTATATCTTTGTTTTTGAATGAAACTAAAAGTCACTGAAAAAATTATCTTTAGTTTTTTTCTCCATACTATAAACCTTTCTGTTAAAAGTGTGAAAATAATTATTAATAAGGGTTCTCTTGTACGTTGTCATTAGCAGATTTCTTAAGTCTAGATGGTCTATCCAGATTTTATGTTATTAATATTTTTGTATTGAAATTATACCATATTCAAAAGAAACGATTTGTTCTAATTTGGAAAAATCAGATTTGATACTAATGGATTAAGGAGTTAAAAATAAATCTCTTAGAAAGAGATATTTAATTTACATTTTAATCAGGCTACTTCTATCCAAGGTGCCCAAACCTTCTCTTTTGAGCAAACCAGGTTAAGTGTATTAATAGTTGGGCTGTTAAGCACATCACTTAATATTGTTCACTAACATTTATTGATTCCTGAAAAAGACTTGCTGGTAAAGCCTCATTCCTGTACCGCTAAGATTAGGTTTATCCTGCATTAACACTTTAGTTTGATCATTTAAATGTCTCCCAAGTTCAAGTTTTACATTTTAATTTATTCTTAGGCCTGTGACAATGCAACTAAATCTTTAAGACTTGCTCACTAGAATGTTTTAGCCTTGATTTTAATAAGCTTGGGAAAATTGGCAGCTTTAAATAACACAAGCAAAGCAGTATTTTTCAAGATTTTGTACATAACCACACATGATTATAAATGTTATGAACAATGGGATGTGATTGTTCATGGAAGAAGAAAGTTTCCTTTTATAAATTACAATACATCTATTCTTTCCAAGCAAGAAACTTCACAATAGTTTTGAAATGTATTTTTAAAATAGCCAGCAGGGTAAAACGTACAAAATGAGTCAATCATCAAATTAAAAGATGAGTAAAATTTTCTTATTTTAACACTGTCTCTGGGTTTACTCATGAGAAGGAAAGGTGCCCAAAGGTTGGAAATCAGCATATCCCCAGTTAACGATTTCTAGAATTAAACTAAATATTTTCTTCCACAAAATTTCTTTGTATTCCACAGCTTCATTTTTTTAAGCATGGTAGTCTCATTTGATGTTGGGTGACCATTTTAATTGCTCTTTTTTTGGTACAGAATATAAGGAGTCAAGATAATCAATCACCACTCACCTTCAAAGCAATCATTGGACTGTGGACCGTAGATATATCACCCTTTGTTATTTTGATATCCTTCACCTATTTCCTGTCTCCTCCATTTCCTAGGGAATTTTCTCAAGTTTCTTAGGAATCTATTGCATCTCTTAGAAAACATTTCACTTAAATTTAATAGGAGACTCCATGAATATGCTTCATGCACAGGCCATTTCTACCTAGTCACTCTCATAGATAAATCAAGATGAAATAACATGTGAATGCTCAGGTTGACTTTCCTAGGGTAACTGTGTAGCTGAGGTTTCTGGCAAGAGGTAGGCAACATAACTGTGCTAACTATGTGTTAGAGTTGTGACCTGTGCATCTGTTTATTAAGCTTTACAATAATAAAGCACAAATCACACTGGCTGATGAATTGGCCAAATCCAAAGTGATTATTAAACAAGTATTTAATATTTTCAAAGAAGAAAAGACTGTATTCCTAAGAATCACACATTCTAGAGGAAATATAAGATGTTTGAATCATAGTAACCTTAAGCAATTTAGCACATTTATTATGGACATATATATCACTATACCTGAAGATTTTATTTTTAGGTAAGTTACTATATAATAATCAAGTAGTAATGCTTGTTCTTTGAGGGTGACTGAGAGAAACTCTAAAGTGCTATGTAAAAGCTTTCCTTTTCAGGAAGTACCATGCTAGCAAACTAAGACCTGAGTGCTACAGCTGGCTGGGACCTATTTTGTTTATAGTTCTGAGCAAGTAATTTAAAGCTAACTTGGAATATTTTAAAAGGCTTCTGATAAATCATGGCATAATATTTTCCCAATGTATACAATTTTCTATCACTGGTGATATGTCATTTCTGAATCTGAAAAAAAGCCCCATGTTTCATTTTGCAAGGACATTAGTATGTTCTTGTTTCTGAATATTTTAGTCATAAATTCTAAACAAACCTATTTAATTCTTATATAACTTATGTAAATCCTTACATGACTATTAATTCTCCTTTAAGTGGTGAATCTCTGACACATATTTACCTGGGTCTTATCAGTAGACAGTGATGTCACTGATCCCCGCTTTTCCTGGCTTTTGCCCTTTTGATCTCTTACCATACTCCACAAAAATCACTTTGTTTCACCTTTGTATTCATCCTTGCCTACCTCCTCATCACCCATCTTCTATCTTCTGTCTCCTCTCCCTCTTCCCAGTATTTTATTGAAAATTAGTATTTCCTGGTACCATTTAAGATGCTGCTACCAGGCAGTAAAGAAGACTAAGTCACTATTATCTCACCATATCAACAGTAGATGCAAGGCCTGAAAAAAAAAAAAAAAAAAAAGGGGAAAAAAAAAAAAAAAAAAAAAAAAAAAAAAAGCAGTGAAAACCCTTCTTGACTTGGATCTTAGCAGAGTTTTATTTTTTGTTTGTTTTTTTTGATATGAGCCAAAATGCACAGGCAACAAGACCAAAACACAGACAAATGGGATTGTATAAAACTAACAAACTTTTACAGTAAGGGAAACAACCAACAGAAAACAAAAAGCAAACACAGAAAACCTATAAAATGGGAGAAAATATTTGCAAACTATACATCTGTTAATGGATTAATATCCAAAATATATAAGGAGTTCAAACAACTCAATATTAAGAAAACAGATAACCAGAGTAAAAAAAATAATGGACAAAGAACCTGAATAGAAAAGTTTTAAGACATACAAAAGGCTAATATATATATGAAAAGGTGGTCAACATCAAATCCTAGTGAAAACCACAATGAAAAGCCACCTCACACTGCTGAGAATTACTTGTATCAAAAAGTCAAAATATTAAAAGTGTTGGTAAAGATACGAAGAAAAAGGAATTCTTGTCTACCCTTGGTGGGAATGTAAATTAGTAAATGCATTATAAAAAAAACAGTCTGGCGTTTTTTCAAAAAATTGAAAATAGAAATACCATATGATCCAGCAATTTTACTTCTGGGTATATATGGAAAGAAAACCAAATCAGTATGTCAAAGAGACATGTGCACTCCCATGTTCATTGCAGTATTATTCACAATAGCCAATATAATCACCTTATGTCCATCAACAGATGAATGATGAAACTATGATATGTGTATGTGTATATATATACACACATAATGGAATAGTACCCAACCTTTAAGAAGAAGGAAATAACATGGATGAACCCTAAAGAGCATTGTACTAAGTAAAATAAGACAGGCACAGAAAGACAGATGCTGTATGATCTCATTTACATGTGGCATCTAAAAAAATAGAATTTATAGAAGCAGAGAGTAGGTTGTTAGTTACCAGATTCTAGAGATGTGGAGGGGGTGGGAAATGGAGTGATGTCAGTCAAAGGGTACGAAGTTCCAATTTAACAGTAGTAAATTCTGGAGACTTATTGTACAGCAGAGTGACTATAGCTAATATATCATAATTAAAATTGCTGAAAATAGATTTTCAATGCTGTCACCACAAAATTGTATGTGAGGTGATGGGTATATTAACTTGATATAATCATTCCACAATGTGTGCTTACATCAAAATTTCACATTTTATGTTTTAAATATGTTCAATTTTTCATTTGCCACTTAAAAACTAAAAAGTGTGGCCCACAGACCCACATCAGCATCACCTGCAAATCTGCTGAAAACGCAGAATCTCAGGCCCTGTAACAGACCCACTGGGTGAAAAGTGAATTTAACAAAATCCCCAGGGGATTTGTGTGCTCAGCAATTTGAGAGGACTGAAAATTGGTCTTGGGAAATAGAACTGAGCATGGGGAAAGGTAGAACAAGAAATAGAAGCTTTTTGTCTGAAGCTTTCAAAGTATTGTTTGACTTTTTTTTTTTTTTTTGCAATCTGCATGTTGTTTATTACTTTAATATTTCATAGTTTTTAAAGTGGTTTAAAAATAAATACCTGTGGCTCACACATGAAATCCCAGCACTGTGGGAGGCTTGTCAGATCACTTGAGGTCAGGGGTTTCAGACCAGCCAGGCCGACATGGTGAAACCCTGTCACTACTAAAAATACAAATATTAGCCAGGCATGGTGGCACATGCCTGTAATCCCAGCCACTCAGGACCTGAAGCAGGAGGATTGTTTAAACCCTGTGGGGCAGATATTGCAGTGGTGAGCTGAGGTTGAGCCACTGCACCCCAGCCTGGGCAACATATTGAGACCCTGTCAAAAAA
>NW_016107431.1:3732076-3749489 GCF_001604975.1 Cebus imitator
AAGTCGAATGTGGAGAAACGAAGACAAAATTACTGTCTTTATCATGTTGGGACATTTAGATCTTAGGAAAGTACACAATTGCATTAATGATAAATTTGCTAATATCAAAAATTAATGTGAATTGAAAAGTACAGTAAGCTGACAAACAGTGATTCAGGAGTGGAGAGTAAGATGGTAGTGGATACTTTTATGAGCCTGCATAGGAAAGCTTTCTAAGGTGAAATGAAAACTGAATAATGACCATTAATGATATTAACAAAGAAAGACATGGGTGCAGCAAGAGCAGACAACTTTCAATGCATCAAAAATGTATTAAAAAAAGTGCAGTTAGGTAGGTAACAGAAGAGGTTGTTGAGGAAGGCAGATGCCATATTAGGCAGAAATGTATAGGTCACTGTTAGATCTGGGCAATTAATTTAAGTGTATGGAAAGGTATTGGAGAACTGTTGGCATTTCAGAGGACGTCTCATGACCTAGTCTAATGGTTAGTTATTACGAAGTTTTTCCAACAGTTTCTTTTCTACTTGAATTTGTGCACAAGAAACTGTTTAGCACAATTTCTCCATCCATGTGTCTGTTCTCGTTTATGGAACTATTCCTAAGTAGGCTAATTTTGTCTCATTTCTGCACTGAGCACAGAGGTCCTCTGCCCTTGGTTCCAAAGCCTTAAGATGCCAAAGCTACTCCAAGACCACTGGAAGAATTATCAAAGGTGCAGTCCCTCTTCTCTTCAATTCCACGGTATATTTCCTCCTTCAGTTCTGCAGGTAGCACTATGTATACCGACTCTAACAAGCCTCAAAACACCATAGGGTCCTATGTGCACCCCTCTGTCTCTGAGAAGCCAGCATAATGTTTTCCATTCTCCATCTTTGGACTTCTCTATAATGCTGAATTTCCTGATTAGCCGAACCATGCAAGCAAGCAAACACACATACACACAAAGCCAATTAGCAAATTCAGTAGTGCAAATACACATCAGTGTCCAGTTCCTGGCTCCACCAGGCCAATAACTGCTTGGGCCCAGCTAAGACAACTGCTTACAGAGCCATTTACAGAACACTTGTGTCCATTAGATTGAGAGTAATGAACTAATTTCTATACATTAAAAGATCTAAAAATAATTAAATGAAATCATATGTATTAGTTTGATTTTTATCTGTATTTCTTTGAAAGTAGTTTTTTCATTGAAAATACATTTCTGATTTTAAAAAAGTATTTTTAAAATTGTGAAATATGCAAAAGCATAAAAAAGCAAATAGTAAACACTAGTGATCCTACCACTCAAAAAGAACGTCTGCTAACATTTTTGGGTTGTTTCGTGGGTATTTGTGTGTATACAAGTATTTGGTTATTGTGGTTTGTACCATTTTAGAAGTTGATTTTTTCACTTAATTTATTTTGAGCAGTTTTCACAACTAAAGCACATTGCAAGAATTCGATTTTACATGCTGTGTCTTAGTTTAAGTGTTAAATTTTAGACCTATTTATATTCTGTTTGCCACATGTACTTTTTTTGTGCTTTTTTTCCCTCTGTTGAGTTTTTGCTTATATAAACAGATCATAGCTTGATACTATCATTGATTGTAATATCAATTTACACAAAAATATTCTACATTTGGGATATTTGCATGAAATTTACACAGAAAGTGATTACACAGATTTTCCTTTTTTTTTTTTTTTGATATATTGGCTACTGCTGTTTCTTTTAGTACATATAATCCCACCCTACAAGTTTAGGCTTTAATTACTTTCTAAGATTACACTGCAGAGTGTTATTAAATACTTACATTTTCTAAGAAATACATGCAAATGCAGTATTTTATTAGACATTGCTTATCTGAGAACTGTTTCACATTTATTAATTTTTTGCCTCTCTACATAAGAAAATTGTGTTCAGCCATTATTTTGTTGCTATTAAGAGAGAGAGAGAGAGAGGAGAGAGAGGAGGGAGAGAGAGGAGAGAGAGGAGGGAGAGAGAGAGAGAGAGGGAGGGAGAGAGAGAGCACGCGAGCACCACATACTTTTAAACAACCAGTTCTAACAAGAACTATCACAAGGCCAACACCGGGGGATTACATTTCGATGAGATTTGGAGAGTCATATAAACTATATCAAAAATAAAACACATTTGCTGTATCAAGAAAGATTGCTTCCTAATCCTCATTGTCTTGGCATGGTCATTGCCAGGGAGTTTAAAGTTGGCCAGTTATTTTTCCCTTTTGTAAATGAATAATTTTTAAACTAGAAATGTATAGGGATTCTTATTTCAGGTTTTTAGAAGTGCTACACTTTCACAAAGGTATGCCTAAGTTTGGATATCTTTTAATTAATATTCCTCTGTGAACCCTTTCTATGTGCAAATTCAAGTCTTTAATACAGGAAGATTTTTAAAAATACCATTAATCTGCTCTTATATAACCTGTCAGCTTTGTTTCCTCCTTCTGGGTTGGCTCATCTTAATCAGTGTTCCATTTTTCATCTCTGACTTCTGAGATAATTTCTTTAAAGTTATTATTTATTTCATTAGTTTCATTTTATTTAAAGTATAATCTGATGGTCTCTCCTTTGTGGCTTAAGTAGTCATACTGTCTTTTCTATTTCCTCATCAGAAAGTCATTAGTTTTGCACTGAATTTTGTTTGAGAACTTGAATAAGACATTTTCTAAACATTGTTTCTTATGACACTGCTTAAAATTGACCTTCAGGGTGATTTCTTTTAAAATACAGCAATTTTATATACTCATGAGTTTTATTCTTGTTACTGTCTTCACTGTGATTTCCTGATACTCATATTTGAGATGAATTCTATTTATGTCTTTCAGACTCAGACAAATGAAGAAGCAAAATACTTGATTTTCTGTGGTTTACTTATCTGGGTCATATATCAAGCAGCTTGAGCAGAAAACTTTAATGGCTAAAGCTCAATCTCATCCAGACAAAAATGTGGTCTTCTCTCCCAGCTTTTCCCTCTACCACGTTTGGCTTGACCTTCCACCTTGGTGTGTAACTACTTCTATTCTTTATGGGGCATCGTAGTTATCCTTAGAAGCCAGCTTTAGCAGTGCCTTCCCTTTATGCCTTTTTTGGTTGTCTCTGAAAATTACAAACCAAGATCAAGTGCCAATTTAGATACTTTAAAGGGTGTAGCCTCTTTTGTCTGGCTGTCTTGCTAGAATTGCCAGTGATTATGTTCTTCTTGAATGGCTGTGACCTATCAGTGCTTCTTATCCTCGCGCCTCTAAGTGAAGGGATATCAGTGGGGCTCCACTGGGTTCACTTCCTTTATTCCTCATGGCATCTGTTCTAGCTTACAAAGGGGACATTACTGTTATGTCCAAAAAATTCTAATTCTAGCATTCTCCACTCTCTATATAAAGAAATTCAATTTAAATACTCAATTGTTGTGTCTATACTTTCACTTTTCAGAACTCACAGCACACACACACACACACACACACACACACGAGTGTGATGCAGTGGCACATTAGTGGCTTACTGAGCTCTCGACCACCCAGGCTCAAGCAGTCATCCTGCCTCAGCCTCCCAAAGCACTGGGATTACACTTATGAACCACAGTGCCTGACCTAATTTTTAATTTAAAACAAAAGAACCCTTCCAAAACTCACTTCTTGCATTTGGTCCCTAAACACACTTGTGATATCTGTTGCTAAACAATTTTTCCCCCTAACAAAATTATTTTCTTCGAAGAAAAATGATTAAGCGGTTATTACTTTCAGTTTTCTGGGTAATAATGCATATGTTTCTTTGGAGGTTTGGGGAATTGGTAGAAAACACCACAGTGATGGGCCTGCCAACCTTGTTTTCCAGGAGTATGAATGCTAACTGTAGATGTAAGATATACAGAAACAACTAAGATGGAAAATAGAAAATGTCCCAAGTAATAAATAAGTACCAAAAAAGGTTGAAGGAGAGTGGAGCATTTGTTGGACGGTATACAGAAAAGGCAATGAAATTTTATATGCGACTTGCAAGAGGGGTATGGTTTCAGGAGTTAATTAGAAAAAGAATAAAATTTAGAATTTGAGTGGTGTGTTGGAGATTTCTAATGTATTGGGATATAGTTGGCTTATTAGGATTGTTCATGATTTCCATTAGGACTTTTTCATATTTGCAGCTGAGACTTGGTTGTTATTACTTTTTAGGGCAATTTGTATCTTTGACTAAATATATACTCCTTGAATCATTCTTCTATAGTGTGTTTATGATAGTCATAACTTCAGTAGCTTGAAAGTTTTGCAGATATAAGCTTACAGTTTTTATTAAAAAGGTTTCTCAAACTGTTTTAGGAAATAACTTGATGAAAATAGGAAAGCAAATTTATCTTCATGAACTTTTGTTAGCAATGTTTCACCTAAATTTTCACTCTATACAAAATTGGATCACAACATAATCTAAGAATCTGAATCACTTTAACAAAAATATTTTTGTGCTGATTGCTTGTTTCCACTGCATTGCACTAATGAATTGAGAAAGAAAAATGAGAACATTTTATTGCATGAAAGGTGATGTGTAAATGCATTTCACAGCATTGCTACTAACCCTTTAATATTTTCTCCACTACCAATAATGTTTTCTTCCTGTTTAGAATAACAAAGCTTAAAGAAATTTATTCAAAAAGATATTATTTTTTAATCCTTTTCTAATCAGAAAATTTTGAAAAAAAAATCACATGAAATATTTTGAATCACTTAGTTTTATTGAGTACCAGAATATTTTCAGTACTGGGTTGAGAGATATGTAAACTTATTATGTACATTCAAAAATAGTATATCATAATACTATACTTACTCTTGATAGAGTAATAGTGAAAATGCTTATTTTCTCTGTAATACATATTACATTTTTATATGTTTAGGATTGCTTTAGTCTAAAATAAAATTATTAACTCAAAAAAAGCCTGTGACTTTATTTTTGCATACTTAAATGCTATTAAATCCTAAGACAGCATAACATCAAAAGCAATATATTTAAAAATTAGATAAATCTATGTCCAAATCTGAGCTTAAACAGTGACAAGTTGTATAATCCTGGAAAATTATTTCAATGACACTTCACTTCAGCTTTCCTATGAGCAAATGAAAATAAAACAACTAGTTTGAAGAGTTGTAGAGGCTGAGGTACTTTGAACATATCTAGAATATAGCAGAAGGTTAAATACAGTAACAGCTGTTATTATGCACGTTTCACTGTTCAGAAATTTCATCTTTAACTGATTTTATAATTGTAGTATTAACTGTGTGTGTATTCACTTGTTTAGAGAAGGGGCATTGGATTCCAGTTGCTGATTAAGCATATACAACTTTCCTACTGTCAAGATCCTGTTGAAATGACAGAATAACAGTAACAAGAATAAAAGCATAATATACTAGGCAGCAAAAACAAAGGAATCTAGTAGTAGACCAGAATTGTTTGAATATATCTTTAGGGCAGAAACAAATGCATTTGAATTGACATAATACATGAATAAAGGAAAACTTCATACAACTGCTACTAATTAAAAGCTAATATTTATTGAGAATACGTATTTCAGGCAGTATGCAAATGTTACATTCATTAAGTTAAATTTATTTAAACTCTCTGAAGTCAATTCTATATGTATTTTCATCTTACAGTGAAGAAAATAAAAGAAATTTAGCCAATAGTGTCACACAACTAAGGTAAGGCAGTGTCACCTGAAATCAAGGTGAAACACATGTACTTGTATATAGGTTCTATAGTTAGAGTATGCATATAAAATTGCTGTATATATATGAATGCAAAATTAATTCCTATAAAATATTCACATGGCTTTCTGTTATTATACAGGAAATTTTGGTGCACTTTATAACATTTTCTCTTCTCAGTTTTCAATATAGTCTATCATTATTTTTAAATAATTAGTTCATTGTAGAATGAATTAATGTACCATGATCACATTTTTCAAATATTGTTTTCTGTCTCTTCATTTTTATCACGTATTTTCAAATTCCCATATCCTTCTTTTTTTAAATAATGTGCTTATAGAAGATATACTACTGAGTTTCCTGCTTTGTTCCCCAGAGGTCTCAATCCCAGGATCCTAAGTCCTTTTGCTCCAATTTGGCTTACTCCCCAAGTATACTACTGAGCTGTCATGTTTCTATTTTTATATCAGACCTACTATTTGATTATGAGGCTCTCTTCTTTCTTGGCATATGCTCATATCACTTAGTGCACTTCAACAACTCCCATAATAGGGTACATGAGAGAAAACTTTTACAAGTCCCTATATTTCTGAAGTATCTTAATGATTCCTTTAAACTTAATTGATTAGTTGGCTTGTATATAATTCTAGGTGAAAAATTATTTTTCCTTAAAATATGGAAGTCATTGCTCCATTATTGTAGTCTCCTGGGTTGCTATTAAGAAGTCCAATCCAATGCCATTCTGTATGTCAATCCTTTATATTCTTTTTTCCTGGAAACTTTTAGTGTCTTCATTTTATCCCTGGTGTTAAAAATTGTATAACAACCTGCCTGATAGGGACTCTCTTTTATTAACTATGCTATTCAATTAGGACCTATGCCTTTTATGAGTTTTTCTTGTATTAATTTCTAGTTTTCTTTCCTCAGCTTTCTTTTTTGAGCTCCTAACACTGAACTTCCAGAATTGATACTCTATTAATCCCTCTGTCCATATTCATTTTGTTCTACTTTTAGAACTCGTTATCTTTAAACTTTTAAATGTACCAGTCATATTGTATTTAAGAGCATTTTCGTGCTCTCTTATTATCCACTTGTTCGAAGTGCTATGTTAATATTTTATGTATGAAATGTTATCCCTCAGGTTATTGGTGGTTTGTTTTATTTTTCCTTAAGTTATTCCCTTGGTACATTTTTTCCTTTCCCTCTCTTCTGCTATCAGGCCATGGAGAACAGCACTCTTTCTTCTTAAGTGAACTGACTGCTATGGTCTGAATGACTATGTTCCCCCAAAATTTATGAATTGAAATCTAATCATCCATGTGAGAGAATTAGAAGAGTCTAAGTCATAAGTGAGGAGCTTTCCTGAGTGGGAATAGCACCCTTATAAAATCAGTCCCAGAGAACTGCATTCTCCCACCATAGGAAAACACAGCCAGAAGGCACTGTCAATGGACCAGAAAATGAGCCATCACCAGACACTGAATCTTCCAGTACCTTGATCTTGGATTTTTCAGCCTCCAGAACTAGGATAAATACATATCTGTCTTATCTGTCTACAAAACACCCAATTTAAGATGTTTTGTTATAGCAGCCTGAATAGACTGACACTGACATTCACCTTGTGAGCCTGACTTCACCACTGTCAGGAATCTGTACTCATATCTATTTCCTCATAGATAAAAATGAGATGAAAAGACACTTCCAGGTTTTCATATGCTTGTTCACATTTTATTATGTTCTAAGATATTGAGTCAGAAATCCAATCTGCTATTACTAATTGTGAAAATGTTGTAAGTTAGTTCACTAATATCTCAATATCTATTTCCTCTTAGATAAAAATGAGATGAAGTTCAAGAACATAAGTCTGGGTTACAAGGAGCTTTCTGACTCCTTTAGTTCTTCACTCTCACCTCTGCAATACTGTCAGACCAAACTTCTTCCATATCCTTGTGTTCAGCGTATTCCAGACATTTGTCATAGTTTTTCTCAGCCTAGAAGCTTCTTCATTTGCCCTGGTAAGCTTTAACTCAACTATAATGGTTCAGCCTCATCTGAGGAGTCCACCCTAAACCACAAAACCAGGTTTGATGGCTCTTTTCCTTTGTGTTCCAACAGTAATGTACATTTATTTCTATTAAGTAATTGCTACGTATGTTCTTACTACTCTATATCGTACATATCTTTGAAATTTCCAATATTCTGTAAACTCTTTGGAAAAAGAAGCTTAAATATCTGGTTTCCAGACCTTATAGTTCATGATATGTAGACATTTGTTTGCTATACAATGAATGCATACTTCACTGGACTGCTGTCAAACATTACGATGAGATTATGTATGTGAGAATCCCTGGTATATCCTGTGCACACAATAATAGCTAAATTGAGACATAAAACTTCCATACTTTCCCTCACAGTGTTTCTAATTGTGTTGAAGACTGGAGGGCTTGTTTACTAATTTAAGCAGTATAAACTTGTTTTAAAATGAAAATAAATTTGGTTACTCAACATCTACCCCATGAAATCTTAGCCTAGACAAAGATGGTACCTAAGAATGGACTTTCGTCTCAAAGGATACAAAAATTTATTTACTTTCCATCAATAATTAGTATGATCAGGAGATCCCAGAGGGATGAAGTTGACCAGAGGTACTGGAGAGTTTTAAAGTCAATCCAGGAGTTCCCAACACTCTCTGCAGAATAGACATCTCCTTTATCACCTCCAGAAGAGGGCTACTTTTAAAAAATAATCATAACTTTCCTTAAATCTGAACTAAGTTCTCAGGAAGCTATAAGTTGCCCCCTTTCCAAAGTGAACATGCCCAAACTTTCTCACATAGTATTGTATTGTTCCTAAAGAATTCCCATGGGAAAACTCCATGGTTATTCCATTATAAATTTACCCAGCTGTAAATATTTGAAGTCAAAACTGCTGAACCTTACTAACCAAAAGAATTATAAAAATAAAACTGGAAGAAAATACAGTTTGCTGCTTTATGAATTATATTTTGTTTTTATCCAGATAAAAGTTCTTCAATGGGAGTAAGTTTTCTATTGACTCAGAAATTAAGTCACAAGATTTTCATGCAACTTTTAAAGCAGTAAGTCAACTTAATTATTACTTCAAATATTGGCATTTATTGCACGAGCTAGGAAAAATTTATTCAAAGGGTTTTGATTTTATTGTAGTTCCCATAATCCTCACTTGTCTTGGAAGGGATCCAATGGGAGGTAATTGAATCCTCGGGGCAGTTACCTTTATGCAGTTTTCATGATAAAGAATGAGTTCTCACAGGATCTGATGGTTTTATAAGAGGCTTTTTCTGCTTTTCCTCATTATTCTCCTTCCTGCCATCACGTGAAAAAGGACATATTTGCTTCCCCTTATGCCATGATTGTAAGTTTCCTGAGGCCTCCCCAAGCCATGCTAAACCATGAGTCAATTAAAACTCTTTCCTTTATAAATTACCCAGTCTCAGATGGATTTATCAGCAGTGTGAGAATGAACTAGTACAGCATTATATTTTATTTTTCCTCTGATAAAAGTTCAGTAGATATTCTATTGACACAGAAATTAAGCCACAAGATTTTCTGCAGCTTTTAAGGTAGTAAATCAACTTACTTTAATATTTGAATTATTGGTATTATTCCATGAGTTAGCAAAAGATTATTCAAAGGGTTTTAATTTTAATCCTTTAAAGAAGATACAATATCATTCCAAGTTATTCTTATTTTAGTTATAATTTCTATAGTTTTCATATTAATAAAAATATGTATTTAATACATTAGAAAAAATCGTAACCATTAACTCAGTAATTTTCATTTGTGATAAATTTATATTAATATAATGATTTGATTTTCAAACAAACTTATGAATACTACTAGGACAGTTACCTCTTAAGGCTTATTTCTAACAGGTCTGGAATTGTGTAAATAATACGAAGTTGTTTTAAAGCAAATAATGCATTTTGCTGCTCCTCTGTTGAAACCAATGTTTTCCTTTTTGAACCAAAATGACAGTCCCCAAATTAGCTGACTCCTTACTAGTTACTTAAATAATAAAAAAAACTTGACTGTGCCTCAACTTGAGAGTGTGATGGTTAATGTTAGGTGTTTCCTTGACTGGATTAAGGAATCCATAAAGAACTGGTAAAGTATTATTTCTGCATATATCTATGAGAGTGTTTCCAAAGGAGATTGGCCTGTGAGTTGATAAACTGAGTTTGGTAGATCCATCCTCAATGTGGGCGGGTACATCAGAGCTCCAGGCTCTCAAGTACACCAGCAGCTTTCCAGGTTCTCAGGCTGCAGCCTCAAACCATAAATTACATCCTCAGTTCCCCTGGTTTTGGGGCTTTCAGATTTGAGCTGAGCTATAATATTTGTATCCCAGAGCCTTCAACTTGCAGATGGCTTATCATAGACTTCTCAGCCTTCATAATCACATATGCCATTTTCCCTAATCAATTCCCTCAGTGTTTATCTCTATATATCTATCTATATGGATACATATTCTATTGGTACTGTCTCTCTGGAGAACACTGACTCATACAGAGAAAAAAAGTGTCCTTTCCAACATCATTTTTCCCCTTGAGTTCTGCAGAGGCAATTTCGCTATATATGGTCTCATGTGCTTGCCCTACAAAAGAAATAGTATTTTTAAACACATGTTGTATAGTTGTATGAATTTGGGGAGAAACATCTGAAGGAAATTTGTTACTGTAACGCACACCCAATATGTACTCCTACAATATCCTATGTTTTAAACTTTATTATTTTTGTAAATGTCTACTGTATAGAGATCCATTTTTAATGCCTCCTATACAAGAGCATTGTCCCAGGGAATTCATATACATTCTCTTAAATCTCAATAACAAGCTTATTTGGTAGCTATTATTTTTTCTCAATTTAAAGGGAAGGATATCAAGAGTTAGTGTTTAAGTAATATACTCGTATCCACATATCTAATTGGTAGACTTAAGATGTATGCCCAGCTATGTCATCATACTGAACCCTTCCTGACTGCTGTGTTTATCTACTATATGGTGAGAATACTCAGAATCATATTTCAGAAGTGGTTTCTCCACCATCCAGGACCTGTTGCATCAGTTTATTGGATAACACAAACTTACTTTTGAAAATTAAAAGAATATTTACTTTTTTAAATGAAAATAGTTTCTTCCTGGAGAGCAGTAGGGCTATGATTATTACAGAGCATACATTTATCCTCTCTCTTTGCAACATTTGTTATATCATAACTGGCCTACTTTCAGTCCTCTGCAATTCTCCATCAATAATTTCTAAATTAAAGGGGAACTCTAAATTGGTAGTTGTATAGCTGACTCAATTTTAGCCACTGCTTGAGTCAGCTAATCCCTACTCATGTTCTAATATTTTTAATCCTTTTTGTGTCTGCTATTTTGTCTGGTTTTCCAGTTTCAAGGCCTCTTCAACTTCACTATGCCTACGTCTACCTCCTTCCAGTAAAATATGGACTTGAACTCCTTTGTCCATAATTTCAATTCTAAGAATTTTATTTGTAAGGTGGTTTTGACTTGGCACGGTGGCTCACACCTGTAGTCCCAGCACTTTGGGAGGTTGGGGGCAGGTGGATCACCTGTGGTCAAGAGTTTGAGAATAGCCTGACCAACAAGGTGAAACACTGTCTCTACTGAAAATACAAAAATTTAGACAGGCACCTGTAGTACTAGCTACTCAGGAAGCTGAGGCAGGAGAACCACCTGAACCCAGGAGGTAGAGGTTGCAGTGAGCTGGGATTGGACCACTGCATTCCAGCCTCAGTGACAGAACAAAACTGTTTCAAAAAATAAAAGGTGTTTTTTGCTGACTAAATTTTCCTCAAGATGCCTAAATAATTATCAGAACCCAAATTCAAGGCACTCTAAACCTAGAAATTAAGTATTTTATGACATTATAAAAGAGTTTCAAAATATAAAAGTATAATATAGCACGGAGAGAAACAGACCCCCTCAAAGACATACATATAATTGTCCTATCCATTTTTCTTTATATACATTTTCACACTTGTGTCCCTAAACAGAAGAGATGCAATAGGGTTTATAAATCAGTAAACTAGTATAATAAAAAGTAGATATTGCTGCCAGACTTCATGGAATCTTAGAGACAGTTGTATTGCTTTCATCTTTAAGATGAAGGCTATTAGTCTTTTTTAAGTTCTGGAGTACATGTGCAGATCTTGCAGGATTGTTGCATAGGCATATACATGCCATGGTGGTTTGCTGCCACCATTCCCTAACACCTACATTGGTATTTCTCCTAATGTCATTCCTCCCCAATCTCCCCACCCCCTGCTATCCCTCCCCTAGCCCCCTGCCCCTGACTCCCCAACAGACCAGTGTGTGATGTTCCCCTGTGTCCAGGTGTTCTCATCGTTCAACACCTACTTGTGAGTGAGAACATGCGGTATTTGGTTTTCTGTTCTTGTGTCAGCTTGCTGAGAATAATGGCTCCAGATTCATCCATGTCCCTGCAAGGGACATGAACTCATCCTTTTTTATGGCTACATAGTATTCCACAGTGTATACATGTCACATTTTCTTTATCCAGTCTATCTTTGATGGGTATTTGGGTTGGTTCCAACTCTTTGCTATTGTAAATAGTGCCACAATGAACATACGTCTGGAAGAAATGAAAGCTATTAATTTTTTATAATTGATGTGCATTACTGTGTATGGAATTTGCTTTGAGAACATACATTAGATATAATTCCTTATATCAATAAATGCATGAGACACTGAAGTTAAAGGACAATTACAAGTATTTCAAATTCTCCTACATCTGGCCCACTACTGCTCTGCAAAATGCCTAACCCAACTCCTGAGCATTCCAAATAATCCAGACGCCATCACATGTATTTATTGTTGTGCATTTTTGCCACCAGTCCTAGAGATGACCTAATGTATATACAGATTTAAGTTGCCTGTTTTGATTCTAGTCCTGCAGCCCACTACTGGGGACCTGGGCCTCACACACATTATCTGTAAAATTAGGATTTTAATCATGCCAACTTCATACTATTCCAAGGATTAAGTGCCTTAAAAATAATTGGCAAATCACTTAGAACATGCCTGGTCCATAAGAATATATAATTTTTACTTAATAAAAAATGTCAACTTTTTATTGATTATGGGTAATTATATATCTTTTTCATTAACTTGACATATCAATTAGTTTTTGACAATTAAATTAATTTTAGCCAAAGTATGCACTTTTATTGCATAAGGAAAGGCATTTACTCAAAACTTCTGTCCTCACATAAAACCAAACTTCATGCTATTCCCAAATGTATTCACATGAAAATCCTAGTTCCTCCAACTAGTGGGGAAAGTTCTCAAGCTATTGCTACACTGCTCAGTCCCTCACTTTTGGGCATTGTTCTCTGAAGAGGAAGCTTAGGGAGATTAGATGTCATCAGTCTTGCATTATTAACAAGCACAATTTGTATTATATTTTAGTCATTAAAGACAAAAAAAATTTACCAATTCTAGCCTGACATTGGGCACCTCAATTCTTGCATCAACCTTTGTTTGGATGTGTTGATTAGCTGGGTTTAATTAGTCCTGCCACCACATACTATGATAGACCAGCTTTTAAAAAAATTATAGTATCTATCTTCTCAGGTTTTATTATAAGCTCTTGATGAGCCATTGACCTGAAATATTTTCGTTCCTTTGACAAATTTTTTTAAAAAGATACAAAACTAAGAATTCTGTATGCATATATTTGATTTCATCCATCAGTTCATATCTCAATATAAAATTTTGCCAGAACCTTTCATTGCTCTCAGTGTCATTTTCAATTTTCTCTCTAAAGGGGACAACCTAGAGAAGCAGCTAATTTTACTATAGCGGCCTTTGTGTAACTTATCTTTCCCGATTCAAATACGTTAGGAAATGTTGATCTTAAACTTTATTTCACACATATGGGATGTACAGACTTTGAACACCTGAACAAAATGGACGATGGAAAAAAATTAACATAATTTTTATTTAGAGTAATTGGATGTGTTCCCCAATAACTGTATTATAGCATAATTTAGAAATAGGTAAAAATTTAGCACATTAAACCAAAGTAGGAATATAATTGGAAGCCAATCTCCAATGATGTGAATGCATTTAAAAATCAAGTTGGACATGTGTGATTTTAATTTTTACCTGCCCAAAATAAGATGCAAATGTCATTGCCCACATGGCTCATGATATCCATATAAACAAAATCAATCAATAGGCTAATCGAAACTGAGAATAAATACATTTCCTTGGAGGAAACACACACACATTCACAAATACACATCTTTATGCACACATGCCAATACTCCCGCTTACATACTGTCTTAGATTTCTAAGTTATTTTTCAGGCTGCTATACCAAAGTACTGTAAAGCTGAGTAGCTTACAAACAACAGAAATTTATTTCTTGCAGTTCTGGAGGTTGTGAAGTTCAAGATCAAGGATCCAATAAATTCAGTGTATGGTGGGGACAGGTTTTCATCTATGAAGCCTTCTCACTGCCTGCTCATAGTGAAAGGGGTCCTTTTTATTAGGGCACTAACCTCACTGATGAGAGCTCCAAATTCATGAACTAATCACATCCAAAAAGTATCATCTTCTAATACCATTCACGCTGAAATTATGTTTCAACATATGAATTTTTGGGGGATCTAAATAATCAAAACATAACATATACCTATATTTTTATAATTCAAGTTGATACTACTGGTAATTATGTTTTCAGATTGTAGTTTTGAGCTTCTTAAAACTATCATAAGAGATTTCAAAACATATGAGATTGGCAAAAGAATCCTATAAGGCCCCGAAGTCCAAAAGGATAAAATATCACCTTATATTTCCCAGGATTGTGGATATGTACAGTACCTAATAGCTCTGAAATTTCAGCTTCTGTAAATGACTTAAAGGCTGTGAGTCACCATTGAGACACACAGAGTTCAAAGCCCTCTATCCAATCCTCTCATTGTCAACCATAACCTCAGGTTTTCTTCCACACCTCTTGGCTGCACTCCCTAGCTGCAAGACAAACAAATGAGGCACTTTGCAAACTAAGAATTGTTGCCATTTTGGGAAACAAATGAAATTGAGAATATAGCCAGAAAATCTACCTTATTTTGTCTATCACAATTTAATCTTCAGCTCTAATAGTTTATTTGCCAAACCTACTTGCCCAAATTCTTGCAGAAGTCTTTAATCTGTAATGATATTTACATCAATGCCCGCAAGCAGTGCTATAGTTAATGGTGTGTTGTCATTTCCATTATAAACTCCCCATTGCATGAGTAACAGGAGAACCAAGAACCTGTGACTTTCCTGGCTGAGGGCACATTTCAATGCTTTTCTAAATTACAGTATTAGCCAGAGCACTTTTGTCAGGCAGTATTTTCAGGCAATTTAAGAAATCGCATTAAGGGGAAAAAAGAAATGAAAACTGTACTGTCTTAAGAGTCAAATGTCTACAGGTAAAATTGGTTCTATTTTTGTAGTTTCACACATGTTAAGCATGTATTCACAAACATTTACAAACAATAAACAATTTCATTATTTATGAAATATTTTCTTTAGCATCTGCCTTTAAGTAAAAAAAAATAAGCATGAAGAACCTCTTATATTCATTTTCATTGAAAACTTTAAACAATTTATTACCATGACTGAAGCAGCATGAATGAGAAGTATTACTAACATATTTTAATGAAAGAATTTTGTAATGTAAACATTGGAGAGAGATAATTGTAATGTTGTTGAAATGGATAAATATAACCATAATATTATTTTCACTGAATAAATTATACAGCTGAGCTTTTCATTATGTTACAATCTTACCTTACTCAATA
Organism: Cebus imitator; assembly: GCF_001604975.1. NCBI lineage: Eukaryota > Metazoa > Chordata > Mammalia > Primates > Cebidae > Cebus > Cebus imitator. Next base: position 3,747,642 of record NW_016107431.1, read on the forward strand.
GAGTAGAATGTAGATCCAATGGTTCTGGTCTCTTCTTGACTAAACTGCTATGGTTTCTGTGGGATGCTGGCCCTTGAGAGAATAGTCTTGCTTTAGCAAAACTGGGATATTCTGCAATGAATGAGAAATAGGAAAAATTAAAAAGGAGTTAAAATTTTTATTTAAAATTAGTGGCAGGAAGTAGCATATTACATAAGCCTGCACCATTAAATATTAAAAAGTAGTATATGAAAAATATAATGCATATAATTTTCAAAGATGAATTTCTTTCATTATACAATTCCAGAGCAGGACAGAGGACAGAGTTGCTAGGACAACTGTCCTGTCTATTCACCTTTAAACTTCCCCTGGTCAGTGTATCTGTGAGGATTCATTAAGAATTAGGCACAGAACTTCACAAGCCTGTGGCGCGCTCTCTCTCAAACAAAATTTAAACCTTTTGTGAATGTGTCATTTTGAACAATTTGTTTTATGGTTCATTTCTAACTCTTAAAAGGCATTTAAAAATCTTGGTTATTTTGTCACTCTTTAAAAAAATTATATAGTTTCTTATATATAGAGAACATATTGAACAACATTTACACTGTCATAATTTAGTCAGAATTCATATTGTCTTATGATCGAATACAGCAATTATGATAAATGACCTTATACTGTGCTGGGTTTGTGGTTCTGATGTTTTGGTTTTGTGGATATTTTTTATACTTTTCCTCAATGCTTAGCTGTAGGCTGTTATATTAATATTTTACTTCTTTCGTTGAAACTATTTGTCTTTCAATTTACTTCAATTTAGTTTTATGTTTTTCAAAAACACAATCTTACTTAAGTCTACTAACAACTCAGAAAAGGCTGTTAGAAATACATGTAAAACAAGATACCATAGCTATGAATGAAAACCTGAGTGGATTAGGGAATTGCTCTGCATATTGAGTGATATGACTTGCGATTCTTCAAAAGTTTTCTTTCTCCTTACTCCACATACTTTGTATTTCTACAAGATGTACTTGGAAAATTACTGAATGTTACATAGGTGAGTTGTCATAACATAAGAGGTCTAATTTTAGACTCTATTCCGTTTCCTGCCAGCCCTTCATCACATTTAAAAGCCCAGTGGGCTAGTGATTGAGTTAGACTTAGTACCTAATATCTGAGGTTTTTTTTTAATGATAAGATTGGACTCTTTCACTCTACCTTTTCCAGATAAGGTCAACAAAATGCAATTCTTAATTCGTCTAGTGCCATCAATCATCTGTGTAACACACTAGGTAGATGGGTCATTCTCTCTATCCTCACTTCCATACTCCTTCCCTTCTCCCCAAAATACAGAATCTTGAGATTTGAGGGGTCTAGTAAAATTTCCCCTCATTCAGTCCACCCTTGACTAGAAAATGCATAGGATTTTATTCAGTGGGGGCATAGAGGGAAGTCAGAGAATATTGGATATATGGGAAAAATCTATATATATACTCTCCCTCCCATACTCAAAAATCAAGTATTTTTTTTCACCATGAATGGGAAAAATAATCCTATGCATAGAAGTCTAATCTATCCTTTGTATAGAAACATCTCTCCAAGGGAGTGTTACATAAGAATAGTCTGGGATGAAACTATTAGTAATCATCTAGTCAAATCAGTCCATCTCACAAAAAAAAGTTTAGGAGTGGAGCCATTAATACTGTATTTGCTAATTGCATTAATCTAGTAGACAGGATATACTTTTACTGAAGTATAAACCACATCAGTAGCCATTTTATTTAATTTGACATTTCCATGTCACTATTAATAAGAGCTAGTAGCCATTCCCTGACTCCCTTTGTGTTTGCCAAGCACTGGGCTGACTGCTATATA